>NW_022436951.1:37820657-37820725 GCF_009761245.1 Sapajus apella
TAGTACTCACCATGTCTTTGGGACTAGGATCTGAGTCATCCTTGACTTATCAGCAGTTGTGAGGGTAA
>NW_022436951.1:37821125-38273708 GCF_009761245.1 Sapajus apella
GCAATTGTGAACTTCCTTCTTCTCTAATACTGCTGTGTAGTACTCACCATGTCTTTGGGACTAGGATCTGAGTCATCCTTGACTTATCAGCAGTTGTGAGGGTAACGTCTGAGATCTTAAAAAAAAAATTGCTTTTAAAAATAAGTAGATCAATAAATATTAAAAAGTACTGTTTTAAACAAAGTTACATGAGAATATTGCTGTATTTTTACTAAAGATCTCAGAAACAAGTATAACAGCCTCTTGCAAAACCTTCATCACTTCAGTTTTCTCTCCTGAAACTAATCACATTAAACATGTATGAGCTTTAATTTGGAGGTAGCCTTAGGGTCCCTGGTTTGTGAAAGCTTTCTTAATAACATTTCTCTTGTTCTTGACATGTTTTTTTTGAAATAACTTCTCTGTTTGGAGTTCCTGCAAGACACACAGAGTGATTGTTGTAGGGTGACCTTCCCCCACATTCATGGGTGGGCATCAGCTGACTTGTTACTCTCTCAGCTGGAGAACAAGGTAGTCCTAGCTCCATTCCTGTGAATGAGGGATGCTCTTTGTTATTCCTGGCTTTGTCAGAGCATGGGTGTCAGCTCCCTACCTCTCAATGACTTATGGTCATGCTGCCTGTTCTGCCATGGGTGTGAAATGCCAAGCCCACACCTGCCTCTACCCCTCGGCCTGCATCAGTGCCAGCTCTAGACTTTGTCCCCGCCTGTAAATGATTTCTACAGTTTTAGCTCCTGTGAGTTTGTCTACACTTTCTCTGTTCTTCCTCCCCCGCCTCTTCTGCCTACCCTTTTTTTCTCTTCTTTTCCTCCTTTTTTGTCTTTTGCTTCTAAAAATAAAATATTTCCTATTACTCTTACACACACAATTCATAGAAATATATTATAGACATCCATAGACCCATCACCAAAATTAAACCAATAATTTGTTTTTAGTAGCCCCAGGTTTCCTTATTGCTGTTTTTATTTAAAAATCATTATTTTATATGTAGAACTAAAACCTTAACCCATATCCATTCCTTTTCTGTACTTTATTTCACAAAAATAATCATTTCTAGTTTAGTGGGTGTTTACTTATATTTTCATGCTTTTAGAAGATAAATTTGCACATATAAGGTAAATATCATATTTTCCAACATATAAATAATATCACAATACTTATATATTTGTTTTCAATTTGATTTTTAAACTCAACAGTATGCTGTTGAAATTTTAACAATGTTGATATGTAGATATAGCTCATCCATTGATCTGCTGTGTAGTATTTCATTGAATTAAATGAACAAAACTTGCATACAAATTCAGCTTCTGAGGGAAAGTTGTTTTTGTTTCTGATTATTACAAATAATCCTGTAATAAGCATTCTTGTGCCTGAGGCCTTGTGAGCATAGTTCAGTACTGTGGAATATGTATTTAGAATGAAGCTACCTATTTGGGTGAGAGCATCTCCACATTTACCAGTTATTGCCTAGGTATTTTACAAAGTTGTTGAACCAATCTGTATTCCCAGCAGCAATCCAGATTTTCTCCAATTTCCCATAATCTTCTTCCACATACAACATTATTAGACTCTTCAACTTTTGCCAATGTCATTTCATGGTAGTTTTAATTTATAATTTCTGTTTAAGGCTGACATGATATGTTTCCATATGTTTTTTAGTGACTCAAGTTCCTTCCTTTGTAAGTTGCCTGCTCCTCTCTGGGAAGGGACCTCGAACCTGGAGTCAGGTGTGTCCTGGGATTCTATGGCAAAGAAGGGAGCTCCATTCATCCAGTCTTTAGTAAACACGTGAATACATTTGGATTGGTTTTTCTTCCACAATTGCTTAAACCTGTGAGCCTAGAGACATGCAGGTAACATCTCCAAAGAGTCTGGGGACAGACTGATAAATCTCCCCTTAGGATAGCAGTTGAGATTCTCCACTCTGGGTGGATTATCACACAGTTGCATCTAATTACTGTCAGGGTCTGTGTGCTCTTGAAAGGAAACTTGGCTTTGGTAGGCCTGGAACACACCATAGAAGTAAGCTGACTTTCCTGCTGATGAGCTCCAGATGGAAGTTTCTACTCATTTCTGAATGAGGATATTACACCCGCTGTTTCTGATGCATATTTCTATCAATTACATGTGACAACTGATGAAATAAATTAAAATGGACACCACACCAGAAAAGTACCTGAGCACATAAAGCCGGTTAGGTCTCATGAGCCACCTTCACCTTGCTCGATTCGTGAAACGGTGTGAACCTATGTCCTCACCAAATCTCATGTCAACATGTCATCCCCAATATTGGAAGTGACGCCTGGTGTGAGGTGATTGGATCATGAGGGCAGGTGTCTCATAAATGGTTTAGCACCATCTCCTTTCTGCTGTCCTTGGGATAGTAAGAGTTCTTGCGATATTGGTGGTTTTCTCTTTTCTTTCTTTCTTTCTTTATTTTATTTATTTATTTTTTTAATTTGAGACAGAGTTTCGCTCTTTTTGCCCAGGCTGGAGTGCAGTGGCGCAATCTTGGCTCACCACAACCACTGCCTCCTGGGTTCAAGCAATTCTCCTGCCTCAGCCTCCCGAGTAGCTGGGATTACAGGCGTGTGCCACCATGCCCAGCTAAATTTTTTTTGTATTTTTAGTAGAGACAAGGTTTCGCCATGTTGACCAGGATGGTCTCGATCTCTTGACCTCATGATCCACCCGCCTCAGCCTCCTAGAGTGCTGGGATTATAGGCGTGAGCCACCATGAGCAGCCAATATTGGTTGTTTTCAAAGTGTATGGCACCTTCCCCGCCTCTCTCTTGCTCCAGTTCTCTCCATGTGAGACGTCGCCCCCAACCCATTCACCTTCCACCACGAGTAGAAGCTCCTGGAGGCCTCCCCAGAGACAGAGCAGATACCTGCCCCATGCTTCCTGTACAGCCTGTAGAACTGTGTGCCAATTAAACCTCTTTTCACTATAAATTACCCAGTCTCAGGTATTTCTTTATAGCAACACAAATATGGCCTAACAAAATTGACAAGCATAAGCAAAACTTAACTTGCAATATATTGTAAATGCCTATATTTTTAAAAAATGAAGTTAAAGCTAACCAATGAGAAGCCACCAACTAACCTGGTAATGTTAAGGCTAACCAATGAGAAGTCACAACTAACTTACAAAACTAGAACCTGTCCAGCAAAACAGGCCAAATAAGGCAACTGCAGAACCATAACCAATAATACATTTGCTTTACTCCATGTTTGTCCTAGAAAAGCCTCCCCTTGAGTTCCCCTATGGAACCCCCAAACCACATCTGGATTTTGAGCTGCCCAATTCATTAATCACTATTTGCTCAAACCCTCTAATCATGTGGTGCCTCGGTTTACCTTTTAATACAACAAAACCTTAACTTCTTTCTTTAAGGTTTCCCAATTTTAATTTTTGTCAATAATTTGTTGGAATTTTAATTTATTCTAGAGAGTGTTCTTTTGGTTTGCTATGTTGTTTGTCATTTATTTGTATGTGCATTTATTCATTTAAAAGGCTCTAAATCTTTGGTTCACCTTTTAATTAAATTAATTAAATTAAACTGGTTATTTAATCTTGAGGAAATTACTTAATCTGCCATGCCTCAATATCGTCTCAGGAAAAATTATGATGACAACATTGTCTACCTGATAGATATTTTGGAGATCAAGTGAGTTAATATTAACAGAGAGAAGATAACAAGGCCAGGTGCAAAATAAGCACTGTATAACAATTTGTCATCATTATTATTAATGGAGTCATTTGGAACAAGAAGTTTTAATGTTAATACAAATACTGATTTGAGGACAGTGTGTGGATCTTTTGAAATTACTTAGAAAGTACTTCCTCACAGTGATGTTAGATCAATATTTTCTATGCTATTCTCTGAAAATTTGTAGTCATGCATTTAGCTTATTCTTCTTTCATTAATTCTTGAAAAGAAGTCACCGTACTTTTGTGAATATGGCCTTTCTGTGCTCTCTGCTTTCTCCATGCTGGTTATGAGTCCCACCTCTTCATGCCCTTCTCCAGAATGCTCCTACTGTCTCATTTCTACTTTCCATCTTCTATTCTTTTCATTTGTTCCTGGGAATTTCCTGTATTCTATCTTTCAGTTTACCATTTCTCTCGTACTGAAGCAAACTGTGGATGTTAAATCATCTATTGGGTTATACATTTTGCTTATTGTGTTTTCACTTCTAAACGTTGTTATCATTTTAACATTTTTCATTTTTTTGGTATATTTGGATTCTTTTATTAGATTTCAAATTTTTATAATTTTAATTATTTAAAAGTTCTACCAAGTTATTATATTGTTTTGAATGCCTAGATGTGTGCCTGTGTGTGGGGGGGGTGTATGTGTATCTCTAGGTCCAAGAACAGGTCAGAAAAGACTAGTTACAGCTATTTGGATTTTATTGTAATGTGCTGTGTGTTAATATAAAAATTTCATAAGCTTACTTTTATTTGAGCAGTTAATAACTATTTACAAATCCTCCTGTTCAGTTTATCAGTCTAGTAACCTTTTCTCTTTTTAAATGATCATTAATTAAATCTAATGGGCTGACAAAGATAACTTTAAAACACTCAGGACCATTTAATTATTTATTTGAATACATTATCTTAAATATTTCAACTCTATTTTGAGTTTAATGTATTTAGAATGTCTCTTTGAACACTTTACATTTCTGACAAGGTGAAAATATACAATCCAATGAATAAAATATTCTCAGAAAATAAGATCTTGTGAATCTTAAAAATGAGATGCATGCTTTCATACATCAAGTGATCATAAATATATTATACTCCCAAAATTTCTTAACATTTGTAGTTCAAAATTTTCTGCCAGCAGCCTTTAACTGGGAGCCGGTAAGGGAAAATGCAGGGTGACATCAGCCTGTTGACACTTGGCTCCACACCCACCATCCTCCTGCATTTCCCAGGGTCCCTTCGCACACCCTGCTGTGGGTTGGTCACTCTGGGACCCCTGTCTTTTCAGTAACCTGTGTGCTGGAATGGGAAGTGACCACAAAACATGGCTGCTACATTCTGAGCCTGGCAGAGGTTGCCAGGAAAGGCACTAGTGTGATTGTGCTGCAAGTTTAACTGTACATGTTCTACGTTGAACACCATATTTAATTGAAATAACATCTGACAGACAAACTATAATTATTCAGACATTGGTAGACATTTGGTAGACATTTTCTTGAAAACAAATCAAATGAGCTTGACATTTCAAGGAAAACAACTGACAGTATTTGTAGCCAAGGATAAAATTTAAGTTTTTAAGCCTGAGCTTGACAGCTTCTCAATACTTAAAGGCTTTTCTGATGAGATTGGTGATGGTATTAATAAAGGCAATTTTTTGATATTTTAAAATGAAATGTGTCAAGATTTGGAAGATCTGTAAAACTCAGTGAACCAGTATTTTCCAAATGACCAATGCAGGATGTTACAATTTCATACATGGGTGAAAGGTCTATCATTCAAAGTACAAAATAGACCAGTGGATTTTAATATTACAGGGCATGAAAAATTGATTTATTTGTTTCAGATTCACATTGCAAGAAACTACTGCCTGTCTAGTTTTAGTAGTATTACAGAAAAATATCCACAATTATATTCAAAGGTTATTACATTTTTTTCTCTTTTTTCTGTGAGCCAGATTTCCTTCATATGATTCAACTAAAGCCACACTTCACAACAGAGTGAAATGTAGAAGCAGTTATTGAGATCCACCTATCTCCTAGAAAGCCAGACATTCAAGAGATTTGCAAAAGGTAAAAACAAAACATGTCTCTCTTCTCACTGTTTTTTCTTTTTAAAATTGAAATTACTTTTTACAAAATATACATTATGTGTATACATGCATTGAGCTGATTGTTTTTAAATAAATAAAATAGTACCCAATTTCAAATTTTATTTCTAAAATAGTAAATGTTAATAGATATAACCTACATACATAAAAGTCTCATGTTTCTCAGCTTTATTAAGACACAGCTGATGAATAAAAATTATATATATTAATGGTGCATAATGTAGTGTTTTGATACATGCATACATTACAAAATGATTAGAATAAAGCTAATTAATACATTAATCACCTCAAATATTTATCATTTTTTATGAGAACATGTAAGATCTACTCTCTTAATAACTTTAAGTATACAATACCTTATTGTTAACCATAACCAATGTGCCATAAAATAGGTATTCAGAAGTTATTCATGTTTTATAACAAAAATTTAATATTTTGTTGAACATCTCCCCATTCCCTACCAGCCACTTCCCAGTGCCTGGCAACCACCATTCTACCCTTTGTTTCCATGAGTTCAACGTTTTTAAATTTTATCTATAGGTGAGATCGTGTGGTATTTGCTTGTCTGTACATGACTTATTTCGCTTAGCACAATGTTCTCCATGTTCACTGATGTTGTTGCAAATGGTGAGATTTCCTTCTGTTTAAGGGCTAAGTAGTGTATTCCGTGTGTGTGTGTGTGTTTATATGTGTATGTACATTTTCTTTATTCATTCATCCATTGATGAACACTTATGTTGATTCCATATCTTGGCTACTTTAGGACATACCTGCAGTATGCCGGTATCTCCTAAAGACATGAATTTCACTTTCTTTACATATATATCCAGAAAGAGGATTTCTGAAGCCTATGATAGATGTATTTTTAATTTGTTCATGAGCCTTCATACTGTTCTCCATAGCGACAATACTAATTTATTTTCTCACCTGCGGTGTGGTGTTTCCTTTTCTCTACATCCTTGCCCTCACTTGTTATCGTTTGCCTTTTTGGTAACAGCCATTTTACCAAACATGAAGTGCTATCTCATGGTGGTTTTGATTTGCATTTCCCTGATGATTATTGCTGTTGAGCATTTAAAAACTATACCTGTTGACCATTTGTATGTCTTTTTTTGTAGAAATGCCTTTTCATGTTTTATGCCCACTTTTTAAACTGGGTTATTGTTTTCTTGCTACTGAGTAGATTGAGTTTTTTATGTATTTTGTCAGATATATGGCTTGAAAGTATTTTCTTCTCTTCTGTAGGTTGTCTCTTCACTCTGTTGATTGTTTCTTTTGCTGTGCAGAAGATTATTAGTTTGATGAAATCCCATTTGTCTATTTTTGCTTTTGTTACCTGTGCTTTGGGGATCATATTCCAAAAAAAATTATTGCCCAGACCAATGTCCAGAAGCTTTTTTCCCATGATTTCTTCTAATAGTCTTACAATTTCAGGTCTTATGGTTAAATCTTTAATTTATTTTGAGTTGATTTTGTATACGATGTGAGATAAGGGTCCAGTTACATTTCTCTTCATGTGTATATACAGTTTTCTCAATATCATTTATTGAAGAGATTGCCTTTACTCATTGTGTGTTCCTGGCACCTTTGTTGAGGAGCAATTGAACACAAATGTGTAGATTTATTTCTGGCTTTTCTATTGTGTGCTATGATCTATATGCCTGTTTTTGTGTCAGTACTGTGCTGGTTTGATTATTATAGCCCTGTAGTATATTTTGAAATCAGATAGTGTGATATCTCCAGCTTTGTCCTTTTTGCTCAAGATTGCTTTGGCTATTCATGGTCTTTTGTCATTCCGGCAAATTATTGATTTTTTCTCTGTTTTTTAATGAAAATGCCATTAGATTATTGATATGGAGTGTACTAAATTTATCGATGTCTTCGTGTAGTGTGGACATTTTAATATTAATTCTTCCAATCTCTAAATGTGGGATATAATTCCACTTATTTTTATCTTCAATTTCTATCATCAGTGTTTAATAGTTTTCAGTATGTAGGTAATTAATCTCTGTTTTTAAATTTATTTCTAAGAATTTTTTGATGCTTAGGAATATGGATCAAAGTAAGTAAAGCTGCTGTGAATGAGTTGCTTTACTTGATTTCTCTTTTGGATAGTTAATGGTTAGCACATATTATGCCATGGATTTTGTATGTTGATTTTGTATTCTACAACTTTACTGAATTTCTTTATCAATTCTCACCTTTTTGGCAGAGTCTTTTGACTCTCCTGTATAAGATCGTGTTATGTTCAAAAGGGAATTCTTTCTTTCCAATTTGGATGGCTTTTGTTTATTTTACTTGTCTAACTGTTTTAGCTAGAATTTTCAGTACTATGTTGAATGAAAGGGATTATTATTGTCTTATTCTTGAACTTAGAGAAAACATTTTTAGATTTTTTCTGTTCAGTAGGATGTTAGATGTGGACTTGTCATTTACAGTTTTTATTGTGTTGAAGTACATTCCTTCTATCTCTAACTTGTTTGGAGTTTTTATCATGAAAAGATGTTAAATTTTTTTCAGATGTTTTTTCTGCATCTATTGAAATTGTAATGTATTTTTTATTTGCCTTCTTTTAATGTGATATATTACACTTATTGATTTGCATATATTGAACCATCCTTGCACCCCAGGAATAAATGACACTTAAACTTTCTAATGCACCATTGAATTTGGTTTGCATTTTGTTGAGGACATTTGCATCTATGTTGATCAGGGATATTGGCCTATTATTTTCTTTTCTTGTAACTTTCTTGTCTGATTTTGGTAACAGGTATTATAAAAATGAGTCTGAGGGTGTTTTCTCTTTTTCAGTGTTTTCTAAGAGTTTGAGAAGGATTCATATTAATTTTTATTTCAGTGTCTGATAGAGTCCACTAATGAAATTATAGAGTCCTGGGCTTTTCTTCCTGCAGAGATTTTTGATTACTTATTCAACCTCCTTGGTCACTATTGGTTTGTTTTTATTTTCTGTTTCTTAATGATTCAGTCTTTGTAGTTTGCATATTTTTAAGAATCTGTTCATGTTACTTTAATAATTTTTAAGAGCATAGGGTTCTGAAGTGAAATATTTGAGACCCGTAGTTCTAATTAATGACAAATCTAATATCCATTATTGCCTCTAAAATGCTGGACCTATTTTAATTTATTATTTATAATTGATCTTATTTCTTTCTGTGTATTTTGGAATTTGTCTTTTAATCCTATGGTTATCTAATTGTATGGTGTTTTACCTCAGTGTACATATGTTTTATATTCAAGTCACTAGGCTTTGAATCAGCCCTCCATCATGACAACTCCTGTTTTTATTTTTTTTTAAATATCATTCTTTCTACCATTGACTTTCTAATTTATTTTGGAATGTGTTTTTTAAAAAGAACTTTAACAATTTTTAAGACTAATTATCTTATTTTCTTATTATTTTTCCTGTTTTCTACTTTGCTTTGTTTTTCTTCTACTTTTTGATAGATTTCTTTGATTTTCCTTCATCCCTCTGTATTTTATATTTAAATTTATTTCATCTTTAAATTTTATGAATTTCACCTTTAAATTTTATGAATTTTTTTATTTTTCCCATATTAATTCTTCCTAGTTTGTGACTTTATTTTTTTAAGCATTATATTATGTTAATTCTATTATTCTTATGTTTTCTTAATTTTTCTTGCCTGGTTTCCTTCCATTACAGTTCTTTTTTCCTATGTGTCTCATTTTGGTGTCTCTTATGGTAGAGATTTTCCTCAAATACCTGGTAGTGCTTAGTTGTCTATGAATTGGCTGTGTGTGTGTGTTTTTTTTTTTTTCCTCTCATTCCTAAAACTCAAGTAAAATTGTACAAAAGGAAGTAAAATATCCAAGACTTTTAAGAGCAAAGAGAATCAGAAATCGCTGAACGCGAGTTGTCAGCATCTTTGAATTGGCTCACAGAACAGTGCAATGGCACCAGGTCATGGGACTGGAGCTTACATAACAGACTATTTAAGCCCTTAGAGTATCTGAATGCCTGCCTGATTAACACGTCAACTGATCTCATGTTGCTTTTCCAAGTCCTAAGTGTTTATTCTCGAGAAAAACTGAATGGTTTGACTCCAAGTTTGTAGATTATGAACACAGTGGGTGAGAAAGTTGAAGTGTGGGAAAAAAAGGGAGAATTCAGCAAAAGTCTGCATCTCTGTCTCCTAAACTGAAAATACATACCTTCCCATGCAGGGGAGTAGAGACTATGTATGACTCAGGAAGACATAGCTAAATAAGCAGATAGGTAGACAAATCATTCTGGAGGAAAATCTCTCCACATTTCTTTGTGTTTTTGTGAATATCACTGTTTATATTAACTATTGTTCTCTCTCTCATTCTACTTTATCTCATGCAAATTAAATGATTAGCTATTTAATTCAAAGAGGTATTGTTATTGAGCAAGAGCAAGCATGGATATCTTTTTGAGTTGGATACATTAATACTTGGGGCTTGTGTCTCTCTTCTGGAAAGCAGGTGAGCGTGTCTTCAGTTGTACATGTAGTAGTTGCAGAAACTTTGGTAGAAGCATTATTTTATTGTTTTTATTTGGGAATTAATTATGGGTAAAGGGGGTATATTGATTCTCACTTGAAAAAAAATCACTTAATGTTGAGCTTATACTTATTTGTTTGCAGCTGAACATCAGTGCCATCCCTTTCCAAGGGCTCCTCTGCAGTTCAAGGACAACATTTCTCAGCATTCCCTTCCAATGAGACACATGTTCATGAGGTTTAGATGGTTAGGAAGAAGGAGATGTCATTATTCTCTGTTGACAGTGACAGCCCCATGTGCTGGTAGATGCAAGATTTATCAGAGCTCCTCAGAGATGTTTTGAGCACCAGCTTCAGGAATGAAGATTTAGAAAGTTCCTGGTAGCTTTGGAGAGTCTGTTAAAAACTGCAACAGCCTCCTTTGGCCTGTTGTGGGGTGGAGGGTTAGGGGAGGGATAGCTCTAGGAGAAATACCTAATGTAGACGATGAGTTGATGGGTGCAGTAAACCACCGTGGCATGTGTATACCTATGTAACAAAGCTGCAGATTCTGCACCTGTGTCACAGAACTTAACCTATATTAAAAAAACAAAAACAAAACTAACAACAGCCTCCAGTAGTCTCTTGAGAACCATTCTCTTCAGTGCTGCAGAGTCAGATCCTAAACATTATCTTCCTTAACCATTGAGGTAAATAGACTTCCTGAACTTTATCCACAATTTCTTCCAATGGTTGTGTCAATCCTGAATTCCTACATTAAACAGGATTAAAGAAAGGGACTTTCACGTTCCTGGTCCTCCTGTAACTATAATAATATGATCTTAATTCTTTTTCTCGTGTGACATGCCAGTATGCGTTTCTACCAGGGTTCCTGCTCAGGCTTCTCTGACATTCAGGCCCCGACCTCTAGAACCTTCCTTAGTCTTGGTCTTCTGGACTCTGCTAAAGGCTATGGATTTCCTAGATTTCTGATATGTGGTGCCCCTTTCTTAGGTTATGCCACTGTATATCAAACTCTGATAAGGTTTGCAGTAAGGCCACCTTAGACATGGAGACATTCAGGTCTGGTTAAATATGCTTGTATACATTCTTAATGTTGGGTCTCACTTTTTATGTAATTCTAATGATATATTTAGTATCTAAGAATATATAACACAGAGGGGCAAGTGACTTATTAAAACATAAACCATATTAATTCTCATTAGTCTGCTTTGTATCCTATAATCAGTTAAAATGTGTGTCCCTGTCCTTTAATAACTTTAATTTTGCTAGACCTGTTATAACTGTAATATCATAAAGACGTATAATGTCATTGGAAATAGCAATATCCATCATTTAAGCCATTATTTCAGTCATTCAGCCTTTTCTGGGAGTACAAAAGTGTTAATGTTTGCTTTTTGGTTTGATCTTTCTCCAAAAATATACACACTCACACACATAGAACTATACATCCATACACACACACATAGATGCTTACATACACATATATTGGTTGATCTGGTTGGAAAAAGTTCAAATAAGTTCAAACCATGATGACATATTACCTCTACATCTCTAGCTTGCTTCACCTAAGAAGAAGTATGTTGTATTGCGTAAACAAGGCATTAGCCCATCAAAAATAACTAATTCATTATTAACATCTAACATCTATCTATCTAATATCTCAACCACCTTAGAATTTTTCCACTTGGCCACGTGTTTGTTTTAACCAAGGCTGCATAATTGCCTTATATATATATATATATATATTTTTTTTTTTTTTGTCAAAATAGTCCCTAAACTTTGCTTGTTTGTTTTTTCTTAATATCCTTTAATTATCTGGTTCAAGTTTCTTGAACACCCCACATTCTGGATTTGCTTGATTATTTCTTCATGAGGTTGTTTCTGGTAACGCCTGTTTATTTCATGCAAACTAGAATTTGGGGCAAGGGTTTGATTCAGTTCAAATTAAACTTATATTGGCAACATGGCTCATTGGTAATAATGTATAATAAAATTCTGACTATTCTATTATGAAAAGATTAGTGATAAGTTTCAGTATTTTGGCCTTCATTATTTAATTAAAATCATACACTATTAAATGAATGATTTAATTTGTTTTAGTTCCTTTCTCCTCGGGAACTTTTCTCTCTGCCTCGTTGTCACTCAGTAGCACAGGAGACAATACAGGGCCCAGCAATGATGTAAAAATTTATTTTGGCTATTTTATACACATAGGAGTTTTACAGAATGACTCATGATTTGTGCCAAATAAATTTCAGCTAAAACTCTGCAAAGGCACTTACAGAAGGAAATAAAATAGTTTATTCAACATGTGAGTCCTTTCTGAAAGCAACTAAATGGAAATTAATTGTGTATTTCTTTGTTTTTCTGTCCTTTCGTATAGACTTCAATATAACTTTGCTAAATGAATTAAAAGATGAACTCCTTTATATTCAAAAGCGTAATATCATTTCATTAATGATGACAAAGTGATTTTGGTAGAGATATGTTTGCCATTGTCATTCTAATCATTCTTAAGGCCAAAAATCATGTTGCCTGTATTAGCGGGAATATTCTAAGTGCCTTCAGGTTTAATTCAACAGTTTCATTGAATATGAAGAACCAATATAAACAGCATTAAAATAACACCATGTAAGACGATTCTGCCTTCTGTTGAAACTTGTTCCTTTTTTACTTACGGAGCTGACTAGAACCCTGTAAAAGCGTTTACGTAAGGAAATAAAATAAAATAATTTATTCATCATGTGAATAGCCTCTGAATGTGACAAAATGGAAATTAATTGTGGATTTCTTTGTCTTTCTGTCCTTTTGTATAGACTTCAATATAACTTTTCTAAATGAATTAAAAGATGAATTTTTTCATATTCAAAAGCTTAATATTTTATTAATGAGCATATGACAAAGTGATTTTGGTAGAGATATGCTTGCCATTGTCATTCTAATCATTGCTGAGGCCCAAAATGATGTTTCCTGTATTCGCTGGAACATTCTAAGTGCCTTCAGGTTTTTTCAGTAGTTTCATTGAACATCAAGAACCAATACAAACAGTATTAAAATAATATCATGTAAGACAATTCTGGGCTTGTTTTGAGACTTATTTTTTTACTTATGGAGCTGATTTGCTGTTGGACTTCAAGGAGGTCATGGGACACACTCTTTACCTCTTACAAAGCTCCTTAGGAATCATGTGACCCACTCTCTTGAGCTGTACATGAAGAAACTCCAGCCTAGAGAGGTTAAGGCCAAGGCTTGTAGCATGGAGTCACAGAAATGTTAGAAGATAGCATGGGATCTGGGGGGCAGGTAGGCCCCAGCCACATCTGCTTTCCTCCCAGCATTCCCATCCCTGGGCCATGACAGCCCACCAGTGAGTGTCCAGATTCCAGGTACTCTCTCTGCCCCTGTGGGTCTGCATATGCTGCTTTGTCAACTGGAATGCCTGCTCCCCATTCCTTGTGTCTCCACCACCAACAACCTTCTTTGGAGACCCACCCAAATGACCCTACCTTGCTTAAAGCTGGCACTGATGTAGCCCCCACAGGAGCTGGGAGTCCCACCCTTCTTCAACTCATTTCTATAGCTCTATTGCTTCTAAGAGACCCTATAGTGGCAAACCTTGATGGGGGCAGGCTCTTGAGTAGACACCTATTAAAAGTCCTTCCTACTCCAGAAGGAGAGGCGGCCCAGACTCTGAGTTGGCAAGGGGTTGCCAGGCAATGTACTGGAAAGCATCACTACTCTGATGATTTTGTTAGTGACCCTTACCTTTAAATTCACCCCCCAGTGGACTCTAAGTTTCTCATTGCCAGGGACCTTATTTCATCTGCAATCCTCCCTTGATTGTCAGAAAGAGAACAGGTACTAAATGTAGGCTACATTGATACATAGGTAAATGGAGATTTAAATAAGTTGGAGTTCTGATTCTTTAACTGAAGAATCTCTTGAGTGAGGAAAACTCATTTCCACCCTTACCAGTCCAGTATCCTTCCAAGAGCACATATCCTAGCATATTTGAGAATTTGATTATTTAAATAACAGCTGCCAGTGTTATTACATTTTGCACAATTTATTTTTGTCACCTTTTCTCATCCAATTCCACATAGATATTAGCAAGCTAGAAAGCGGGACGTTTTCCTAAGGGGGAAGAGTAGTGCCTGCCCGTCTTACCTGCTAAACCTGGCACAGTACCATGTCCGTGCTTTCCATCTTTAACTGCTACAGATGATTCCTTAGACTTCTCTCACATATAGCCTTCTGTTAGGTTGACGCAAACATACTTGTGGGTTTTGCTATTACTTTTAATGGTAAAATTAGCAATTATGTTTTCACCAACCTAAACGGATGTAGTAAGTCAACTCAACTTCCTTTTCTCACCAGTAAATACATTTCAGGGTAACCCATCATAAACTGGCAAAGGAAAAAAAAAAGTAAAAGAAATGAAAGAAAACAAACTCTGACTTTATTTATAACCTCTTTATCTAGCCAAACTTATCTCACAGTTAGACTGGGCCATCTTAATATGCTGTTTGAGTCTCCATGACGTGTGCATTTCAGAAGAATGACGCTCCATGTTCTGTGTTGATGCTTCATGTTCCTTTGGAATTGGTCCTGGTGATTGAAGACACATCAGAGATAAGAAACATCTCCCAGCACACATCACCACAAGTATGAACACATTTTGTTTGAAACTCTGATCTGGATCGATTTAAAGAGTACTGTCTCAATCTTAGGCAAAAAGAGGATGTGTTCAGGCTGCAGTCATGGCTTTGTTTTAAACACACAGCTTTCTTCTGGGTTAGTTTGTGCTCTTGCTAAAGATTTAGGCTGGAATGAATAAATCACACTTCAAATGCTTCTGCAGATATGCAAGGCCAGGCCAATGGACAGTGCCTCTGATGGCCAGAGTGAAAAATCAGCCACAAACCTGATGGAATGAGGAATGCGGCAATGAGGCCCCTTTACAGAAACCATGAATAGCTGTTGTTTTGGCTTCTAGCAGAGAGAAGGTCACTCTTGCTGACAGCAAAGGGAATATATATATATATTAGTAACTGTGTATTTAGCAAGGAGGTAATTTAAGTGCCTGTATTTATGTGTTGCTACTGTTGACTATCCTTATTCTGTAAATGTCAAACACATCTTTCATATCCCAGGAAAGGCACGGCATCATTTTTAGATTCTCGTTGCATTCAGTTATTTTTAAATAACCTCTAGCTTTTATTTTCATAAATACTGATGTATGAATAAAGTGTAGATTTTAGCATTTTAGTTTATGATAGTTTACAGTAGTGATCAACAGGAGGAGTCCTGCGTGGAAGTTCCATTTCCTGTTCTGTCACAGCTTAAGAGGTGGTTGCTGTCATCACTTCATGGCTACTTGGCTCATGCATTCCAGGCTGTCAGCAGTGATGGTTGTACCTGCAAGGCTTTTTTCCTCCTCTTGCCCTCCTCCTGGTTATTTAAGCTCGCAGACTCCGTCTACCATCCTGTACATAGTTGCCTCACACACCTCTCACTCAGCACAAGCTACGCACATAGCTTTTGAGTTAGATACTTTATTTTACCCAACGATTTTTCTTCCAAAATTTGTCAAAGTAACCCTCAGTTGTCTTTCTGACAGCCCCATTAATGTCTGTTTTATGTAAAGCAGGGTTTCTTAACCTTAACCTGTTGACATCTTGGACCAAACAGTGCTTTGTATTGGGTGCTACCCCACCCTTGCACTGCAGGATGTGCTCCCATTCCCAGGCCTCTGCTCACTAGATGCCAAGAGCATTCCCCATTCCCCAACTGTGACAACCAAAAATGTCTCCAGACTTTGACAGGTGTCTCCTTAGGGACAATTTACCCCTGCTGAGAATGGATGTAAAATACCTGAAAACTTTCTACAGATCAGAAAATGGAGGCACTTCAGGGTAAATAATTGTGATTTCTACCTTCACCCGCATACTGTGGACCTTCACGTTGTACCAGTGTGTCTTTGCAGTGGCTTCATATCATAACAGTTTATTCCATTTATAAAAACGCTTGGCATTTACCAACACCTACATGGGTTTTTTTTTTTTAATTTAAGATATGATTATATTTCCCTTTCATTTGCTTCCTCATAGGTATTTGCATTTAGGAGTGATCTTTCACCACCCTATCCAAGGCAGAGGAGGAGCTAGAGAATTCCTGTGTGTCTGGGAATGCACAGAAGACATGCTTTTGAGGAAACGGCAAGTAAGCCTCAGCAGAGGATTAGGATGCATGGTAAGAAAATGCAAGGACAAAGTTCAGAGGCTTGGGACCAGGAACCTATAAGAAGTGAAAGGAAAACTTAGGTGCCCTCTGCTTAGCCCCAGGCAGTGATAAGGCTCTGCCATCACAGACTCTGGAGTCAGTGCAGTATTCTCTGCCCAGTCAGAAAGCTCCCTTCACACTTTGTGGGAAGAGAAGCCCCTGTTCAATGAGAAACTAGGTGGGTGCGTTGGTTTACACAAGAGCTTTGGGGACAAGAATCATAACTATCGTTTTTGGTGTCTACTCTTCATTCTTGACAAGTAATAAAAACATAATGAAAAAATTTGATGAATGAATGAACTCCAGTGAGATCACCCTAATAAGATCAAAAGTCAACATGAATTTGCTTCTGAGATTCAATTATAGTAATTTTGTGTCAATTTCTTAAAACTTATACATTGAATGAAGTTCTCAGGATACATTTATTCCAAGTAAAAATGTGAAGAAGGGCTTGCTAAAATTTATTAAAATCCCCTTTAAAATATATACAAACTAACAATTTTAACATAAATAGATGTATTTCTTTTTATAAATCCTTATGCAGAAGTTTGAAAATAGGGCACAAATTCAAAATAATAGTGATCATTATCTTATTAAAAGATATAGAAAAAAAAATATTTTGATTTTCATTACTACACACATTTTGTTTGGTGTAGTAGGGCCCCCCTGGGTCCTGAGGTGCATTTATGAGGCTGTCAGGGCACATGCAGGAAGGCTGATCAGGACAAGGGACAGAGAGAGGATTCTACATGAATAAGATGTGATTAAGCCATTTGGAAATGCCACACACCATGAAGGGCAAAGGAACCTGGGGTTTTGTTCAGCGGATACTTCCTGTGGTGGACACACCCCTGTGACCCCCATGAATTGGACCCTGGGTAAGCCTCTCCCCTTGAGTATGAGAAGAACCTTTGGTTTGCTTCCCATCCATATAGCCTGGCAAAGTTGGTGGGATCTCACACCCTCCATGACTATTCCATCTCAGCAAACTGGAGAGGGAAACTTCTTCTGCCCACAGAAGAAGACAGTTTTCATGTTGTAATAGGGTTACACAACATGGAATTGCAGGGTCTGCTAGGGGCTGAGTGTGACCACTGGCCAGCAGCCAGCAAGAAGTGGGGACAGCAGCCCTACAACCAAGAGAAGACAAATGCAGCCAACAATCTGAAAGAGCTAGAATGTGGATTCTCCAACATTTGAGCCTCCAGGCGAAACTGTAGCATGGTTGGTGCCTTATTTTTGATATGTGAGGCCCTGAACAGCCCACCCAAACTGTGGGATATTAAGAATACATGGTTCAAATCCACTAAGAGTGTGGTGAATTGTTCCACAGCACTAGAAAATGAATATACTGAGTATAATTTGTGCTTGTCACTGACAGGGCAAAGATTTTGCAAAAAGAGAAAAAATAAAAATAAAGTGTTATTTTCCCCAAATGTCTGGGAGGTTGAAAATTTAAGACATACACTGCTTTGATTCCTGCACCATTGATAGCAGAAGAAAACAATGATATAAGCAAAGCTCCATGCATCCCGAACAGCTGGCTTTGACCTTCTTAACCCAAACACAGTGGATTTCTTAGCGGAGGACCTTCAATGGGAGATAGGTGTCCCCTTGGTGCATGCAGAGGCTCTACACTGGCAAGCCACCAGGCGTGGTTATTGAGAGGCAGCTGCAGTGAGGAACTTCCTCAGCAGGCATTCTTGCGGGAACTTCAGCACCTGTACAGTATGTGTATGCTATTTTAAATCATCAAATGACTGAGCACATCAGCTCAGGGGTGGTGGTGAAAAAGGAGAGTCAGTAGCAGGCTCCAGAGGGAGAACAACAGAGCACAGGTGAGGTAGTACCTAAGGATTATAGGAATAAAACGCTGGAGTTCCTACAGAAGCTGGAAATAATCCATTTTGGCCATTGCCATCACATTATAAGAAAAAGGCGGGCATGGCCTGTGGAAAGCAGTCTCCAGATTAGTTCTACAAAAGGAATCTATCAGTCAGCATGGAAACTGATTTGAATGGGTCCCCTCAAGAGCTCATGATGAGACATAGTGTTCTTAGTTGTGAGTGTCATAAGAGCATACTTATGTTCTAGTTTATCGCCTTCCAATCACCTTAGCATATGTCATTTGTACTTATTAATCGCTGTATTTATTTAGGATCAGAACTAACTGACTTTGTTGCTGATGTGGTTTGGATTTGTGTCTCTGCCCAATTCTCATGTTTAATTGTAGTTCCCACTGTTGGAGGAAAGGTTTGGTGGGAGATGATTGGATCAAGGGGGTGGATTTCTCCCTTGCTGTTCTGGTGACAGTGAGTGAGTTCTCACAAGATCTGCTCATTAAAAGTGTGCAGCACCTCCCCATTCGCCCTCTTCCTGCTGCTCTGGCTGTGTAAGACATGCCTGCTTCCCCTTTGCCTTCCGCCATGATTGTAAGTTTCCTGAGGCCCACTCAGAAGCAGAAGCTTGCACAGCCTGAAGAACCATGGGTCAACTAACCCTCTTTTTTTGTAAATTACTCAGTTTCAAGTATTTATTTATAGCAGTGCAAGAACAGACTAATACAGATGGCTTGATGGTTCAAAACTAGGCATGCAAATAAAATAACCGCTTCTTCAACCTACGCCCTAGTCAGGCCACACTCCTCACGACTAACATGGAGGCTTACACTAAACGGTACTGCTTCTGAAACTCTAGACTCCACAGAAAAATTACACGTACTCTAGAACTTAAATTTCTATTTGGGAGCCAAAATACTTTCTTATATCATGCTATGTATTAGCCACAAGTTTTATTTTCTTTGTGGAAAAACTGAACTTTGTCTCTTGAAGGGTATGCCTGTTTATGAATTAAACTAGTATTTCCTTTGATGTTATGAAAATCTATTAAGATTATAAAATGTCAATTTTTTCTACGTTTCCTCTTTCCATCGACAGAAAGATGAAAGCAGTACTGTTTTAAAAGAATCAACTAGGGGTGTAGGTTTTGTATTCTAGATTGTTTCTGAGTGGTTGGGTTGATTTCTGAAATTATTTCGTGTTTCCAGTTTTCAGCAAGATTTTAGAATCAGAACAAAAGGACTTTGATGGCTTGATAACATAGAATCACATGTAGAACATATGGGCCCTTATATTATTTTCTTTCTAAATTGGACTTTTAAAAAATTTAGTTAGACGAAAACAGGCAATGAGGGAGAATGGGAGAAAACAAGAGAGAAAGAGAGAATGAGAAAATGAAGATAATATGGTTGCCAATGTAAATAATTAGTGCTCACAAATATATGGTCTAAATCTATTTATATAAAAGTTTAAGTTCAATAAGAATTGTTCTGTTTTGTGAAGTCATCTGCAGCCACCATACCCAACTTTGCTAATTTGGGAATACTTCTTGAACCAGAAATTAAAACACAAGGAGAAGGAAGAAATGAATGTTCAGCATTCTGAGAGACGATACTTCATTATGCAATAATTTGTTGTGTTCATGATCTCTCTGAAAGGGATTGATGGGTTAATTAATTTGTCTTTTATCTTACCTATGCAACTACTCAAAGCCTGCCTGTATTCCAAAAAAGTGTCTGTCTCCAACAATGGCGGTATCTACTGCACCCTCTTACGTAGACTTCATACACAGTAACTTTACCGCAAGAACAGAGGGCAAAGGAAGTGAAGACTGTTTCCTTGACTAACAGCAGTGTTAGTCAGGGAGGCAGACATTTAAGGTAATCAGCCACTCTGCCAAAGCTCAGTGTAGGACTTTTCTACTCTTCAGCACATGTATATGTGCTTTTTCTATTTCTGATATGGAGAAGCCCCCCAAAATTTGGAGCCAAGGGTAAACACAAGAGAACTAAGTTGGCCATTTAAATGTACTTTTCCCTCTTGCTTCCTGGCACATCAACCCTAGAGCAATTAGGCTCTGGATGGAGAACCACAGCACACTACATTCACCCCACATTCTAAGCTGTAGCTCCAGTTCACACAAAGGTGAGGGAAGAAGAATTTTGAGCTAAAGAATATGTGAGGGGAGTCTTCTGCTGAACTCAACTGTAGTCTTAAGCACTGGAAAGAGACTCACAGTGTTGGGAAATTATAGAATCTGGCTAAGGGAGCTACTGCCTGGCAGGAAAAGGAGACATTTTAGTCCCTTGAAATACACATAAACACAGAAATAGGGGAAACCAACACTGTGTCACATTGAAAACCTTGAACAAGTTGAGCCATCCTTGTGTAGAGGGAGGAAGCCTTGCCTGTGCTGAGGGCCATGGGCCCGCGGCTCGTGGTTCTCATACCTCATACCATGGGCCCATGGCTCATGGTTCTCATACCTTATACCATGGGCCCACGGCACAGGGTCAGCACTATGTAACCACATAAATCAATGCATTATCCACAGAAAGACTCTCTTTACAAATGAGCTTCCTTGTATTGGTTGAAATCAGACATGATCTTCTTACAAACAGGACCCTCTCTCGTTATCACTGGATGTAGTGAAAGCACAGTATTCACATTAACTAGTGTTCCCAAGCCCAGGAAATATCCAACCAAGCATCACATCCTGCTAATTTTATTTTACATGTCTTTCTGATTAACTCACTGTGATCCACCACCATTATCACCACAACCACCATTGCCAGCACCACCACCACTGCCACCACCCTCACCACCACCATCACTGCCACTAGTACCACCATCACTACCACCATCACTGCCATTACCACCACCACCACCACCACCATTATCATCACCACCATCACCACCACAAGCACCACTGTCACCTCTACCTCCACCATCACCACCACCACCATCACCACCACCACCATTACTACCTTCACCACCACATTATCACTACCACCACTGCCACCACCACCGCCATCACCACTGCCACCACCACTGCAACCATGGTTGGCCATGCTTGCAGGGTTGTTAACTCCATAAGTGGGCTGCTGCATGGTTTCTGCCCTCTTTTCTATCCTCCTCCATCCAGCCTCCATAATCTACATGGTGCCATCATTTCAAAATATACATATGAACATAAACATCCCCTTTCCCACCCTGCCCACTTTTTAGCCCCTCAGTCACTTCCTACTGCTTCTGAGAGAAAGACTATCTGACCTCCAACTACATTCATAGTCTGGCTCTGTTTAGAGCCTTCATCTCTCTATATTTGATATGGTTTTGCTATGTCCCCACCCAAATCTCATCTTGAATTGTAGTTCTCACAATCCCCATATTTCATGGGAGGAGCCAAGTGGGAAGTGATTGAATCTTGGGAATGGTTAACTCCATGCTGTTCTTGTGATAGTGAGTTCTCACAATATCTGATGGTTTTATAACGGGGCTTTTCCTCTTTTCACTTGGCATTTCTTGCTGCCACCATGTAAAGAAGGTTGTGTTTGTTTCTCTTTCCACCATGATTGTAAGTTTCCTGAGGCCTCCCAAGTCCATGGAACTGTGTGTTAATTAAACCTGTTTCCTTTGTAAATTATCCAGTCTTGGATGTGTCTGTATTAGCAGCATGAGAATGGACTGATACAATATTCATTGTGTTGACTCCATTTGGTCATCATTGCACTGTCTTGCACTGTACATAGTTGTTATTTTTCAGAAACTCTGCACAAGCTATTCTCTCTTTCTGGAATTGTTTCTTTTCGAGGCCAGCTTTAGGAGCCCACATAATTTATTCAAACCTCAACTGAGAATTGCTCTCTCAAGAAGGCTTCCTCAAGCTCACTGAACAGCTCATATCTCCTCTCTGTAGATCTCAAAGCACTGGTCTTTTTGTGCAGCACTAATCACACTTGTGATTTCCCATGTGTTGATGTGGCTGCCAGCTCCAGGACCATAGGTCTGAAGCTGCTTGATTTCCTGCATTTCCCCCAGGACACGGCACAGAGCAGGTGCAGGTGCCTGGTGAAGGCATGTGAAATGAGAGGTGAAGGTAAGACATCAAGGAGCCCAGCATTAAGGAGCTGGACCAGAGTCTGGGAGCTGAGTCACAGCAGCTTCCTGCCTCCACCCTTCCCTAGGCTTCCAATATCGACCAGTTATAACTTATTCTAATTCAAGGAAAAAATGAAAAGATAAGAAGGCAAACAATTATGTGTTTAATAGTTTTAATTTCAAGTAGCTCATTGAGCTATCTTAATTATTTATTAAAATTAGGACAAATTGTGTAGGTGTATATCTGAAAAATAAATACTATCACACATGAGATAAATATCCATTACTAAAAAATGATGATTTGCTCTATGTCCTCAGTCAAGCAGTATTTATCAGGAGCATTGATTTAACTAGCGGCTATTGGCAGATACAAATGGATGATGACAGGAAACAAAAAACCACCTTCCATCGCCATAAGGGGGCTTTTCATTTTCATGCAATGCTTTTTGGAATTACCGATGCTCCAGCTACACTTCAAAGATGAATGAGCAGGCTCCTGCCAGGTTTAATACATCACACTTCTGGAGTTGACTTAGCCTGTGTGCTGCAGTCATTACTTTGGAGTTTAAAAACACCTTGAGGGTTTACTGGAAGTTTCAGTCAAACACAAAAACACATACACTACTAAAGCAGAAAAAGGGCTAAAACACAATTTAACAGTGGTTAAAGTTTTTAAATAACTTCTCCTTTCAAAGCTTGTAAACATGAAGGATCATTATTTCCCATGTAAGGGGAAAAAAGACGCAAAACTGCTGCGGAATTCTATAGAAGCCGCCACTGACAAGCTAGTTCGTGTGTGGAGACACTGAAACCAGTACGGGACCATGTGCTCCATTTGGCTGGATTAGCAGGCACCTTAAGAAATACAAGAAGAAAATTGCAGGCCAGGCATGGTGGCTCATGCCTATGATTCCAGCATTTTGGGAGATGGAAGTGGTCAGATCACCTCTGAGGTCAGGAGTTCGAGACAAGCCTGGCTAACATGGTGAAACCCCGTCTCTACTGAAAACACAAAAACTAGCTAGGAATGGTGGTGTGTGCCTGTAGTCCCAGCTGCTGCGGAGGCCGAGGCAGGAGAATCTCTTGAACCCGGGAGGTGGAGGTTGCAGTGAGCCAAGACTGTGCAGCTGCACTCCAGCCTGTGTGACAAAGTAAAACTCTGTCTCCCCTCAAAAAAAAAAAGAAGAAGAAAATTGCAAGAATCAGATAATAAATTAAATCACAGAATATAACTGACACTTAAAGGTTTGTTTCTTTTTGTCTTTGAAAATGGAAGGAATGGAATTTGCATTTTATAAAGTCAGTAAACCCAGAACTTAGAGCCACGTGTATCCACGGTTTGGGGCTTAAAATGGAGTTAGGGGACTTAAAACAGGGGCATACTGGAACCCATAATGTAAACCACATCATGGGAGATCCTAGAAGAATGACTCTCTGCTTTCACTCTGGTTTTCCTTTCTGCCATCATCAGCCATGGTGTCTCAAAGCCTGTTTCTAGTTAACACATTTGGGATTCTACAATCAAAAGCAAAACAGCATGAAAGGGCCAGGATGCTGACAGTGTAGCCCAGATGGCCTTCAGGTTGTCCCATAGCTGGGGTTTAGCCACAGAGCCTTTCTGGTAGTCCTCATGGGAGTCTGGGAGTCCACCGGCCCAGATGAGGCAGGTGTGCTCAGTGACGGGAAATCCAGAACCAGCTGGCATTCTGTTTCCCTCGTCCATCCTGGGCAGTTGCATTGAAAAATCCATGGTAGTGTCTGTTTACAGACCTGGCCAGCATTACTAACAGCCCTTGCTATACAGACAAATGATTGCTGAAGGCTTATATTGCCCAGCTCTAACAAGGAAGAGGACCTCCTTGCCTGACTATGTGGGTGCTATGTTCATGAGGAACAGAAGTTCAGTACAGGAGTAGTTAAAAACCCAGCCTTGAGCTGATAGGTGTTCTGCATTCAAAATACGTCTTCACCATCTACTAGTGTGTTATACAAAGGAAGTTACATATCTTCTCTGAGATTCCATGTCCTTCCCTTAAAATGGAATCAGTAGTGATTCTTAGCCCATCCTACTTCACAGAATATTGGAGAGGGTTGAATGTGATAGTTCATGGAAAAACAGTTATCCTGAAGCCAGGGAAGACCTCAGCAAGCATGGCCCGGTGAGACCGTCCTCATTTTTACCATTGTTACAATAAAGACAACTCACGGATAAACAGAGAGAGGGCTTGTCTAAAGAGACAAGGTCAGGATTGGGGAATGATCATTTATACCTGCTCTTTGTCTTGAAATCACACAAGACAACAGTTCTTATGGGCATTTAACCTTTCTGAAGGCCAAGACAGCAATATTCTTCACTCCCATCCTTTAATGCCTGTGAGTTAAATAATCCCCCAGGGCTGATTCTGCTTCCTGAGTAAAGGGTGGGGCCCCTGGAGTGAATTAATATTGCACACTCTTCAAGGGTCTGGATGATGCTTTTTCATTCCATCTCATGAATTTCTCGAAGGATATTGATCAGAATGCCATAATTGATAGCTGCAGAACACTGACATATGCTACATTAAATGAATAAAAAATTAATTAGACAGACAGGCCCAATGGTAGGAGCAAATACTTAAGAAAACTCAATTTGTAAAAATAAATAATTTTCTTAAATGTCAAAGATAAGACCATTTTCAGCCTCCTTAATCATACACATGCTGCATTTCAGGTTGAGATAATCCTCTTCTGTTTCGCTCTAATCTACCCCCACCTTCTTGTTTTCATGTTAGTTCATATTTTCATTGTTTCCATGCATTTAGTGGATTAATTTGCTTCTAGCCCAGTGGGTCGCTCACCTCTAATACTCAAATCGAAAAGTCTCCCTGGAAGGCTACAGAGCACACATCTGTCTCTATTGAATCTAACTTTGGGTTTATTGTGCCCCAAATCCAAGTTATTTTCACCCCTCTCACTGCCTGAATAACTTTGAGTTACCTGGAAGTTTGCAGTCACACCCAGATTTCTATTAATCAAAGCCTGCTTCATTTTATCTGTTACGGAAATGCAAACATTATTTTCTTCCTATTTACTCAAAAGAGTTTGTGTATTCCTTCTTAAGGCAGGCTCTCTAGATAGATGTGTTTGAGCTAATATAAAACATGCCAAATGCTTTATTCACACAGTAGGTGTGCTTCCTCCTCTGGAGAGCTAACGGGATCTCCTGAGCTACATGGATTTCTGAAATTGCACTAACAGACACAGCCATGGCACCACTGAGGACCAGGAGTCTCCAAAAAGAAAACTCACTGCATGGGGCCAGAGCTGCTGTGTCGTGGACCTGCCTTTTCCCACTGAGCTGCAGAAGCGCAGGAGACATGCCAGCTTTGGGGGAAGACGAGCATCTCATCTTAACTTTTCTTTGAATTGCATTTGTGTAATTATTTTATAAACAAGTACAGGATAAGAGAATTTAGGACCTATGAGATTCACACACACACGAGTGTCCTCTGAGTTTTATTCTAAACGCTTTGAGGAACAAAGGAGTCCAGTGGCCCCAAACATTACTTTGTCACATTTTCAATTTTTTTTTGTAACCTTCTGCCATAAAGGATCTGGGATGACTGGAAGAGCAGGTCAGGTGACCAAACGAGGAACTAAAGGCCCATCGGAGCCTGACGAGTCAGTGAGCCATATCAAAAATAGCCCTGTCGTCATGCTTAGGAAAGACAGCTCATTTGCATGAGGCATTCACAAAATCACACATCACACTATTGAATATTTTGTTCACCAGGACACAATCCTACATGGAGCGCAGCCCGGTCACTCCCTCCCTGGGATGTGCTCAGAACGACTGTCATCCTCCTCACTGGTTTTTGTGAATCCTCCCAGGGTGTAATTAGCACCATGTTTCCAAAGATCAAGCTATTACAATTTCCCCCATCTGCTCCTTGATGCTTAAAACCCCTTCACAGAGCACAAAGCTTTTCATTCCATAAGCAGAGATACTGTTTAAAATGAAAGTATTCTTGGAAGAGGCAACACAGTGACTTAAAAGTATTACGGAGGCGTAATTGACTCACACCACTTTTCTCTAGTGCTCAGGGTTTGTGTTGGAAGATGAGAAAGGGTGACCCGGAGAATTCTGGCTGAGGATGAAATGAGTTAATGCTCATAAAGGGTTTAGTATGGTGCCTGGTGCAGGGTCCGCCAGGGAAGGGGTCTGCTATTATCTCCATTTACGCGGGAAGAGATGACCCAGACAGGTTAAGGACTGCGGTTCACACTGCAGCTGACTCCGGGCCTTGCTCCTTCTCCTGTAACAAGCTGTGATAAACGATGCCTCCCGTGAAGAAAGCCCAATAAGCCCAATTTAGTTCCTTTAAACTAGGTTATGGGAGACACCAGCCGGTGTGTTGTCTCCTCAGCCATCTTGGCCTCATTATGGTCCAGACAGCCAAGGTTTCAGCAAGTGGCACAAGCCGTGTAAACGCATGCAGTGTGTGGGCGTCCTCCGGGTTCTTTGATCCTTTGCCCCACAGCCTCACGGAGAGTTTCCTTCGGTCCTGATCTTCTGGGAGTGCTGCTCCAGTCCGTACCACAGTGCTATGCAGGACTTGGAAAGCCATCAGGGACCCTAAACTTCTTGAAAATCGTTCCTGCCCTTTGTTCTCTCCTTTCTTGGGGGGACCAAAAGGAGTGAGAAATGATGACTGATCCTGAAAAACGGATCACGGTCCTAGGACCTTACAAAAACAGTTCACAACCAGGCGACATGGCTTTACCATGAAAATGTGACCATGAGAGCATGGCTGGGCTTTCTTCTCCAAGGTCTTGATTTTTTGAGGGTGTGTAACAGGACATCACTCCGAGTCTCCTGTCATCCTCTGGGTTAGTTTTTAAGCACCCACATTTGTTTGCAAAAATGGCCTCCCCAAGTTCACTCAGCGTCGTATCTGCCCAAGCAGAGCAGATCGATGTGTGAAAAAAGAAAAACCAGAAACTAAATCTCCCCGGCAATACGATGCCACATAATTGAGTTTCTGTATATGTTGTTGGGAGACTCTAACAAAGAAATGTAAGCCAGGATCCCTGAAGCTGGAACAGCTTGTAAAATCTGGTTAAGCCGTATTGAAAAATACTTGAATCCCCCCATTTGAAAACACACACTATTTATTACTTCCTTTTCTTCAGCCCTATGAGGCATAAGCTCCCTTTTTTAAAATATATATTTCTTTCTCCCCCTTTGAAAGTACACTCATTGCACTCCTGGCAATTAGCGTAATTGAAATTTATTGACAATGTGGCTGACGTGGAAACCCCATTGTCCCTAGGCGTGTGAGGCTGCCACTGCTCCCCAGCAGCATCCGGCAGCCTGGGCCTCATGCAATCACATCAATGGGCCACTGGCTGCCAAGGGTTCCTCTGGGGGTATGAATGTTACTTAGTGATAAGAGCCTTTCGAAACAGGATCCCTGGACCCCATCTCTGGTGGGAGATGGAAATGAAATATGTATTTGGCTGCTGTGGAAAATTAATGTAATTGGCTCCCAAATAAAGCTTTGACAAGTTGACCTGTTTGAAATCCGAGGAGGGCTTCTAGCTCCGTATCATATTATCTTCAACGAACCCAACCGTGCTTAGTGCCCCCCACCCCACACCCACTGGAGGTGAAATGAAATGGAATTTCGGGCCCAATGTTTAACAACACTTCTGTTGAACACAGTTATTATGTTTGCATGTGTAGGTTCAAGATGAAGGGGTTGAGATGATTGGATTTTTGCGTGCATGTGTCTGTGTTGATAGTCCTCAGTTTGGGTTTTGCTTTCATTGGCAAGGCAAGGGTTGAAATGTTTGGAAATGTACATGGGCACATCTTTCTTTAGACCAGTTTTCTCTCTCAAATATTCACTGTGACTCTAAAACATAGATGTGCAACTTGATTAAATTTAATTGGATTCATTTAGAGGTCAGTACAGACTTCCAGGTTTCTCTTCTGAGAGGATAGATACATTTTTATTTTAATGCATAGGGATTTAGGCATGTAAAACTAATAGGGGAGATATATTTAAATCTCTGCCCACCGAAATGGGCATATAATGTTTTCCCTCAGGGGAGTTTCTTAGGAGGAGATTACTATGGTGAATTAATTTTAGCCGCCGTCCTGCCTGGTCCCTAATTTCAGATAACATACTCTTTTGATTTATTTAATAGGACCCTAAAATGCAACACCCCAGAGTTTAAGAGAAAACAATGATAAATTGGAGAGCATATGAGGAAGCATGTGTATGAGAATCTCCATGCTGTTGTTAAATCCTGAATTATTTGCATGCATTAATGTACATAGGCCTTTTACTTGGTACCACTTTAAAGGTAACCTAGAAACAATAAGTTAGTAGGTTTTATTGATTACACATTTAAGAATGGATTGAGTAAGCATCTTATTATTTTTCTTCCCTTTTAGGTGGTAGAATTTGTTTCTCTGAAGGAGGTTTATTGCAGCTAAAAGAGTTTGGAAGTTTGTCTTTCTCAACGACTTTAAAAACTTCTAAGCCTTTTTTGTTGTTGTGGGTTCTGTACTACAATAAGTGAATATTGGGACATTATCCTAAAAGTCTTAGATAGCACAAGAAAAATGCCCAGAGAGGAGGCAAGGCGAAAGCAGGGGTTAGGCAGAGGGGCTCCAGTGTGACGGATATTTCCTAAAAGGTATGTCCAATAAAGTTCGTGGTATCTTTGTGATATCCTGTGGACAGAAGGCCAGAGCAAGGCCTGGGTCTTTCTAGCCACTGGTAATAAAATACAGAAAATTGTGAGAAGGAAGAAGTTGTGATCTACAGGAATTTGTGAGTAGCAGGAAGTTGTGAGAAACAGGAAGGAAGTGAGCATAATAGATACGCAGAGAGATTTGAAAGCTAGCAAGCAAAGACAGAACTCAGTTCACTGCTTTATTTCATTTTACTGTACATGTTTTATTACAGCGTTGAGCTGCTATTGTTTATAAATTCAATGAGGACGTGAGCTGACCCGGCAGGAACCCCAAACACAGCAAGCATAACATGCATGCAGAATGGTTCTCCACCACGGACTCAGTTCCTGTAACTAGTCATGAGCAGGAGACACTGCTCTCTGAGAGGGAACCTGAATTGTTCTCACTCCACACAGGCGTGACACACGTTCAGTTACCTTTAAACAGAAATTCTTACACTGTTCAGGCTTTAGAACAGCCAGGGACCACCTGAAAGTTTCGTCAACACTTTAAGTACATTTTCTCGATGGTTAGAATCCATGACTTTTCTCTTTTTTTCTTTAATTTTTTCAGTTCTATTCAGGTGTACATTGACAAATAGGAATTCCACAGATTTCAGGTATACCACTTGGTGTTTTGATATACAAAGACATTGTGAAATAGTCACCACAATCAAGCTAATTCAAATCTTCCTCACTTTGTATTGTTACCATTCCCTTTCTTTTTTTCTTGTGGTGAGAATACATTTAAGATCTACCCTATGAGCACATTTCAAGGATTTAATAGAGAATTGTTAACTGTGGTCACTGTGCTGCACATTAGCTCTCCAGGATGTATTCCTGTTGAATAACTGAAAGTTTGGACTTTAGAATCCATGGCTGACACTTGAGTATCCAGAGCCTCATTTCCCTATTGTCCTCTGGTACATTTCGGAAGCTCCCTATTATCTTCTCAGTGACTCTTTTGTGATCTTAAGTCTGTGTCCCATCAGATCCCACATTGAGGCAGCTTCATGATCCATTCACCCTGCGTCTCAGAGAGGGCTCAGACTCAGTACGACCAAGCCGGCTCCTGGTCTTGCCCCTGAATTTATTCTTCTATTCTGACCAGTGGTCTTCTCTCCACCAGCCAGCCAGCACAAGGGTCTGAGCAGCATGCCCTCCTCATCTCTTCTCCCCATGACTCCTATTACCTGTCCTCAAGTCCTGCATTTTTACCTCTTCAGTGGGCCTGAGTCCCCTGCTCTATTCTCAGGCTTTAATTGCAGCTTTTTCCCATCTCTTTAAATGACTGAAATTATCTCTTACCTGATCTCCTGCTCTCTGCCTTGCACTGCTCTGGCCCAGCCTCCCAATGACTGCCCCAGTTATCTTTCCAAAATGAAAATCTGTTCATGCTTTCAACTGCTTGGGACCTCTTGAGTGTCCCTCAGTGTGTATAAAGTTCGGCCTGCGCATGACATGTGACAAGTTCCTTCCTGACCTGGACAAGGCCTGTCTCTCTGGCCTTATTCTTCCTCCTATTGAACCTTGACCAAGCCACCTACAATATCCCAAGTGTGGCAACATAGCAGGGCCATACCATTCCTTTATACCTTCTAGGAATAATCCCAGCAATTCTCTTCTGACTCAGGTGTTGATCCATCTGTGAAGGCATTATAACTTGTTCAAGCAGAGCCACCAATATCCCATGTACCTCAACTATAGCCAGTGAGAACCTCCTTCCCTGTTTTTCACCTGGGTTTACAGGCCACTTTGAAGAAATGAAAAAATAAAAAATAAAGTCTTGCATAAATACAAAGTGATGGACAGAGTAATGACCCTCAAAGATGTGAGTTAAAAAGGAAAAGAGCTTTTGCCAATATGATTAAGTTAAATACCTTGAGGTGGGGAGATTATTCTGGACAAACCAGGTGGCTCCAATGTAAGTACAGGATCTTTATAAGTGGAAATGGGAGGCAGAAGGGAAGGGTGGAGGGAGGTGATCTGAGAGGAGCTCAACGCAGCACTGCTAGTGTTGCTGATGGAGGAAGGACTTAGGAGCCAAGGAGTGCAGCCGGAAAGGCCAGAAATCAGGTTCTCCTCAAGCGCCTCTGGTGAGAAATGCTGCCCTATGGACACCCTGATTTTAGTCCAGCAAGACCAATGCCAGACTCTGATCTCTGGAATAGTGACACAATCAATGTATGTTGCTTTAGCCCCTAAATCTGTGGTCATTTGTTATAGCCACAAAACAAAAATAGTGTATACAGTAAGTGACTAATTTCTGTGCTCTTAAAAATGCTATTGGGCCCATTTATTTTTTTTAATTAAGATGGAAAACTGTATGTTCTAGGCTTCAAGTATTTTATAGACTAGTCAACAGCCTGAAAATTTTTTGTAGAATTTATAATGTGTGGAAAACTGTGATTCTTACTCATTGTCTTATAATAAAAATCAACATATAATCTATGGTAATTACTTTAAATTATGACTTACTTTTTTTTTTTTTTTTTTTTTTTGAGACAGGGTCCCACTCTGTCACCCAGGCTGGTGTGCAATGGCACCATCTTGGCTCACTGCAACTTCCATCTCCCAATTTCGAGTGATTCTCCTTCCTCAGCCTCCTAAGTAGCTGGGACTATAGGCATGCACCACTACACCTGGCTAATTTTTGTATCTTTTTTTTAGTACAGACAAGATTTCACCACATTGGCAGGCTGGTCTTGAACTCTGGACCTCAAGTGATCTGCCCACCTTGGCCTCCAAAAGTGTTAGGATTACAGGTGTGAGCCCCCGTGCCTAGACATAACTTATTTTTAGATGTAAACAAACGGAAAACAAATAAGTCCTAATTAACTGACTATATAAATATGCATATGAATCAAACAAATTTGAAAGTATTTTAAACCTATTTGGTAGCTATTATAATATTGTACAATCTCTGAAAGGAAGCACAAGGCATCAAATATCATCAAATACCTGTGTCCCCACCCAAATTTCATCTTGAATTATACTACATAATTCCCACATGGTGTGGAAGGGACCCGGTGGGAGATACTTCAGATCATGGGAGCAGTTTTCACCATACTGTTCTCATGGTAGTTAATAAGTCTCACAATTTCTGATGGTTTTTTTTTTTTTTTTTTTGAGACGGGGTTTCCGTCTTTTTTACCCAGGCTGGGGTGCATGGGCTCCATCGCGGCTCCCCGCATCCTCCGCCTCCTGGGTTCAGGCAATTCTCCTGCCTCAGCCTCCTGAGTAGCTGGGATTACAGGCACGTGCCACCATGCCCAGCTAATTTTTTGTATTTTTAGTAGAGACGGGGTTTCGCCATGTTGACCAGGATGGTCTCGATCTCTTGACCTCGTGATCCACCCGCCTCGGCCTCCCAAAGTGCTGGGATTACAGGCTTGAGCCACCGCGCCCGGCCCAATTTCTGATGGTTTTATCTGGGGTTTCCACTTTTGCATCTTTTCTCTTGCTACCACCATGCAAGAAGTGCCTTTGACCTCCTGCCATGGTTCTGAGGCCTCCCTAGCCAAGTAGAATTGTAAGTCTGATTAACCTCTTTTCTTTTGTAAAAATTGCCCAGTCTTAGGTATATATTTATCAGCAGCATAAAAATGAATTAACATAGCAAATTGGTACCAGGAGTGGGGCGTTTTTGAATAGATATCCAAAAATGTGTAAGTGACTTTAGAACTGAGTAAAAGGCAGAGGTTGGAACAGTTTGGAGGGCTCAGAAGAAGAGAGGAAAATGTGGGAAAGTTTGGAACTTCCTAGAGACTTGTTGAATTGCTTTTACCAAAAGCCTGATAGCAATATGGACAATAAGGACCAGGCTGAGGTGGTCTCAGATGGAGATGATGAACTTGTTGGGAACCGGAGCAAAGGTGAGTATTATTGTTTTAGCAAATAGCCTGGAACATTTTGTCCCTGTCCTAGAGATTTTTGGAGTATTGAACTTGAAAGAGATAATTTAGAAGACCTAGCAGAAGAAATTTCTAAGCAGCATAGCATTTGAGACGTGACTTGGGTGCCATTAAAGGCATTCAGTTTTATAAGGGAAGCAAATTATAAAAGTTTGAAAAATTTGAAGCCTAACAATGTTATAGAGAAGAAATCCCCATTTTCTGTGGAAAAATTCAAGCTGGCTGCAGAAATTTGCATAAATAATGAGGAGCCAAATATTAATCCTCAAGACAATTGGGAAATGTCTCCAGGGCATTTCAGAGGCCTTCATTGCAGCCCCTCCCATCACAGGCCTGGAGGCCTAGGACAAAATAGTTTGGTGGGCTGGGTCAAGGGTCTCCATGCTGTGTGCAGCCTAGGGACTTGGTGCCCTGTGTCCCAGCCACTCCAGCCAGCACTGAAAGGGACCAACATAGCACTGGGGCTGTGGCTTCAGAGGGTGCAAGCCTCAAGCCTTGGCAGCTTCCACATGGTGTTGAGCCTGTGGGTACACAGAAGTCAAGAACTGAGGTTTGGGAACCTCCACATAGATTTCAGAGGATATATGGAAAAGTCTGTATACCAAGACAAATGTTTGCTTCAGGGTCAGGGTGAACCTCTGCTAGGGCAGTGCTGAAGAGAAATGTGGGGTTGGAGCCCCCACACAAAGTCCCTGCTGGGGCACTGTGTACTACTGTGAGAAGATGGCCACTGTCCCCCAGACACCAGCATGGTAGACCCATCGACAGCATACACCATTCACCTGTAAAAACCACAGACACTCAATGCTAGCCCATGAAAGCATCTGGGGAGGAGCCTGTACCCTGCAAAGCCACAGAGGTGGAGCCACTCATGACCAAGGAAACCCACCTCTTACATCAGCATGACCTGAATGTGAGACCTGGAGTCAAAGGAGATCATTCCAGAGATTTAAAATTTGACTGCCCCACTGGATTTCAGGCTTGAATGGGCTTTGTAATCCCTTTGTTTTAAACAATTTCTCCCATTTGAAATGGTTGTATTTACCCAATACCTACACCCTCATTGCATCTAGGAAGTAACTAGCTTGCTTTTGATTTTACAGGTTCATATGCAGAAGGGACTTGCCTTGTCTCAGATGAGATTTTGGACTACAGACTTTTGAGTTAATGCTGAAATGAGTTAAGACTTTTGGGGGCTCCTGGGAAGGCATGATTGGTTTTGAAAAGTGAGGACATGAGATTCAGAGGGGCCAGGGCAGGAATAGTATGGTTTGGCACTATTTCCCACCCAAATTTCATCTTGAATTGTTCTCCCATAATTCCCATATGTGGTGGGAGGGACCTGGTGGGAGATAACTTGAATCATGGGGGTGGTTCCCCCATACTGGTCTCACGAGATCTAATGGTTTTTTTTAGGGGTTTCCTCCTTTGCATCTTCCTCATTTTCTCTTGACGCTGCCATGCAAGAAGTGCCTTTCACCTCCCACCACGATTCTGAGGCCTCCTCAGCCATGTGTAACTGTAAGTCCAATTAAACCTCTTTTCCTTCCTAGTCTTGAGTATGTCTTTATCATTAGCATGAACATTTACTAATAACCAATCCAATTCCACTATAGTTATAGAAATGTGAACATTTAAACCCACAATAGCCAAATATGTACATGAGGAGGTGACTCTACTCCATCCAGTCAGAGCTGTGTTACCAAACGGAATATATTAGCTAAAACCCGGAAATGCTACGAAACATTAGATAGGACAAAACAGCTTTAGTTAATAATAATTATTTTATGAAGCCTGTTATTCAGTCAGGCAGCAAACTACCCTTTATTTAGAGCAGTGCTAAAATTGCAGAATCTAATTTTGGCCACTGGAGACAGAGAGAGGAAAAGTGTGTGCCTCCGTGTGAGGACACTCTGAAATGCTGTTTCTTCTGCAAAAAGAAAGTTTTCAAAGCCCAGTGCTCAGTGCGTAGGCCTGGCAGGAACCTTAGAGAAGAGCTCGTTATGATCCAGTGAGAAGTATTCCAACTGAAAGTCCAGTGAGCAGCATTCTAACAGAACATCAAATACGCTCTTCTTCTGATAAACCGACAATGCCGTCATTTGTTTCAATTAACACAAACTTAACAGAGCTATTCCTGTTTGAAATTTTAAGTTAAAGGTCAAAACTAGAGAAAGGTTTGGTCCATTGGAATGAACCAGAAGATTGAAGAAGAGAGAGTATTCTGTAAGTCATCCATTAAAGGAGTTAGATAATCTTGGAACATAAATTTTATGCATTTTTTTCACTATAGCACCTTAAAATTACCAGGTAGTCTGAAAAATGCATTGATTATGATTTAAAATATTAAATGAGAGATTTGGGCTACTGTCAAATCATGCCCATGACCCTTGGGGTCACAGCGACAAGGTGGTGTTTTTGTACTTTGTGTGCTGAAGCCTGTGGAAGCAGCTCGGGAATTGCACAGCTGACGTGGCTGCAGGGGAGACACAGACAGATGATGCTGTGGACTGGATGTGCATGTTACCCAAATTCACACACTGAAATCCAAATCACCAGTGTGATATAAATGAGGAGCGAGGGCTTTAGGGAGGCGTAAGTCATGAGGGTTGGAGCCCTCATCAATGAGATCAGCACTCAAAAAAATTCACAGGAAAAAAATGATCTCTCTCGACCATGTGAGGACACAGCAAGAAGTCACCCATCAGAAAGCAAAAAGAGGACTCTCTCCAGGAATTGAATGGACTGGCATCTAGATCTTAGACTTCCCAGCCTCCAGAGTTGTGAGGAATAATTTGTGTTGTTTAAGCATCCAGTCTCTGCTATTTTTGCTATAGTAACCCAAACTAAGACCGATGTGAACATGGATTTTAAGAGGTGTGGAGCACTTTGAGAAACGTCCTTTGGGTGTATTATTTACCTTTACAAGACAGCAAGGGCAAAGGGTCTCAATAAGGTATATTTAAAAACAATGTGTTCATCTTGAGGAATTTTATGGTAGCCATTGTTTCATGCATTTTTTATCACTTGGGGAAAGGGAGAGATAGATGCACCTGGCCCCTTTTCTTGGATCTTAAAAGTTGTTTACCAAATCCCAGCCTGCTTCTGGCATGGACAAATAAGGAAGCACTTTGCAAAATGTTAGCAAGCTGTATCTTTTACAGACTTCCTTTAGTGCCCATAAAGTTGAGTTTGGAGAGCATTACTGAAAGGCAGATTAAGGCAAAGTGGATCTGCCTTGTGAGTCCAGGGAACTGTGAAGCTAGCTAGAGAGGAGAAATAAGGGAGACAGAGGGATGGCCAATTATAAAGAGTTGGAAACGTATTTAACAAAACACTGCTATTCGGTTTATTGCTCTTTGTCCAACACAGAATAATTTATCTGCTGGCTTGCATGTCCACGTCACCAAGTCTGACTTAGCAGAATTAAGACCTCTGGGTTTCAGAGCACATTTTATTCCTTTTGCTGCTAGATTTAAAGGACAGGAGAAACTCTCCCCCAGGACTGATAATGAAGACACAAGTGAGACGCTGTTTAATTCTTGCTCAGAATCAGGAAGGAAAAAAACTGATGATCACTTACTTCTAAGGCAGATCCCTGATGTTTAGAATAGGACAAAATTTAACGAGATCGGTGTCTTCATTCCATATACCTGAAAATTGGACTTCCAGTTTAGAGAGGCTGGTAGAAAGGAAGACAGCAATAGTCCATGACAGGCAACAATCCTCCGGGAGGGGAAGAATCTGATTCACAAAATTGTCACGTTACAATATTTACAATTCCAACTTTGAATCAAAAACTATAAGGCATGCAAATAAACAAGACAGTGTAGCCCAATCATAGAAAAACAAAATTAATAGGAACTGTCTATTAGGAATCCCGGGCAGTGGACTTAACTAAAAAGATGTTAATATTCATCCACCTTATACGTGCTCGTAAGACTAAAGGAAACCATAGACAAAGTCTCACTAAATCAGCCCGAGTCGCAGAGTAACTACCTCATTAATGTGGACTCACCTTCATCACCTGCAACCCTGCTTTCAACTTCCTGGGACTCTGACTCAACATTTCTCTCTGACTTGCTAAAAAAATATATAAATTCCAGTTGTTATATATGCATGCATGTTCATGTTCTTAGACTCCCACATTTCTCAAGGACTAGGATCACAGCAAGTCATACTAATCTCTGTGCTGTACTTACCGAACAAGAACAATAGCTTGTGAGATTCTGCCATATAAAAGGAGTCAAATTGAGACTCAATTAGTCTAAGATAAATCCTCCGTTCCTCAGTATAAGCAAAGAAAGAGGAAAAGATGAAACCTTCCAAGATGAAGGAGACATTCCTCCAGGTAGGAATTCAGGGGAATTCCACCCCTTGAAGCATTCCTAAAACAACTAAAAGAAATGGTGTATTGGTCCATTCTCTGGCTGCTATAAAGACATGCCTGAGATAGGTAATTTATGACGAAAAGAGGTTTTAACTGACTCACAGTTCTGCATGGCTGCAGTGGCCTCAGGAAACTTAAAATCATGGCAAAAAGTGAAGAAGAAGCAAGGCACGTCTTCACTGGCCACACCAGGGGGAAGTGAGAGAGAGAAGGCGGAGGTGCTACACATTTTCAAACAAGCAGATCTCATGAGAGCTCTATCATGAGAATAGCAGTGGGGAAGCCTACCCTATGATTTAATCACCTCCTACCAGGCCCCTCCTCCAACCCTGGGGATTATTATATAATTCCATGTGAGATTTGGATGGGAACGCAGAGACAAAGGATATCAGATGATGTCTCTAATATTTGAAAAGGCGTTACAGAATCCAGTCCTTTGACAACCTGAGCACCTACCTGTGCCAGTCACAGTGCCCAGAGATAGACCAGAGAGATGGACACACCTGGCCTCTGCTCTTGCAGGCCTGGGGAAGTCTTTGCTCCACCCTCCAATGGATGAAGGGAGTTAAAGGGTGCAATTTTGATTTCACAAGCATATCATTCAAAGAATTTCACAGCCAGATTATACATTTTTCACTTGCCAATTCCTCCAGTGTAACATTTTCACTTTGGTGCAGAGAGTCAGGAATCACCATTGTAATGGGGCATGCATGTAAATAACAATCATTGACTTTAAGAAGCACAGCTAATAATCATCATTATAAACAGAACACCCGTTCTGTGACCATTGCTTTTAATGTGCTTTGTGAAAGTTATCTTTTTTTAAGTCCTCACCTTATAGGGTGGGTATTTGATACATTCACAGATAATGAAACTGAGGCTTGAAGTGTCTATCACCAGTCCCAGGGCTGGTGAGCAGTGGAGGATCCTTTCAACAATACACTATGGAGAGTTAGTACCACCCCCAGGACTCTATGGGCCATCCATGCAACTCCCCTCCATTAGTCTAGTGAGGAGTAAGATCATGCGGGAGCCAGTGAGGCTAGTTTTTATCCTCAGATGGATGAAATCACAGCGCCTTTGCCATGAATATTTGTTTTGCATTACACGTCAATAAGAGAACAAGAATCCCACCAGACTTGTGTTTCAAAATATCTATTAAAATGTTTCTCTTTCCTACTACTGAAAGGTAAAAATGTTTCCCCCCAAAACACAAATGGATCTATATCCAGCATCCTATTCCTTTTTAGAATTGATATAAAGAGGATCTGTTGGAGATGCCAATTATGAACGAATAACTGGCATTTTGGCAAACACAATGGTTCATGTTGGAAGAGAAATTCTGATAAAAGACTTCTGAGTGAGCTTGTGGGTAACACCTTTGAAGACCTTTTAACATCCTTTGGAACATATATACAGGCAGCAGATGACTAAAAGTCATTAGTCTGCATAAGATATCGTGTTTCTTTATTATAATTTCATTAACTTCTAGGATAGTTTTAGGGTTTTCCATATGTCCCATTGTTGAGGGGGAAGCCATCTCCATGTTCAACGCCAAGGCAAGGGCTTGGGTTTTGCTCTGTTTGCATGTAAGGAAGGTGACATATCTAAGTAGAGGAAGTATCACCTTGAACAGGTACTGGCAGGCAATGTCCCCACCTCTCCTGAGATGAGATATTCACTGAGTAGGTGAGAGCTCTTGGCTGAGAGGAGGCAGGTAATGGAGAGGAGGTGGCCCAGTGCAGCTGTCATTTGTCCTCTGACTCTGGAGACATGAAAATCACATTCAAAGGCCACCTTGTTCTCTGAAACTCTCACTGCCCAACTCTCTTTTTTTATTCTTCATTTTCTTCCTCTGCTGTCTTTTTGTTTTACTTTGCTGAATTATTTTCTGCATGGCAGATGGTGCAGGGACTTAGAAGGATGGAAGGAGACCTTTCCAGTCCCGGCACCTGCTGCAAACATGGACGAAGCTCGGCAGGGGCAGGTGCTCAGGGGATGCCCTGCCTCCAAGGAAATATGTTGCTCGACTTCTAGTGATCATCTCTCATGGGGATTCAGAGTCAATTGATTAATTAGGATTGAGTTTGGATCTTGATTCCAAAACTAGCTTATGCAACTTTGAGTAATTCTCTCAACCTTCCCAACCTTGGCTTCCTCTATTCTAACTGAATAAACTAGATCGTGCATGCAAAGCATTGACTGCCTGGCACCAAGCAGGTGTTCAGTGTTCAATACATTTGGCTTCACCCTTCTCTTTCTCTTGCATAACCTTTTCTCCAAGGACAAGGCTTTTTCTCTTCTGCATCCCAGCACCAGCGCTACCTCTGTTACAATAAGCATTTATTGGAGGAAGAGCAGCCGTGGCATTCTTTAGGTTGCCTCTCCTGTGCCATTCTTTCACTGCATTAATGCAGCCCAAATACCAAGTAAAGAAAAAGGAGATGAACAAAAGGGAAGGCATGCTAAAGTTGTCCAGTTTACAGGGACCCACGCAGATTGGCCAGGCTTATGCCCACCTACAAGAATAAGAAAGCCATCTGTTCCCATTGTAGCTAATCCTCTCTGTTTAACTGACCCTAAATGAAGCATAAAGATACTGGTCAATGTTCCACACCTGTATTCCATCAGTCAGGACTTCCTGTGTTGAGTCCATTACCCACAAGTCCTCAGAGGCCCTTGGCTCTATATTGTTGACGTGATATGGAGAGGCTTTTACCAGGACAATTTTGTGATCATGGATTCCAGAATCTTGTCCTCCACAAGATTCTGAACTGTTGGAAGGCAGAGGCTAGCTCACCTATTTTTCTTTAATATCTTGCTCAGATTATTGGTATTTGGTAGAAAATAAATGTGTGGAGTAAAGGTGTTTCATTATCTATTGCTGCATAACAAATTATCCCTGAAATTTATTTAAGGTTTTACAAACAAAACCATAATATCTTACTGTGGAAAGGTGGGTGTCACTTCCGTGGGTGCCTCTGGCCGAAGATCCCTCAAGAGGCTGCAGTGAGGGTGTCATACAGCACTGTGGTCTCCTCTGAAAACTCACCTGTGAAGGGGGCGGTTCTACTTCCAAACTCATTCCTACAGTTGTTGCAGCAAGAATGTTGCAGCATTCAGTCCCTGACTGGCTTTGGCCGGAGCCTGATCTTGGTTTCTTCTCTCATGGGCCTCTTCACAGGCTAACTCACAGCCTGACATCTGCCTGCATCAGAATGAACAAGTGCAAGAAAATGAACCAGACAGAAGCAGCATCTCTGGAGCCCAGGAATACCCCGGCACCTCTGCTGCATGCTACTTACATGACCTGAGTCTCCAGGTCCAGCAGGCTTTCAAGGGCAGAGGATTACAGAAGGGTATGAACTCCAGAATGGGGACTGCCGGGGACCCTTCCAGAACAAATTCTTTTTCGACTGTGTGTGATTGTTTTAGTTCGCATCCGTCTTTTGCGTTATGCAAACTTGTATCCACCTTCATCCTGTAGAGACGTGGATCGGAAGCGGGCTTGCTGACAGCTCCAACAGTGAGCACGCCATTGCTGAGCCAGCACTGTGATGTTTCCCCAGATGTTTCAAGTTTCACCTCAGATATTCCTCACCTTTGCTTGGATGTAACCCCTTTCCTTTTGAAGGCATATTGGTGGATGTGCCATAGAACGTATTCTCCCTTCTTACTTCACATTTCCCTAGATTTTAAATGGGTCAGCAATTTACTTCTACTGGGTCCATGGACTCTACTTTAGGTGAGTTATTTTATTTGATAGGACCAATGGCTGCTGGAGATACAGGAAATTTTACAGAAAAGATCTTCATGTAACACAATCCTCATAAACGTAACATTTTGCAAAATACATTATTTCCTGAAACTGACACAGTATTCCGAAGGCAGCATAGCCTCATGAATATGCTCCAGATTCTGGAACGTAGCTGCATAGGGTCGGCTCGCTGCTGTATCACCTGGTAGCGACACAACCTTGGGTCAATTACCCCACCCCTCTCTGCCTCAGTTTCTTCATGTACAACACAGGAATAATATTAGTCTCTTCCTTACTAGGGATGTTGTGGGTATCAAATGACTCACTCTTTGGAGAATGCTTAAAACAATTTATGTCTTTTGTTACTCAGTTTAAAATTGTTTGTTAAATAAAATAAATGGCTTTGGAGAAAGGATTCAACACTTTCCTGGCAGATGTGCCTGGCGTACTTAACATTATTTCAGTCATTCTTTTGAATCTTAACTAATTCTTGTAACCTCAGGAGAAACCATGTAGAATAAATAATTTGTCCTTCTTTGTGTGTCACCAACATGAGCCCAGGTCCCCTCGGGGATGGGAGCAGGGTCTTACTTCACCCTTTCTGGCCGGGGCTTCTTGTTGTGCCTGGCATGTGGAAGGCATTCAATAAACAGTTGTTTAATTAATTTCATATTGTTTGGGGGTGACAATTTGCAATGAAAGAATGAAGGAGATATTGTCCTTTAAATAGAGTTTATTTTGGCCACATTTGCCTGCAGTTTAGAAAAACGAGGTATCTTCTTGTTCCATTACATCATCCAGCCAATTAATCAACACTTGAATGAATCCCCAGACAGACCCTTCATTTTGTCTACTTATTAACTTTCATTATGTGCAATAGCCAAAGTGTAATTGTGAACAGGATGGATTATGCCGTAAACTTTTTTCCTATTACACCATTCCTTCACAAATCCCCTTATTAAAGTGTACCAGGGGTGATATATTATGTTAAGAAGGTTTAAAACATAAGGTGACAATGACCTTCCTTTTAATTAACTATGATGGAAACAAAGGTGAGAACAATGATGATGAAGCTCAGCTGAAAACCATAAATCACCCTCCACGCTGGAAGACAGGACACAGCTACAAAAATAACCTTGCGATTCACAGGTTAAGTGAGTGTTCCAATGTGCTGCTTCCACCATTATTTATTTACACATAACTCCACAGTGTCATAGGGAGCAGAGAACAGTCAAAAAAACCTGCAAATGAAAGCCCAGCTGCTGCCCGCTGAGATCAGATTTTAGAGCTGAGGTTATTTTGTTTAAAAAAATAATCAACATTATGGAGTGCTCGTCTGGTAATATACTAGATAAAGAAAGCATAGAGGTTTGCTATTGTTGTTGTTGAAGTATAATTTACGTACAGTAAAATGAACAGATCTTGGGTGTTTGGACAATGAGTATTGACAACTGCGTGCATTTGAGTAATCGCCACCCAATATAAGACAAATGACAGGTCCTTCCTCCAGAAAGTCCCCTGGCACCCTTTTCCAGTCCATCTCCCTTCGGTATCACTCTTCTGACTTTTACAGATTCGTTTTCTCTGTCCTTTGGTTTCATGTGAGTCGAATCATACAGTATGTATTTTTGTAACTATATATGAAATCTGTGCTTTATGTAGGCGGCATCTATTTTAATTTGTAAACACATTTTTCTCTTTTTATTTTCCTGGAGAGAGAGAGAGGAAGCAGAGCACGCATTCTGTGGTGCAGACCTGGCTCACTTGCTTTCTCTGCTGTTCTGTGCAGACTCACTGAGTGGTTGAGAATTGCCGGCCTTCAGGAGCTATGGTGTCAGTCTTGGTCAACTGGCCAGCTGATTGTCCCACCCTGCTTACCAGAGGAAACTGCCCACAGAGTCAATCTCGTCTTTACTGCCCCTGGCCCAGCTTCCATTTCCCATCAGTGCCACCAACCCTCTGTATCACAGTGGAGGAGGCTTTATCTTGACAGAAATCTCTAGTCTTAGCTGCATGAGGTGGCTCACGCCTGTGATCAACACTTGGGAGGCTGAGGTGGGTAGATCACTTGACTCTAGGAGTTTGAGACCAGCCTGGGCAGCACAGTGAAACCCCGTCTCTACAAAAAATTAGCTGGGCATGGTGGCACATACCTATAGTCCCAGCTACTCAGGGGGCTGAGGTGGGAGAATCACTTGAGCCTGGAAGATTGAGGCTGCAGTGAGCCCTGATTGTGCCACTGCACTCCAGCTTGGGCAACAGAATTAGATCCTGCCAGAAAAGAAAGTGGAGAAAGAAAGAAAGAGAGAGAGAGAGAAAGAAAGAAAGACAGAAAGACAGAAAGAAAGAAAGAAAGAAAGAGGAAAAGAAAGAAAAGAAAAAAGAAAAGAAAGAAAGAGGAGAGAGAGAAAGAAAGAAAGAAAGAAAGAAAGAAAGAAAGAAAGAAAGAAAGAGAAAAGAAAGAAGGGAAAAAAAGAAAAAGAGAGAGAGAGAAAGGAAGAAAGAGAGAGGGAGGAAGGAAGGAAAAAAGAAAGAAAGAAAATCACTTTAGAGTAAGAGATTTATTTCAATGAAGTGTTGGGGATGCATCCTGTGATGGTGGGTTAGAGCTTTCCAGAAGCCTGAAAGGTAAAAGAAAAGAAAAACTTAAGGCTTATCCCTCTGGGCTTTGTTTCATTGGGGTAATCTGACCAGACAAGAAACAAGTCCCTGCGCCTCAGCATGGCTCTGCTTCCCAGAACGCATTTCTAGCCACTAAAGGCAGACTTCTGCCCCGAAGAGCTCTGCTTCATATGTCTGCAGAAAGGCACCCAGTGGGATTAGAACAGAATTTGAGGAAGAACAGGAAGTTGTGGTAATTAAGGGTTTCCTAATAAATACGTTGTGTTATGGGCCCTTGTATTTAATACATTTGTCAGTTTGTAGATTGACACCCAGTCTGCCAGGAGCACATTTTATTTTAAAATCTGTGAACTTTCATTTTTCAAAAGCTCACCTGAAAGTGTGTCCTGATGGGTTTGGAGTCTGGGTTGTGAGTTGGAGGCTCAGAAACTGTGGTCACAAAGGGCAGCACAGCTTTCCCCTGCCACACGGAGAGGCCCTAGAGCACAGAAGCTTGTGGCTCAATATGAGTCCTTGTGGATGAACTGTACCTAGCTTAATAGTCAGACAAAATTGGAAACCTAACTTAGTGGTAGGCACCTGTAACAATGGCTGACTGTTGGCCAATCCCAGCGGCCATACTTCAACCACTCATGGGCGCTTGAATGTTCAGACAGCCTTCAAATAAGGCTCACACCAGTGTGACTAGTCTCACTGTTTCTGCACCTCACTTCTGATTCCTGTACTTCACTTTGTTGTCTGTAGATTTGTTCTGACCACAAGGGTCCCCTGTAGTCACTGTGTATCTGCTGTGATTCTGGGGCCTGCATGCCCATCGTTCATTGCTCAATTCAACTCCTTTACATTTGATTCAGCTGAAGTTTCTCTTTTATCAGCACTGACAGCCTGCCCCCTTCAAGTGTGGGGAGGATTCTCCTACATATGCAAAGACCTCACCTGCTTGTATTTCCAGTTCCTTCAAGGGAACTCCACTGTCGGGCATTTAATATGGTAAAGCAGGGGTGGAAGTTGATGTGTTCCATGACAGTGTGAAACAGACACCTGCCCCTGTCCTTGTCCCTGGTGATACGAGCAGAGGGCTCTCCTGGAGGTTTGCCCTCTGTCTTCACCTTCTGACCCAGGAAGGAGCAGCAGAAAGGATTGTCTCTTAGTTGGTCCACTTTCCACTTCCAAGCATTGTTGGTCTTGGGTGCTCAGTGAGAAGCCGGGGAATGCCACGGATTTTAATTCCACAGGCGCCTGCCTTTGCCGGCCCTTGTGCAGGATGCCACATGGGGAATGCCTCTGCGTGCAGGACTGCACATTATCAGGGCGCTTCTGTCCTCAGTCCTAGCGCGTTTCTTAAGAGCATTAGCTCATGTACAATATAAGAGGAAACTGAATTTGAGCAGAATTAAGGAACTTGTCACAGTCTACAGAAAAAGTTGGGATTTGAAGGAAAACCTTCAGATCATGTCGTATAGTGATGAGGCTCCAAGGAAATTATGCAGGGTGGGGGCTGTGGAAATGCCAGGGAGAGCTTGGGGAGAGATCCTGCAAAACATCACCCCGGGGGTCCAGAGGAGGCTGTGCGGAAGGGATGCTGTGGCTGCTCCTGCCCAAAGTGGTGGGACTGTGAGCTCTGAGTGGGGATAGCTGGGGGCCACAGCAAGCCCTGCGCTGGAAGGCCCTGGGTAAGCCTCCGCTCTCCTTGTGGTGCGCGGGGCTGGAGTGTGAGAGAACCTTCTATCCCCAAGAAATTTCCAGCTGTTCTGAGGACATTTGGGAATCATGGCACCTTTTTAAGCTGGGTCTGCCTTATTTTATTTATTTATGTAGGAGTCTTTTAAAACTACCCTGCACTATTTTGACACAGTCTGCGATTCTAAAAAAAAAAAAAAAAGTGAATTTCTAAAGTCATATTAATATAAAAGTATTACAGTACCTGTTACTGGCTGAAGGTTTGTTTCCCACTAAAATTCCTATGTTCAAGCCCTGGCCCCAAAAGTGATGGTATTTGGAGGTGGGCCCTCTAGGAGATGAGTAGATATAGATGAGGTCATGAGGGTGGGGCCCCATGATTGGATTAGCGCCCTTGTAAGAAGAAGAGATCCCTCTCTGTCTTTCTAAATGTGTGAACTGAGGAAAGGTCATGTGAAGATTCAGTGAAATGTTGGCCAATCCAAACCAGGGAGCAGGCCTTCTCACCTGACACCAAATCTGCCTGCATGGACTTCCAGCCTCCAGAACTGAGAACTAAATTTCAGTTGTCTAAGTCACCCAAACGGTGGCATTTTGTGATAGCTTTTCAAGCCAAGACAGTATCAGTTCAAATGGACTGGAAGGCTTAGGGACCAGGCAATGGACTATGTGTTCTTTTGCCTCTCAGTTGGTGGGATTTATGATGTCTGAAATGCTGGATGTCAAATGATGAGTGACTTAGCAGAGCCACCACGTGTCCGCTCTTCACTGACACAAACACAGGGCACTGACAATTTCCAGGAGGAGAATCTCTGGGTGGCATGGTGGGATGAAGCTAGTCACTATTTTTCCTCCATTTGCTTAAATTTGGGCACAGAGATTCTTTGTAAATTGAAAAAAAAAAAAAAAAAAAAAAGATTTCAGCCTCAAAGACCATTGTCTTCCTGAACACAAACAATGCATTTTATCAGTCTTGCAGAGCTGGCGACAATTTATGCTGAGCGAGTAGTAAAAAAAATGCTGATTTAATTATATTTCCTATTGGCGTACTTTGGGAGGATGGGGTGCTAATAAACTCATATTTTTTACAAGGCTATTTCTTTGTTAGTACTGCACACGGCCTAAGTAATTTGGTTTTGTTTTAATTTGATAAATGATTGTATTACATTTAGTATGCATGTGTATATGTGTACAGTGAGGAGGGAATGAGAAAGGATTTTACTATGGGAGACAGCATTTTTTTAACTTAGGGTAATAGTTGTGTATCTTGTTTGCAAAAGTCAATACTCCCTAAATAAGCACATGAAGACATTAGACTACCAAAACACACACACACACACACACACACACACACACACACACACACACACACACACACAAATTCAGGGCATGGTTGGCTTGCACAAGAGCAATAAAGCCACAGTTGTGTACCTGTGCCTCTCCTAGGCATGTTCATTTTTTGACATTCAGTTCCAACTCCGGTCACCTCTGCCTGCTCTCCTCACTGCCTGACACTGAGCAGTCAAGGTACTTCTCCTTCCCAGAGCTCCCAGGCCTGTGTCCCAGGGCCCACTCAGCCCACAGAAGGTCCTCAGTAATATTAAATGGGTAAATGGGTAGGTGAATGAATGAACACCACACTTTCCAGGAAAAAAACTCAAAAGTGGAAGCTAACCCACAGTGAGTTGGATTACTACTAGCAAGAGGTACCCTGGGAAAAGGATTTCAAGTGATAAGTGTGGTTTTAACTGGTAATAATTGCATGTTGAATCATCTTCTCAGAGGAAACATGGTTTGAAAATGCTAAATATATGAATTAAATAGCATGTAATTAATTGCCATAAGTGGTCTTTGTTTGGAGCAAATAAAAGATGGAAAATGTTAAATAGGGTAAATAAATTTATCATAAATGTTTAATATATACATATACAAGTGATACATATACACACACATATATACACAGATGTTTTTTATATATGCACATATACTCAAATGTTATATGTATTATTTTTATATATAAATATATATAGGCAGGAACCAATATTTACATACATAAAATAATATATATAATATTATAATGTGTGTGTGTGTATTCCCTGCAGTCTTATTTCTTTCAAACTGGAAGGAGCTGGTGTAAAAGGAAACATGGGAAAGTCAGCTTGATCTGGCAGATTTTTTATTGGGAGGTTGAGTTTATTGCTATTTTAATATTTTCCCATGCTTTTGCTAATAAGGCATGACAAATGGAGCCACCTTTGAATACTCTTTGCACTAATCATGCCATAAAATAACTCCCTTTAATTGTTACCTCCGGCCAGTCATCAAGGCAGCTAATGAAGAGAAACTCGTGGCAGGTTTTACCTGGATAGTGTTTATGGGAGGATTTCATCGGTTTCTGCCCAGGCTGTACTTACAAGGCCGTTTTGGAGCTCCTGTGAGGAAATACGTGGATGTCCCCAAGCCTGGGCTGCTCACACGTCTGCACAGCCCTGCTGTGATTAATATTTCCCTCTTGGAGGAGTAGAGGGAGCTGTTGGACCGTCCAGATGACTGCTCCAGAAAAGAGGCCTTTTCTAAATGTTAAACCTAGGGTCAGTATTTCAAATTACCATTTCTATTTAAAAGTTTCCCCTTTTTCTTATGCTTTTTCTGGCCCTCTTTTATAAATTTCTGTCTGTCAGGAGTTTGGCACTATTATAAATGAGCAGCTCCCCAATTAATATTTTGGAATGGAGCTAAGAAATATAGTGACTATCATTACAAAATTAAAAGAAAGGGGAAAAAAAAAACAGAGTTAACTGAGAAGAGACAATTTGGTCACAGAACTAATAATAGCATTGTTTTAACGCACGCCTCCCTCATTCTCTGGATGTTTAAATTCTGGAACTGTATTCCATGATGTCAGACGCTGAGATAATTCAAGTAACAGTTTAGGAATTGTCTAATGTAAAATACCAAATCTTCCTTCAGCGTCAGTGTTAGTATATCCTGAAGAATTGGAGAAGTGAGCGTTTCTCTCTTTTGTTCTCACATTCTTGAAGACAACAAATTATTTGATTATGTAATTTTGGTGGAATTTTCATGCTAATGATTGACACTGTCTTTGTTCCTATCTAAAGAAATACTGAAGAATTACATGCATTTGCTAGACTTCGGAAGAGCACACTTCACTCTGCAGTGCACGTGGATGTCCACGTGTGCGTGTTTATGATTCTCTCAGGCAGGTGCTTTGGAAGCTGTGCTCTTGGCTAACCAGACAACCCCCTTTCTCATCATAAAACCTCATCAGAGCTGCAATCTTCTCAGCTTGTGGAGCGTGAACCAAAGAAACCAGAGTCAGGATGAATAGTTAGTTAGTGATTTGCATAGAGAAAATGCAAGAGTGGGGAGGAAACAGAAACAGCAGCAATAAACCATCATCGACCCATGGTTGACTCTGTGATTGTCTCCACAGAGGCAAATATCCAGCTCTGAGAGCTAAATTTAAATCCAAGAGTGGAAAATCCCACATCCGCCTGTGGCTGGTACAGTCCCGCATTGCGGGGCTGGATCTGCAAGATTTTCCCAGCATGCTCCTGATTTACAATGTTGGCCCTTTCTGAGGTGCATTAATTATTTTAGGTCACTAGGATCCCATTAGGGACACTGTGGTAGTCATTAAAATTCACTACCAGGAAGTAACTTAAGTCTGGTCTTTAAAAAAAAGATTCATGATAATAATTACAGCTTTAAGATACTTGAAAGCTGAAAACAATTACTTTATGGCACACAGAGGACATTTTTAAACCACATAACAAATTTACAGATTCCTGGACTTTTAGGACTTTTGTGCCTAATATTTGAAAATTAGGTGAATTAATGTGAAAAATTAGAACAAGCTTTAGATCTCTTAGAGGAGCTAGTTTTCTTTTCGCTTTCCTGTTTCTTTTGCAGTTAATATGCAGAACATTATATATCTTAATGGAAGGGGGGTCAATTTTAAGACACTTCCAAATTTAGAAACAAGAGAAAAACAGTGTGTCCCTTGTCCAGAATTATTTAGTTAATTCATTTTAGGGTTGCTTTATGATCAGTTGCAGACAAGTCTAAAATTAAGCATCTGGAGGGTTAGGGATTACATGCAATATGTTATGATTAGAGATTATAAATAATACATTAAGTACTAATGCTTTTTCTAAACTTAAGAAAGTTAGGCACAAAGTTGACTCTCTTTAGCACTAACGTCATTTCAGTTTTCCTTGGAAATATGCTTGCTTCTACTCTCCATTCAGAGGAAACTAGCCAGTGAAAATTATTTTGTCCGTTGTGAAGCAGTGAGTTATTTATTTATTGCATGCGCTTGACTGTCTTTAGGGTTAAATTAGTTTAGTCTGATTGCACTTCTACTTAACTGTGAAAACCGATCTTCATTTATCAAAGGCTGAGGCTTAACTAGTGGATGCTTAATGATAAATATTATTTCTTTCTATTAGTTTAATCAATTCTAGTCACATTTCAGATCAGAAATAAATATAGAACTGCCTTTAAGTCCTTCGAGACTGTGTTAATTGCATGTGTTAGTGACTGAAACAAAAATAATCAGACATAATGGCATTGTAATAAACATGCTGAATCATAATCTCACATTAGCAGTTATTATTCCCCTTTCAGATGAAATTGAAACAATAGATAGCGTGGTGTGCTTTGTGTATCCTTTTCCCTGACATAATTAACTACCAGGAACCTACTTAGTACAGAAGCTGGTGGATGAAGGGATGGAGACCAGGGCGGTGTCGCACAGCAGGTTCACTTGCCAAGATTTTTCAAACAAGCCATCCTAAAGGAACGGCAACAAATGTATTTCTGCTACGTAGAAACAGCAGCATTTCTTCTAAACTTAATAAAGAGTCATAAAGTGAATACTACAAAGAAAGAGTTGACCTAATCGTATATTTCATTTTTAATTGCTGAATATATTCCAGTGAGAATTCAAAGAACATAATTTACCGCGGTGACATGAAGTTGCCAATTTCTTATGCCCTCGGATAAACTGCACTGTGGAGAAATAAAAAAGTTAATAGGTCATTATCTTCATTAACCTGAGAGTGAAGTTAATATGTTCGTATGTGGGGATTTACCTAAATTACACAGAGGATTCTATCATTTCCTCTGGAGAACACAGGAGAAAAACTGAAAGAGTGAAGAATGTGGGAGAAATGGTTTTAATGTTATAGATGACATGTTTTGTGCTGTGTTGTCTTCTTTTGTCATATGTAGAGGTAAGAAGGGCTCCTGAGAGAAAGCTGAGGATAATTCTTTTAGCCGAAAAGATGGAAGAAAATGATTCAAACTCTCCGTTGTGTGTGTGCACCAGCATGCATACACTGGGTACATGAATGGGTACACACATGTATAGCTCTTTCTTATAAAATCCTGGAAATTTATATGTAATGTAGAATCCACTTGCCTTGATTGCAGTAGTGGGAAAGGATCTCATAGTTTCTTTATTCTGACTTATTCAGTTGAAAGTGTGGCAGTACAAAGGGTGGTAAAAGGCTAAAATGTATTGTTTTGTTACACAATGAGATAATGAATTCCCACAACTTATAATTGAAAGGTGTTTAGTCTTTCCACCTCTTTCCACATTTAGAGGTGTTTTAGTCTAAACCACGTCTGTTTTCTGGAGTCTTCTACAAATGGAATGCATGCTGTAATTTCTAACAGATTGTGTGTGTATGTGAGAGAGAGAGAGAATGAAAGAGAGAGGCACTAACTTCTTAGTTTTAGAATCATTCTTTGAGTGTCTTTTTTTTTTTTTTTTCTTTCTTCCCATTGCAGGAGGAAATTTGTTTGCAAAGGCATGGGCTGAAATAAATCTGATTTGTGGGAAGACATTATAATGAGACACTAATGAGGGCCCTGAGTCCGAAGAACGAATGTCACCTGGAAATTGTGATTGGGAAGAGCGGGCTGATGAGCAACCTCTGCAGCCCACAGCCCAGTGGCCCCTCTCGCCAGGTGGTCCTGGCTCATCCCCACGGGCCTGCGCTGAGGCAGGAGGCAGAGGATGCCCAGTGAGCACGCAGAAGACACTGGGTGCCCTGCCTCAGGCCAGCACGGGCCCTGTGTTTGCTCAGCATTACAGAAGTTGGAAAGAGCAACACAAAAACAAAGACAGAGCAAACTGAAAGCTTTTCTCTTCTCTGGACATGTTGCAGGCATTTAAAAATAAATTACCTTCTCAAACCTTTGAGGATCTCAACTTAAACACTAATTTCCTGGTTCCCTTTTACTCAAAACTACCCCACACTTCTTCAGCTTTAAAAAGCATGCTATATTCTTGCTTGTTGGGCGGACTGAAATGTTTCAGCGGGACTAAGACATCTATCAGTACCAAAAGTTTTCCTCTAAATTTATTTTAGTTGACCATTTGAATATGTTTAATCTTTCCTTTTAGAAATAAAGCACTTCTGTAAGCAACCATTAAGACAAAAGCATTTCATCCTAAATCAACATATTTTTTTTCTCATTCCTAAGCTCTACTGTTCATTTAAAAGTAATCATCCCTTTATTTAAAGGATTACATTGCATCAATTGGTAACTTAAAAGATTATACCATTGAATGGATGAGGAAACATGAAATCCCAAGCACATGTAAAAAATACATTTATTCTCTGGTTTCTTCTTTCACTGTTTTCTTCAAGTGTCAGCAACATTACACTGTGTCAATGAACATATGCTTCTGGTAGTTAAAACAAGATTGTGTTTTGTGACATTGGTTAGCCTTGCTAGTGCTAACATTTGAATTGTCCTGAGTGGCTGCCCCCCTTCCCGTGAGCACAAAAGAGGGCAGCCTTGCTTCACCCCATATTCAATGAGTTCCTCTCACAGCCATTCCCAGTTGAGAATGCTAAGGTCTCCTTCCATTGTTCTCCTGACAAATGGTGAATGTCCTCCATTTGCAGTGTCTGACCTTGACTAATTATGTAGAATTGCTGCAGCTGTCCCTTGCTTTACCAAGTGCTGTAGCCCAGGACATGCGAGCAAGTTCTTGCCGCCACCATGGAACTTCAATCTGAGAACTTCATCACCAGGGACAATGCCTGCTCTTTGTGCGGACTTGGAGCTCGGCAACGCCCTCCGCTACCATATGTTGACAAATAATTGATATTCATACTGGGCTTTGTTCTTAATTTTTTTCAACAGACTATTTTAAAACAGGTTAGAAAAGTTTCCTGAAAGTTATCTATCAAAATCACCTTACTAAAATATATTTTTAAAAAAGACGAATAGATACACAAAACGTACTTGACAGTAGTCTTTGTTTTGGGGGCACATTTTATGGCTCACTGTGAATATTTGCAGAAATGATTTCTAAAATAGCTATTCTTAACAGTGAGCTGGATGGTCGCAAAGGAAGGTAGCGGCCGTAATTATTGTAGTCTGCAGGCTTTGCAAAAATAGAATCATGTTGCCATGTGCTTATTTCATTATACAAAATTAAATGCAAAATACATTTTTATAGTTTTACATGGAATGAATATGTCAATTCTGAAAGCACATGATTTACAAAAGAGCCATTTCTGTTATAAGTTGTCTGTTTTATTCTCTTCTGAGTTGCTCTCTGTGTGAAGCATGCTGCAGTGTTTTTAAACAAGGCGTTTTTAGGAAAGGAAAGCTTTTAAAAATGTTCTTGTGAACCACAGAGGGAGATTTGGTGTTTTAAAAATGAAGAATTAAAACAATTAAAAATTACAATTCAAAAATTATAAAATACAAAAATTATACAATATATTTAACCTAAATATTTCTAAACTTAGTGATACAGATTATCATAAAATAACACCCTGGATTAAGGAATGAGTGGACTGAGTGGTATAACCCCTTGTTGCAGGATTGTGAAATATCCTGTATCTTGATCCTTACTGGGAGATGATTTCCAGACCACCTTCTGTTTTGAAGGTCTAACTTAACACTCCTATAGCAAGCACATATATCTGTATTTGGATATGTATATGCAGGGGGTGGAGCCCCAGGTATTTGTGGGAGAAGGTGCGTATCCTCTGCAGCCCTGGCTAGCACATGGGCCAAAGGGAGATTCCCCTGCAGGTGCAGGGGAGAAACAGTCCCAGGGTTTCTGCCTTTCCCTGGAAGAATACAGAAGGAAAAATGTGGTTCCAAAAATAAATACAAACTTTGAAAATAATATTTAATTTTGTAATGGAAATAGTTTGAAAGAAATTAGACCCTCAATGTCAAAAACGACTGAAATGCAATACGAAGACCAGAATTCTGGAAGCAAGAAGGAACTAAAATCTTGAATATTTATATTTTTACATATATTTGGTGATCAGCAGTTGCATAGACTCTAAAGCCATGGATTTAAATATTAAGTACTTAATATTCATAAGCGCAACTTATGTTTGCACTTGATATTGAGGAAAAAGTAATTGTCACTGCCAAAATTAGAAGAAAGAATGTATGGGAAAGAAACATTTCAACTTTGCTGAAAGAATAATGTGTTTTTAATACTTTTATACCCAAATCACAAACTATGAATAATAATTGTAAATTTGATATGCTAAAAGCCCCACCAGAACTTTCAAAGCAGTGTGTTAGCGAAGGAAGGATTAAAACACATTTCCTGAAAACTTGTTCACACCGTAGGCCTCTCTCTACATCTGTTAGACTGCAAGTTATTATGCAAACTTGATCCATAAGATGCCTTTATTTAGGCTTCCACCGTTTTGTTTTTTATAGCACAAGAAAAGTAACGGTCTATATTAAGTTGGTGCAATAATCCAATAGCTTTTACACCTCTTATGCAGAGATTTTGTTTAACTTTGCTGAATATTGACTTTTTACCTTATGGGGACAACCTGTGCGTGATTTTGCCCTGCCAGTGTTCCTGCAAAAAGAATGTTCTTTGCTTTCTTTCTCCTTAAAGCAAGATTTGCTGAAAAACCGTGTCTGTCCAGATGCCATCCATGAAGTTGCATAATAGAGGTTTCCATTTTGCTGTTTCCTGTGTATGCCTTCCCCTCCATAATAGAAGGGGTGATGTTTGTTTTGCAAACCGCTCTCACAACTCTCACGCCTTCCAAGAAAAGCAAAGTCATAGCTTCTTCTTTTTTCTTTTCTTTTTTTTTTTTTTTTTGTAGAAAGTGATTTATTTAGAGAGAGAGAGAGAAACAGGAGGAGAGAGAAAGAAACAGCTAACTCTCACACTGAGTTACAGAAAGCAAGATGGAATCCAGGAGAGGAAAGACAGCGTCCACACTGAGTGGAAGGGAACATGCTTTCTTTTAATGTAAAATGAAGGTAATTCTGAGGGCAGATTGCAATTTTGCCTGCTAATATTTTAGACCATATAAATGCAATCCTAAGGGAAAAAAATGGTAGAGGTTTTCTTTAGGATTAATCAGAATTTCTAGTAGGGTTAGTATGAAACAAATCGGTCATAGTTTTAGGTTGTGTGTAAAATTTGTCTTTTCATTTTTAAATCATAATTTTACATTACTGACTTTAGTGTACCATGGGGAGTTCTCATTTGAAGAAAACTAGCATGGTAGGAGGTGATGAGTTTTTCTGTAAAGGAAGAAGGAAAGTGTGATTAAGCATTTAGAGGTTTTTCCAGTTTACCAGCTATTTACTACAAATAATCTGAAACCAATCTGAAAGGGGAAAATAGAAAAAAGGCCAGACCAGTGTGTCAAACTCCTTTTTGTTGTTTGTTCATGACTTAAAGCCTTTCTAAAATGTGACATCATAACACATCCAGTTATACATTTAAAACATAGCCAAGAGTTCCCAGACATTTATAATCCAGAATCTTCAGCTTTAAGCTTGAAGCAAAACTTTACATATAAAATGATGTGTTAAAAACGTGGTGCTTATCTTTTATGATCATTGTTTGGCATTTCTCCACAATGGACAGAGTGGAACTCTGTTTAACAGAATCCAGAAATATATATAACTACAGCTGACTGGCTGGTAGTGTTGGGAAGGTTCCCACCAGAATGTAGGGTCTGAGGGGGAGGTTGACCATCTATCAAGAGATGTAAAAAGATTAAGTAAAAACACTGCTCTTGTATATGTTGTATATGGCAAATTTAATAGACTTGAAGAGATGCTAAGTCCTTTTTCAGTTCACATGAATGAAAAATAATATTGTCATATTCAGCTAAATGATGCCATGAACGTATGTTTTTAAAATCTAGAATTTCTTCACACTGGAAGGCAATATCAGGAGAGGCTGTGTTTTGGTTACACCCTGCATGATGTTGCTAGCGGTTTACAGATCACCTTCACCATGAGCTGGAATGGGAAGAAGGACTCTACGTTTGCAGAGAAAACTAACTTTCTTTACTTGTCTGTCCCACGTCCTACCAGAGCCTAAGAATCTTGAGGGCAGCTCAACTTGCCTTGTCACCCAGTGTTTGGCAGTGTGCACTAACAATGTGAGTATCACTAGGTGTTCAGCAAACAAATGCTGACCAAAGGTGTGAACTTAAGACGGACAAGTTGACTTCTGCTTTTACAGGAGTATTCCAGTCCTGCTTAATTATTATAATACAACAGAAATACCAAAGATACGAGTAGTTTCCCATTTACAAATCAGAAATTAACCTCTGGCAGTTAGTAAGGGACACGTTATCTGGATGGTTATCTAACATTTTTGTTTTAATGCAGACACATTTGAAGTTCTAGAATTAAGTGACATATGGTTACTAGGAAATATATTCCACTATAAAGAAAATGTGGTATATTCACCATGGAATACCATACAGCCGTTAAAAGGAACAGGATCATGTGATTTGCAAGGACATGGATAGAGCTGGAAGCCATTATCCTCAGCAAATTAACACAGGAACAGGAAACCAAGTACTCATGTTCTCAATTATCAGTGGGAGCTGGACAATGAGAACACATGGACCCAGGGAGGGGAAAAGCACACACTGGTCCCTATTGGGGTGGGCGGGGGGAGGGAGCGTGCTGGGAAAAGCAGCAAAGGAGAAAGGACTTCAGAGTGCCTACATGAATTGCTTATGAGTAGCATGTAAACAAGGAACGACAAACTGCGGAAGGCCGCAGGAGGCCTCTGAGGAGGAAGGCCTCTCCATGCCTCATGTTCCGGTGCAGGGTGGCCTCGGCTCTGTTACCATAAACATTGTGCTCAAGGACGTAAAACCCCTTCGTAGTGCTATAACATAGCCAGACTCGTAGGCTTCTTGTAAGGCCCAAGTTCCATCAGCTGTACATAAATAATAAGCTAAAGAGAGCCACATGTTCTTGTTTTGTGAAACTCCCAAAACTCCACTGTTATCAATCCTTAGGATGACACACCAGTTCTGGCCACTGATTCACTTCCGGCTCACTGATTCACTCCACCATCACTCCACCCCTACCCTGTAGATCGAAGTGATTGTAATCAATAAATAGTGTGGATGATCAGAGCTCAGGGCCTTCACTGTCACCTCCAGAGTAATAAAGTGATGGCCCCCTGGTCCCACTTTTTCTCTTAATCTGTCTTTCTTTCATTTTTTTGTCACCACTGAACTTGGGGTACCCATGAGTGATATAGAACTGGCTCTCTACATTCTGGTGCCCAATGTAGGGCTCATGGATCCCTACATTCTGGTGCAACATCATGTGAGTATCATGGATTACCTACAGGGGAGTATCAGGATAAATAGCTAATGTATACTGGGATTACTACCTGGGTGATGGGTTGATAGACTCAACAAACCACCATGGCACACATTTACCTATGTAAAAAACCTACACATCCTACACATGTATCCTCAAACTTAAAATAAAATGAAATAAAATTGTTCTAAAAGAAAAAAATATACCACTATAGGTAGTAACATATATTACTCAAAACTGTGCATGAGGAATCAAATATAAATACAAAATAAGCCATGGGACCACAGTGACACTTGATTCGCACCTCAGAACAATGGGCACGACAGTGCATTTCCCCAGGTTTGTTTTGAACTTTAAATACTCGATAGCTATTTAGTTTAACACATGGCACAGGGAAATGATGTTAGAATTGGTAAGAAAAAATAAAACTCTGAATTCTTCAAGACTAAATCTCTCTCTCAAACCCACTGTGAATTCTGAGACTAGGCTGAAGCTTAATGGGGGACTTTCCCCAAGCCCTGCAAGCTGCTGTCAGCCTCATGGGGCTCTGACCTTTACCTATGGGGACATGGATGCCCACTTTGGAAAGGCGAGCTTGGCCAATCATGGTTTATTCAGAATTCCCTCCCCAGTGGCTCTGGGAGGCATGTCCTGAGGGCACCACCTTCCTTCTCCCCCTCCTCCCTCCCTCTTATATGCCTGTTTCCCAAATTCCAGCCCCTCTGCTTGGCTTCATTGCTGGAAAACAAAATCTTCCTTTAGCCAGAAAAATAAGTGTTGAATAGACTCAGGCCATCACTCCGGACACAGCCACGGCATCACCTCCGGAGAACATGTCTTTAGCCCTCAGGTGAGCTGACATTGTTTCTCGGCTCCAGCGTCCAGCTCCTGCCACAGACCCATGCTCTTGGCGTTGCTTGAACCACATCAAACTTCTGATCCCCTTCTCCCTGTGCCCTCCTCTTTCACATCCAGTCACAAACACACACATACACAATCATGTCATGGGCGAAGCTGTTGACTTTGTGATGATTTAGACACAAGCTGTCACAAGTAAGTAGTGCAATTAAAGATGTTCCCCTTCGAATGGACTGAAAAGTGCAGTTTTCTTGTTCCCTATAATTGAAATGGACCAAAGAAAAGGTGCCAAACCCAACAGCTCGGTGGGGTATAGCTTGGGCATATCTGCTGAAACTAAGGCTTTTCCCGTTCAGCACCCTCTTTCAGTCATCACATGGAACCTAGAATGAATGCATCAATCTACGTTTTTATTTGCAAAGTGCCTCTGTTTATTTCTATAAAAACAATCACTGTTTTTTTCCAGAGTAAACACGAGTCGTTGTTATATGTTTTCCCAGACAATATTACTGTGAAACAGCTTTGGAGGACTGTAGCTGAATCACATAAACTAAAGTAGAAACATCACATTGAAAATGCTGCAGGATTTCCTAACTGAATCCTTTCTCTGTCTCATTCCCAGGCTTCTAGGGCCCACAGCAGCAGCTGATTTTCTTTTTCTGTCCTGCTACATCCAAGGATGTCCCATCCAGAGTGGAAGTGCAGCCTTTGAGTGGCCCAGAGGTTCCCATGCTGCTTGATCTTGCTACAAAAAGCCCAGGAGCTTTTTTAAAGAACCCGTTATCAGGCAGGAAGGACACCAGGTTAGAGAAGACTCAGCCTCCTGGATGAAACTCACTCCCTGCAGCAAGTCTAAGAACCTAAGTGTTAGGCAGGTGAATTGGTCAGAAATAGAGCGTAGGTGCTGTATCAGAATCATGCAGACTCAACTTCCCACACTCTGAAACCCCCCCGAGTTAGAAGTCATTCCAGGTTAAAATTGTTCTGCTTCTCTAGAATTTTCCAGGTCATGTTGGAGCCGAAACACTTGTTCGGGAGGATGACTGCATGAACATCCTCAAGGTCATCTAGAGGCCAGGTGAGGGGGAAGGTTTTCTACAAAGCAGGACATGGCACCACAAAGAAGACATTGATAAGGCCAGCATCGTTATCTAAAATGGACCGGCTGCCACTCCGCCTCCCTCCCTGGAAGCTCAATGTGCATTTCATTTGATGTGGCAAATGTCCCGCAGAGCACAACTCATCAAGGTGTCAGGATGTCAACCTGGGGTAAGGACGGTGATGTGCTGGTAAGTGATTAACCACCAGCCAGTTCTCAGAGGGGTGAGACAAAGGCCCCGATAAGTCCCATTTGCCAATATCCATGGTGTAAATTTTTCCACCATGGCCAATTTTAATCTGCAAACATGACTCACTGAACGTGAAGTGGGGCAGGCTAGGCAGCAGCAACATTGCGCAGTATGGCATCACTCAGATGCAAGAGTTCTAACAGCCCCAAGACCCTAAGTGATAACAGAAAGGCACTCAAGTAACTCAGAAGTGATATACATGCAGTATTTGTCACTTTTTTCTAGAATAGAATATATTTAATTTTAAATGCACATAATTAAAACGTCAACCATGGCTGTGTTTAACAACCACCTCCCTGGTACAAGCTGGCTTTAGTATGCCATTGGAAACAGGTTTTTCTGACATTTCTCACCATTTATATTATTGTTTTAATTTTCAAAAACACTCTATTGCAAATAACTGTGAAATGATGGATGTTTTAGCATGCATTTGCTACATTCCCCACCTTCCTCCAAATGGTGTTCTTCACCCTGCTACACTGCATACTTTTCCATTGCTTTTGTAGCACCCTACAGATGTATGCATTTATTATCTTTGCAATTTAAAGTCCCCCCCCCCATCCCTTAAAGTATCACTGGTGTCTGCAATCTGGCACATAGTGGCAGAGTGGGCTCTCAGTAAACACTCATTAGATGAAAAAGAGTTTTGTCAATTATTAACACGTCACTCTTCTACACGAGTGCCATTGAGATTGGGAGGAGTACAAATCCTACCTCAAATAGCACACAAAACAAAGAGTGGTGTACAGAGCGGAGGCTTAAAGGATGTCGCCCTGCCACTCGGAAACAGGCTTTTCATCCTTGTGCTCTTCAGATGGGACAAAGGTGAAATCATTTTGTCCTAGCCATGACACGACTCCTCATTTCCACATCTAAGCCCTACATTAAACTAATTGAAGTCCTATCGCTTCTTTTAAAGAAGGCTCATGTTTCTGCTGTGTGCCTACCCAGTTGGAACGACGTGCTGTCTTGGCAGACTGATACAGAGACGCAGAGAGAAAGGAACTTGGAGGCCCAGTCAGCGCTGGGTGAGCCCTACACACAGACTCAGAGACGCCGCCCATCGCCTGAGTTGGCACAGCTCTTCAGAGTCCCTGTCAGGGAGGGGATCTAGGAGGGGAAGGTAGCCCGTTTCCTGGGGAAATATCAGCCTGGATTTCCCCAGTTAGGCTCAGCTTCAAACTGGGAAGTTTGTGTTTGAGGAAAGAAGGAGGTGGCAATTTTCAGTAAACAACATACTTCCAGTATATATTATTGAGTCTTATTCAAGGATAGTTCAATACTTCCCATAGTTTAATTCCAGTCTAGAGGCATTGTATATGGTATTTGCAATCAGACTTTAGTTTCGGGTCCTCTTTGTACAGACGGCCTATTTAGGTGTCCCCCTCCCCTAACAAGTAAGTTTGAACATCTGCTGAAGAAATACTACAAAAGACTGAAGCTGTGTATTAAACACTTTGATTTGCACGAAGGCAGCCATCACTCCCTATTCTTTTTTTTATCCTTTTATGATAGAATACACTTTTCAAAAATTTCATTTGGATAGAAATATTTTAGTGCATGTTGGGAATAATTGCATGATGGTGGAAAGCGCTCTCTGAGCGACCTTTTCCTGGATGGTAGCCCAAATTAGCTAACCATTCCATCCGGCACACTGGGGCGTGCTTACGAATTAAACCCGCACACAGAAGGTGTGATGACACCATATCCAGAAAATTAATCCTGGCTCCCAGAAAGCTTACAAGCAGGAAGACACACAAGGGTTAACGCAATTTCCATCCCAGCGAGTTTTGCTTGCCATTATTTTCTTTTTCTTTTCTCCCTTTTAACTGATTCGTAGCATAAAATCTTCCTGGACACCTAATTATCAAGCCAGCTCACAGTCACAGCTGTCTGCTTGGAGAACCCATTAGATGCAGCAGTTGAAGCCTCCATAATTCCCCAAACTTCCCGGTTGTGAATATTAAGAAAAGATTTTTACATGTCATATGCAATTCGAAGGTGGTGTGAATGGCCTCGGAGATGACGAGCCCTGAATGCTTGTCCATCACTCCATTCACTGGTTACAGGTCTCATTTTCCACTTTCAGATATCGGCTGGCTATGACAGCAGGCACTTAATTTGCATGTTCGACAGACAACAAACGGCCCCGTGCATGTCAAAATAGGTGGTGATGCGTGACAGTTCCTACACAATACTGTCTCCTCTTCGTGTGACCTTTGACCTCTCTGCATGTCTTTTTTCCACAATCAGAAAAAAAAAAAAAAGTATGCACTTCTCTGCTTTGGAATAAATTTGATACCAAATTGATTATTTTCCTTTCTTCTTCCTCTTCCTCCTCCTTTTCTTTTCTTCCCCCTTCTTGTAAAGGGTGCTATGCATCCAAATTTTTCATCTTAACTGCTACAAAACTCTGCCAGAAGAACCTCATAAAATTTAAAAATAGGGAGCCGGTGCAGACAGGAAGCTGTCTTGTCGAAATCCATTGTAGTTAAATTGCTTGGAACTTTTTTTTATAAATGTCACCTTCAAGAGAGAACTCTAATCGGGTTAATTTTTATTTAAAAAGATCATAAAATTAGAATCTTTAAGGCTTTTCTTTAACTTGTGTTAATTAGATTCTTGCCCTTGCAACACTTTTAATATTAATATTTCACTACGGTTTGAAATTACCTTCTCTAATTGCAGGTTTGGGCTCTTTGTATTAAATATAACACTGAACTATTCTAATTTTCTGTAATAGGCATAATGAGTCTCAATCCCTTGCTGTACTTGCAACACAAACCTGCTAATGAGAACACAGCTCACAAGTGTGCTTAAAGGGTTAAAAGAGTGTGATTCTGAAAATGCCCTGGCTTGCTGCTGACATCAGACAATCCCAAGACCTCTGCATTTTGGGGGATCCTCAGCAAATTACGCAGCTTTTACATTTCTGCTGGAGTGTCCTTCGCTCATACGTCAAGGAGGGGTGCTCAGGGCTCTGACCCAAAGCTCTCAGGGAACCCACACACCCCTTGTCTCAGCAGAGAGGAGCATAATCCTTTCCCCAATCCTATTTTAGTGCTGGTTCTTATTTTAATTAAGAATTAAACCATGACAGAAGATAATCATGCCTCTTGGGTCTCATAAGGTTTGACTTGCAGCTGTGAAAACAATCTCGGGGGGGTGATTACCCCTGATTGCCACACCCCGTGAGGGTCGCCCTACAGAGAGCCCACAGAGGGTGCAGGGTTAGGTGTCTGGCCGGGTCTCCAAACAAGGGGCACCTTCTTGACAGGGGATGAATTTACACACCATACTGCAACTAGGTGCTCAGAATCAGGGGATAGCATTTCCTGTAATCTTGGCTGGGACTTGTATCTTCCAGATGAAGGAACTGAAGAGTGAAGGGGAGCACCCTAACTGAGCAGAGGCTTAGCTCAGCCTGCAGGCGGCCCTCCCTGTCTCCATTCCAACTCTCCACGTCGTCTCTGGAACCTCTCTCATCAGGCCTGGAGGGAGTGTACCAAATGAAAACAAAAGTTCAAAAAACATAAAATTTCCAAGGAGATGATTGCACGTTTCTCATGAAAAGTGAGTGAATGTTGTTGCCTATTGATTTTTATGCAGCAGGTTATTTTAATTCAATTCAATAATAGATTATGGTCACTAAAACCCTGATGTCCAGGCCAGCTGGATCCTGCTGCAGCCCACTGCTGGTGCTCACCTGCATAATTGCACTGATCACCTAAAAGCCCAGCACTGAATTTGCAAAACTGCAGGCTGCACAGTGCTGTGTTCATGTGTGTGTGAAGGTCCCACGTTTATGTGATGTGTGTGGGTATGGACCATGACCAGGGGTAGGGGAAGCCGTGTCTTTGCCTGTGTGTTTCAAAGCCAGTCATTTGTGCCTTTCCCATTAAGGCTGTGAGACAAGCTGTGGAAAGAACTCAGGGCAGCCACTCCAGCTTTTGTGAATATGGAAAAGTGGACACAGCCCTGGACTTGGTGCCGGACACCCATTCCTTTCTAGTTGTGTGATATTAGGCAAGTGTTTTAAACTCTCTGTACCTTTGGTTTTCTCATTTACTAAAAAAGAATAACAATATTATTTACCTCATAGGCTTATGGTGAGAATTCAGTGAGTAAATAGAAAGTATAGTAGGTTAAATAGCCTCCTATAAAATTTGTGTCCACTGAGAAGAGAATCTTTGCAGACATAATTGGTTAAAGATTTTAAGATTAAAATGCCTTGGATTTATAGGGCCCCTAACTCCAATGGCCACTGTCTTTGGAAGGACAGCAAGAGAGACAAAGAGAAGAAGGTCATCTGACAATGGAGAGGGAGATTAGACTGATGCATCCACAAGCCAGGGGATGCTGGGATTGCTGACTGCTGTCAGGAAGCCAGAGGGAGACATGAAATAGACTCTCCTTCAAGCCCTCAGAAGGTACCAACCCTATCTGTTATCAGCAGTGGGCTCTCCACCCTCAGTAAATAGAAATAGACAAAGAGTCTGAGTCTGATATGGGCTTGAGGATGGCCGTTCATACTGGGGCTTTCATCTTGAACAGAAAGGGACACAAGAATAGCATCTTATTATCATCTTAAATCTCCAACCAGAGGTATAATTTTTGGTATTAAATTGAAGCAAAGGTTAGATTAGGACAAACGGAGATATCCCTGGGTACATGCAATTGGGGAGGGTCTTTTGGAACGTCCTTTTAGGTGACAGGAAGCCTGGGGGGAAAGTAGTCCATTTGTCTCAGATGTGATTGGTCTATTTTATGAAAGGGGGTGTTTGTGGTTGCAAGGCTGAAAGGCTCAGTGCACTTATCATAGCCAGGTGTGCGTGAGATAAAACGACGAGGGGGTCTCTGCCCTGCTTTTCTGTCTGCCTCATGTGAGTACTTTGATCTTGGACTTCTGGCCCCCTGAACTGTGAGGCGATATGTTTTCAAAATATTTTTTCCAGTTTTTAATATACATAACATAACATTTATCACCTTAACTACTTTTAAGTGTACGGTTCAATGGTACAGTGTCAAATACATTCATAATGCTATAAGCCATCATCATCATCCATCTCCATAAATTTTTATCATGTAAAGCTGAAACACTGTGCCCATTAAACAATTATTTTCCATTTATTGCTTTCCTGAATCCTTGGCAATGATCCCTTAACTTCATGTCTCTATGATTTTGTGTATTCTAAGTACAGCCTTTCTTGCTGTGTTCAACCTTTTATTAAGATATAATATCTTTCTTTATCTCGTGTAAACTTTCTTGATTTAAATTTAATTTTGTCTGTTATTAGTATAACCATATCTGCTCTCTTCTGGTTACTATTTACACAAAATATCTTTTTCCATTGGTTCACTATTAATCAATTTATGCCTTTGGATACAAAATATATAGTTGAATCACGTTTTTCTGACATTATTGTTTTTGATCCACTCTGCCAATGCATATCTTTTGATTTGAGAATTTAATCCACTTTATATTTAAAGTAGTTACTGAAAAGGACGGGCTTATTTTCACCATTTTACTATTTGTTTTCCATATATTTTACAGCATTTTTGTCTCTCATTTCCTGTACTATTGTATTTTTTCATGTTTAGTCGATTTTTCTTAGTGAAATGTTTATATATTTTTTAAATTTTATTTTCATACATTCTATAGTTACTTTCTTTGTAGTTCCCATAAAGATTACACTTAACATGCTAAAATTATAGCCCTAATTTGAATTTTTACCATAATATCTTCAATAACATACAAAACATTGTTCCTTTAACATTTTCCTCTTCTTTTCTGGTTGTTGATGTCAGGAAGTTATTTGTACATTGTAATTTGTACATTGTGTATCCCAAAACATAAATTAATAATTCTTTTAAATCATGTAGGAAACAACAAATGCAATTATAATCCATAGTTACAATGATACCAGCTTTTATAATTGTGCATGTATTTATGTTTATTGAGATCTTTCTTTATATGGTTTTGAGTTACTGTCCAGTGTTCCGTCAATTCACCTGCAAGACTCCCTTAGTCATTTCTTTCAGATAAGGTCTAGTGGTAATGAATTTCCTCAACGTTTTAAAATAAGGAAAGGTTTTAATTTTCTTTCTTAGGCTGTCTTTCTCAATATATCTTCCCAAATATTAGATTCTTTCCCAGTATGTCTTCCCACATATTAAATTATTTGGCCTCCAAAGTTTCTGATAGTATATTAGCTAATAATCTTATGAGGAATTTTTTGTGTGACAAGTCAGTTCTCTCTTGCTGCTTTCAAGATCTTCTTTGTCTGTTTGTCTTTCTCTTTGCCTTTCTATCTTTGACTTTGGAAACTTAGATTATAATGTGTCTTGGTGTGGGTCTCTTTAAATTCATCTTACATGGAATTTTTTGAGCATTTGGATGCTTATGTTCGTGTCTTTCACCAAATTTGAAGAATTTTCAGCCATTATTTCTTTACATATTCTGTCTTCTTTTTCTTTCTCTTTTCTGGAATTCTCACAATATGTATGTTGATCTGCTTGATGGTGCCTGACAGGTTCCTTAAACTTGGTTCCCTTTTCTTCAATATTTTTTCTTTCTGTTCTTCAGACTTGATAATTTGTATATTTCTGTATTCAGGTTCACTGATTTTTTTTCTACCTTCTCAGATCTGAATCTGTGAATTTTTTATTTCTGGCATTATAGTTTTAATGTGAGTTTTTTTTAATTTCTCTTTAGATTTTCTGTCTCAATATTGTCATTTTCTTAGTACATTATTTTCTTTCCTTTTTCTACATCTTCCTTTCATTCTTTGAGCATGTTTTTAAAGTCAGTTGTTTGATATCTTTGCCTAGCAGGTCTGCCAACAGGTCTTTTTTAGGGAGGAACAGTTTCTGTTAATTTATTTATTTTCTTTGGTTGGGTCATGCTTTCTTGTTTCTTTGTATGCTTTATAATTTTTGTTTGATTAAGAAACTGGACATTTGAATCTAACAATGTGCTAACTCTGGAAATAAAATTCCATTCCCCAACCCCGTCTCTCCAGGGTTTTCTGATTTGTCTCTTTAAAACTTTATTTATTATTATAGGATATCTGTGTGGGAAGGACTAGCCTCATGCATATATTTAAAGTTTTCATAGGTCTTCTCTAAACTTTTTCTAGGTGTGCACAGTCACTTTATACTTTTCTTTATATATGCAGTGGCTTTTGAATGTCTTAGACTTTAATATCAGGCTCCCAGAAGTTAAAAAAGGAGGGAAATGAAGGAGGTACAAAGGAAAGTGTTTTGGCTCTTTAAATTCCTTAGAAGTCATTGAAGTCAGAGGGACAGGAGCTTGCAGCCCTGTGGGGAGATGTGGCAACACTGGCAGCCCACCTCTTCCTGTTGGATCATTATTCTTACTAATCCTTATATACTTTCTAATTGTGTTTGGTGATTAATAAGAATGTTCTTTATTTTTGTATATTTATCTTATATCCAACAGTTTGGTCTAAATCTCCTAGTAGCTATGACAACTTATCTATAGATTCTCAAGATTTTGTATGTAGACATAACACTGTTTCTACAAGGAAACTTCTGTCTTTCTTTTCAGTTTGCATAGTTTTTGTTATCCCTTTCTTGTCTCACTGTATGTGCAAGAAACACATGTGATGTTGAAGTCAGACAGGAAAAATGGACATCACTGGCTTATTACTGATTTTAAAAAGAATAATATCATTCTGCCATCAAGCATATGAGTTGTATATCTAGATATTCCATATTAAGTTGAGATATTTTTTCTTCTTCTGTTTCTACTCGGAAATAAGGTGTTGAAATAACCTAGTTTTTATCCACATCTATTGAGAAGGGTATTTGGAATGAACAACTGATTTAATTTCCAAAGTTCATTAAAATTCAATGCTTGTGGAATTTATTATGATGTAATATATCAAGCAGGAAAGCTAAGTTTAGTGTATTTTTTAAAAATATGACTACTAAATTGCCTTAATATGAAATGTTTAAACAGCAGTCTATTATTCTCCCTTTCCTCTTTTTTTTTTTTTTTTTTTTTGACTTTATTTTGGGTTTCAGGAACACGTGTAAATTTGTTATATAGGTAAACATGCATCCTGGGAATTTGTTGCACATATCATTTTACCTTTGTGAAACAGTAAGTCCCTATATATGATGGTCTATCTCTGTGATTTTAGCCTATTTGTTGTTGTAAAGTTTACCTAACTTTTCATGTGACAGTACCACAGTATTTTAACCATTTTTAAAGCTTAATAATATCTTTTAATACCTGATGGGCTAGTTTCTTCTCATTTCTTTTCATAAACTTTATGATGATTCCTACTGATTTCTTTATATGAGTGTTACCAGTTTCAAAAAATAAAATTAATTCTGGTTGACATTTATAGTGAGATCATAACAAAACAATTGTTTGGCTATTATTTGACGAATACACTACAAGCATTTTTATACAGTTTGTTTTGTAGATATATAAAACTGTGTTTTTCATTTGTGGTTTCTTGATTACCAGAAAGGTTGGCCTTCTTTTATAGTCCATTAGGTATTTGTGTTTATTATCTGTGAATTGCTTATTTAATTTCCTCTGTCTTATGTTTTTCTCTTAGATGACGAGATAAATATTTTTTATTATGAAATCTACCTTTTGTTTCTAAGTTGCTAATGGTTTGTATTATAAATGGACATTGCATTCCAATAAATGTATTTTAAATGTGTTGTATGCATCTTTAAGATGATCAAAAGTAATTTTTCCTTAAATTGATAATTAAAGGTATTATGTAAGTAGATTTTCTAACACTTAACTGTATTTTCATTCCTAAGATATATCTCACTTAGCTTGCACTTTAATTAAGTTTTACATCTATATTCAGAAGCTAGAATTTATTCTTAAGGTATCAGTTTTGATAGTCTTTCCTTACATCGTTATACTTGCTTTTAGATCAAGCTATAGTAGTCTTAAAATGCAAATTGAATAGCTTTTATTTTTTTCTAGATTTTGAATTTATTAAAAATTAAATAAGGATGATTGGTTTCCTTGGTTGGATTAAAATGTTTGGCCATAAAATTATCTGGGACAGATACATTTTCATGATGAGAATGGGTGAAGAGGGGGTGGTGAAAATCATATTATTGGTTCATCTTCTTTAATGGTTATGATAAGCTGAAGAATAACACCCCATTATGTCCACATTCTAATAAACAGAACCTGTGAATGTTACTTGATATGGCAAAGGGAGCTTTGCAAGTATGGTTTAGTTAAAGTATTGAGGTAGGAAGATTATTTCGGATTATTGAAGTGTGCTTGAAGTGTAATCATAAGTGTCATTATAAGAAGGAGGAAGAGGACGATTTGGCTACAGAGGAGCAGGTGATACGATAATAAGAATGCTGTGCCACTGAAAGGAATGGGTGATCAGTCACGAAACACAGGCACCTCCAGGGCTGGAGAAGACAGGAAAATGGTTCTCCTCTAGACTCCGCAGAAGGAACACCCCTGCCAACACCTTCTCTGTATCCCTGTGAAACTGATTTCAGACATCTGGCCTCCAGAACAGCAAGATATTAAGTCTGCCTTGCTTTAAGACAAATTTGGGTTGATTTGTTGCAGTGGTAATAGAAAACTAACACAGTAGTTTTTGGTATATTTTTTATCTGTGTTTTCCATTTATAGTTTACAAACTTTTAGTCAATTGTATTTGCCTTGAAAATTATTCCTTTCATCTCTGCTTTTGTGTTATTTATTAGCATTGGGCTATGAATGTGATAAGATTCAAAATGGAGTCACTTATGTCAAAACTGGCAGATAGAGGCTGGGGAAGGCCATGAAGTGGGAGTCTCATGAACTATTTGCCTGATAACAGAAACTATCAACAAGGCATTTTCCCAAATCGAAGCTTACTACATGAGTCACAAGAGGACAGCCAGCTGTGTAGACAAGAACACTTGCATGGCATACAGTCTCACCAGTGCACTGCAGAGCTACAAAACCCTAACACTAACACTAGGATAACAGGCCCACCCAGTGACTGCTCACACTCGCCAGTCAGCACTTGCCAGCCCTTGTAAATCACTGCCAGCACCAGTGAACTTTCTTTCCAAACAATTTGGGTGACCTCTTCTTTCCCCAATAAACCATAACCTTTTCCTTTGTCCTCTCCACCTACCAGAGACCACCCTGATCTGTATGGATGCCCTGGATTGCAATCCCACTTCTTGTGTATTGTTCTAAATACAATCTTTTTACTTAGCGATTTATCTGTGTATACTTTCATATTGACAGGGCTTTCCTAGATGATTGTTTTATGATTTTTACCTCCTTTGTTTGGCCTTCTTATCCTGCTGAAGGTTGAACTCCCCAGTATGCTCACAGATCCGCTGGAGCCAAACCCAGGGCACCCCAAATCCAAGTAGCTTCTGAGCTGCCATGCAGCATTTGGCTTCTGCTCTCCTGCTTTTCAGGCCTCCTTGTACTGAGCCTAGGGCTGCCGTTGCTTGTGACTTTCATCTGGCTGCGTGTGCAGTTGACCCAGAGAAGCCACATCAAAGGCTCATTTACTCGCCATGCCACAAGAAGCCGACACACGCTTCATTCTTTCCTTGCCTGGTTTTGGTGCTTCTCTACCTTGCATCACTGTAGAACATACTGGCTAAGACCAGGGCTAGATGGGAGCATCCGAGCTGAAACACAGCTCTACCTCCAGGTACTTCTGTGACTCGGTAAGCTAGTCACCTCGTCACACCTCTGTTTCCTCAACTGCAATTGAAAATTGAAATGGTATCCACCTCATCATGGATGGAGAAGATGCAAAAAGATTTGTGAAGTGCTTCACATAGTTTCTGACTCACAAGCACTTATTACATTTCTGGTAAAATCGACACTGCCATTGAGATTAATTACTTTGCCCGTTGAACGCCAGGCTTCCAAAGCAGAAAGGTCTGCACATGCTTGGTGTTCAACGCCAGCCCATGCTCCTTGTCCTGCCTGCATCCATGTGGTGGTTGCCCTCGCCTTTGCCTTCTCTTTCAAGGTCCAGGATCTGTCACCTCTGTCTGGACACCTCAGCACTGTCCTACTGGTCGCTCAGAATCTGACTCCAGATATGTGCCCTCCCTGCCAGTCCACTTCAGTTTTTCCTGTGAGGCTTTCCCTCCTCCCCCTCTCTGGAGGTAGCCCTCAATGTTCCAGGGACAATTGCCAAGCCTAGGGTATGGTCCCAGTCTTATGGGGATGGCTGCTGTCACCCACCTGCCTCTGTAACAGCACCAATGCTTCCTAAACATCCAAACTGGAACATGACTTGCCTCCCAAATTCACCAAAAAGCTGTTGGTCACAGTGGGAAGACTGGCTAATTCATCCCTTGGTTTTTCTGATACTCAAACTATTCCTCTTCCTGAACTGGCCATCCTCACTTTCCCATTGTTCATCAAAACCTTCATCCCTCCTTCTCTGAAACCTCTTCTGACCATGCACAACAACTGCTACCCTGACTCCAGCCTCTGGGGCCTCAGGCTTTGAGGGTCACACAATGTGCTCATTCACTTACAGGTATCAAAGTAAATTTTCAATTTATTTCTCTCGTAATGTGTACGAAAGTAAGCATTAATTTGTACCTTTTTTGTTTGTTTGTTTTTGGCTACTAATGTTAATCCAAAGAAGCCCGATGATGTCTTCTATTTTGCACCTTGACCTGCTGGATTTTTCTGTGCCCCATCCTCCATTTCTCTCAACCATCTTTAATACGAGTTCATATACTGTGCTGTGTTCTTCAGCGTGGATACACATAGAAGAAACTCAATAGACTTTTAGGGAATCTAAACACTTTTTCTTTCCACGTGGCTGCTACTATTATATAGCAATCTACCTTCATAAGCTGGAGAAAACAATGAAACTGCCATTCATATCATTTTAACTTATTTTATTGTTTCAACAAGTTTTTAATTCATTATGCCATGGCCCAGATGCTGCTTGTGAAGGAAGTGGGGAACTTGGCTTGTTTGTGCACTCAGGAAATGGAGAAGCAGAGAAGCAAAGATGACGCCCTCCCCAGAGCAGAGGGTCTTCGCCTTTGTTGGGTAACACTTACACTTTCAGCTCAATTTTACTTAGAAAACATCCTATTTTGGCATTAAATTTCAGTTTCTTCAGCTCCTCAGGCTATATTTATATCATGGTCTATTATAATGTGCTGTAATACTATGATATAATGCCATAAAATGATTATGTTATAAAACTACATCATAATATTTTATATTACTAGTATACTGAAGATAGATCAGTCTGAGTTTTGACTCACATGTAAATCCCATGAACACATCACTCTGATATGTCGTGCTTTTTAGACTGAGGACAAATTTTCAGTTTTGTTTTTAAGTCTTTATCATTCTATTGGGTTTATATGTCTTTTAGCATCAAAAATAAAATAAAAACCATGGCAAACTCCAAGACAGGCTTTCCGATGTGCTTATTAAGTGTGAATTTCAACTCCAGAGTTCATACAACATTTGTTTGACATGGCCTCTAGTTCCTAACTAGGACCCTGGAATCCCAAGAGGCCCTGTGATCAGCTACCTAAGGGCGCCCTGTTTTGTGAGTTGATTTATAACATGCCTGCTTTCAGGATGCCAAGTTTTCAGATCACTTTAGGATTTCGGAATGTACTGTTTCGTGGCAGGGTTGAAGTGTGAACGCCAAAGGCAGCTACTTTTTCTCTTGTCTTTAATCCACACTTCCTCAATACTCCCATGTATTGAGCACCCAATTCTCCATCACTGCAATGGGCAGCATTCCTGAAAGTCATAAAAATGAACTACTAATATAAACTTTTAAATAAGCTTTTCTAAGTCTAAAAATAATATAAGCACTATGAAAAATGATAAAAAAAGAACTTGAAAATCGCAGAAAGTTGAAATAGACATAGGAAACAATGACTATATTAAGTCCATTCTTGCTCGCTCTCTCTCGAAAAAGACATAAATATAGATATGAATATAGATATAAAATTAAATCTAAAATTAACTCCTTCCTACTCGACTGACTTATGGCAAATCTTCAAAGCACTATCACCTAATAATTTGAAAAATACCCTCCCTTCTCCCTCTCCACCAAAAAACAGCTTGTTCTAAAATTCGTTATTATAACTAAATTATTTAATTGCATTTATAAATGGTTTGCTTAGAAAAGCTATTTTTCTTCTGCTGTACTCAAACATATTTTATTTTATTGGTTACCTTTTTCCTTTTATAATGTTTTCATCCATTTTATTTTCAAACTTCAAAATAATATCTATTTCATAGAAGCCTTTTTTATTCTTTTTGACTTCAATAATCTTCAAATTCTAAGTCTGTATTTTCTAAACAGTAACACAGGATAATAAGTGAATGAATCATTGCTTATTAATTCCATTATCTTATATAAATGCTATGCATTTCAATCTATTAAGAGATACTTCTACACAGTAAGTGTATTACATTACATATAAGATTATTCTGGAGTGTTTTTTTTTTTTTCCTGTGTTTATGAGATGGGCTGTTTGAAAATATGCCTTACAATAAAACAAGATAAAATTCTAAATTGTTTATAGCCTCTCTTTTTGCATAATAATTAGATGAGTGTTTGTAAAATTTAATCTCCCTTATCAAGGAGCAGAGCAGCTTTCATATTCAAAGACTTTCTTACACACATTCTAACACATTGCAATGAAGAAATAGGAGTCTGAGATGATGGGGCAGAGAGCATTGCCCTCAGGGAATTGCAGGGAATTCGGTAAGCCTGGAGCCACCACGGGGAGAGAGAACCAAAAACCGTCAGCCTGGCCTCACTAGTGGAGATATTCCATTTGGTATCTGTGACCCACACTCACCTCCACCTCAATGCTACCCCCCCAAAATCACAACACATCATCCTTCCAATTCAGGGATTATATGCTCCTAAACATGGACCTTTTTTTTTTAACCTTTATTTTAGGTTTTGGGTTATATGTGAAGGTTTGTTACATAGGTAAACATGTCACGGGGATTTCTTTTCCATATTATCTTATCTCGAAGATATTAAGCTGGATACCCAATAGTTATGTTTTCTGCTTCTCTCCCTCCTCCCACCCTCCCTTCTCAAGTAGATCACAGTGTCTTTTGTTTTCTTCTTTGTGTTCATAAGTTCTAATCATTTAGCTCTCACTTGTAAGGGATAACATATGGTATTTGGTTTTCTGTTCCTGCATTAGTTTGCTAAGGATAATGGTCTCCAGCTCTATTCATGTTACTGTGAAAGACACGATCTTGTTCTTTTTCACAGCTCCACAATATTCCATGGTGTATGTGTACCACATTTTCTTTATACAATCAACCATTGATGAACATTTAGGTGGGTTCCATAACTTTGCTATTGTTATTAGTGCTGCAGTGAATAGTCATGTGCATGCGTATTTAGGGTGGAATGCTTTATACTCCTCTAAGTGTATACCTAGTAATGGGAATGCTGAATTGAATGGTAGTTCTGCTTTCAGCCCTTTAAGGAATTACCATATCGCTTTCCACAATAGTTGAAGTAATATATTCCCACTAACAGTGTAAACGTGTTCTCTTTTCTCTGCAACTTCGCCGATATCTGCTGTTTTTGATTTTTTATAATAACCATTCTGACTGGTTCTGAGACAGTATATCAATGTGGTTTTGATTTACATTTCTCTAATGATCAGTGGTATTGTGCTTTTTTTCATATGCTTGTTGGCTGCATGTATGTATTCTTTTGAGAAGTGTCCGTTCATAATTCATGTCTTTTGCCCACTTTTTAATGGGGTTGTTTGTAAATTTACTTAAGTTCCTTATAGATCCTGGATATTCAACCTGTGTCAGACGCATAGTTTGCAAACATTGTATCCCGTTTTGTAGGTTTGTTTACTCTGATCATAGTTTATTTTGCAGATGCTCTTTAGTTTAATTAGATCCCACCTGTCAATTTTTGCTTTTGCTGTGATTGAGTTTGGTGTCTTTGTCATGAAATCTTTGTTTGTTTCTACATCCAAGATGGCATTACCTCAGTTGTCTTCCAGGGTTTTAATAGTTCTGGGTTTTACATTACGTATTTAATTAATCTTGAATGGATTTTTGTATATGGTGTAAGGAAGGGGTTCAGCTTCAATCTTCTGCATATGGCTGGCCAGTTATCCCAGCACCAATTATTGAATAGGGAATCTTTTCCTCATTGCTTCTTTTGGTCAGCTTGGTCAAAGGTCAGATGGTTGTAGATGTACAGCCCTTTTCCTGGGCTCTCTATTCTGTTCCATTGGTTACGTGCCTGTTTTTGTACCAATATCATGCTGCTTTTGTTACTATAGCCTTGTAGTAGAGTTTGAAATCAGATAATGTGATGCCTCCAGCTTTGTTCCTCTTGCTTAGGAATGCCTTGGCTATTCAAGCTCTTTTTTGATTCCATATAAATTTTAAAATAGCTTTGTCTAGTTCTGTGAAGAGTGTCACTGAAAGTTTGATAAGAATGTCATCGAATCTGTAAATTTCTTTGGGCCATCTGGCTATTTTAATGATATTGATACTTTCTATACATGAACATGGGAAGTTTTTCTGTTGTTTGTGTCAGACCTGATTTCTGTGAGGGGTGTTTTGTAATTCTCATTGTAGAGCTCTTTCACCTCTCTGGTTAGCTGTGAACCTAGATATTTTATGTTTGTGTGTGGCAATTTTGAATGAGATTGCATTTCTGATTTGGCTCTTGGCTTGGTTGTTGGTGGTGTATAGGAATGCTAGTGATTTTTGCACATTGATTTTGTATCCTGCAACTTTGCTGAAGTTGTTTATCAGCTGAAGGCACTTTATGGTTGAGACTATGGGGTTTTCTAAATATAGAATCATACCATCTGCAAAAAGAGGTAGTTTGACTTTCTCACTTCCTACTTGGATTCCTTTTATTTCTCTCTCTTGCCTGATTGCTCTGACTAGGACTTCCAATATTATGTTGAATAGTGTGAAAGTGACCATCCTTGTCTTGTGCCAGTTTTCAAGAAGAATGCATCCAGCTTTTGCCCATTCCGTATAATGTTGGCTGTGGGCTTGTCAGAGATAGCACTCATTATTTTGAGGTATGTTTCTTCAGTATCTAGTTTATTGAGAGTTTCTAATATGGAGGCATATTAAACTTTATCAAAAGCCTTTTTGTGTCTATTGAGATAATCATATGGCTTTTCTCTTTAGATCTGCTTATGGGATGAATCACATTTATTGATTTGCATATGTTGAACCAAACCTGCATCCCAGAAATAAAGCCTACTGAATCATGGTTGATTAGCTTCTTGATGTGCTGCAGGATTTGGTTTGCAAGTATTTTGCTGAGACTTTTTGCATCAATGTTCATCAAGGATATTGGCCTGAAGTTTTCTTTTTTGTTGTGTCCCTTCCAGCTTTTGCTATCAAGATGATACTGGCCTCACAGAATGATTTGAGGAGGAGTCTTTCCTCCTCAATTTTTGGGAATAGTTTCTGTAAGAATGGTACAGCTCTTCTTTGCACATCTGGTAGAATTCAGCTATAAATCAATCAGGTCCTGAGCTTTTTTTAATTGGTAGACTATTTATTACTGATTCAATTTTGGAGCTTGTTATTGGTCTGTTCAGGGAATCGGTTTCTTCCTGGTTCAGTCTTGGAAGGGTGTATACGCCCAGGAATTTAGCCATCTCTTCTAGTTTGTGTGTATAGAGGTGTTCGTAGTAGTTTCTGATGATTATTTTTACTTCTGTGGGGCTAGTGGTAACATTCTCTTCATCATTTCCAATTGTTTATTTTGATTTCCTCTCTTTTCTTCTTTATTTATCTAGCTAGTAACCTATCTATTTTATTAATTATTTTCAAAAAAATCAACTTCTGGATTCTTTGATCTTTTGCATGTTTTTTTTGTGTCTCCATTTCCTTTGGTTCTTCTCTGATTTTTCTTGTTCCTCATCCTCTGCTAGCTTTTGGGTTGTTTTGTTCTCGCCTCTCGAATTCTTTCAGTTTTGCAGTTAGGTTCCTAATTTGAGCTCTTTCTAATTTTTTGCTGTGGGCGTTTAGTGCTGTGAATTTTCTCTTACCACTGCTGTAGCAGTGTACCAGAGACTCTGGTGTGTTGTGCTCATTATTGTCAATGAACTTCTTGATTGCCACCTTAATTTTATTATTTACCCAAAAGCCATTCAGGAGTATGTTTAATTTCCATGTAATTGCACGGTTTTAAGTGATTTTCATTGTCTTGGCCTCTATTTTTCTTGTGTCATGGTCCAAAGTGTGTTTGGCATGATTTCAATTGTAAATGTGGGTCTCACTCAGGACCAGCAACACTCATGCAGCTCATCCAGCCTGGAGTGGAGAAGTGCCTTACTTAAATGCCCTATGCATTTTAAACAAACAACATCTTTACAAGCAAGGAGTATGGCTATGGAAGGAGACATAGGAGTGGGATTAAGGGACGAAGACCACAAGACATCCTGCAGTTCTGAAAAGAGGGTCTTTCTGTGAAGAGATGAGAACAGTGGAAACCACCTTTCTGAGAAACAAATGAGCTGTGTCCATTTCCCCGTCAAAATGCAATGCACACTCACACACCAGGCCACAGTCATGCACACACACACCCCTACACATACACCTGAAGAATTTACTTTACATTTTATAGTAGGTAGGTGCCTTCCAGAGACAGGGTTCAGGATCCTACTTTACATTTTATAGTAGGTAGGTGCCTTCCAGAGACAGGGTTCAGGATCCTTACCCAAAGGAAAAACCTCTTCCAGCAACTGCATTAGTGATCTACCACACCACCCTGGATAGCATAGAGGAGAGAGAGAGAGAAAGACAGAGACATAGAAGAGGCAATATTATCTGAGGGAACAGTGGGACTGTAACAAAAGATGGCACACTGTGTCAACAGAGCCCTGGAAGAATAGGTGCAGGATGAAGAGGATAAAAAGCTCTCAAGAAAATAAAGGCTGAAAACTTCCCAAATTTGAGAAAAGCCATAAATCTATAGATTTAAGAGGTTGAGAAAATCCTAAATAGGACCATCTTAAAGAAATTCACACCAAGACACAGCCTAATTAAAACTAAAGGCAAGAAGATTTCTAGAAAACAAGTCAAAAATCTTGAAACAAAATAAGGTACTTTATTTACAGGAACATATACAGCAACCTGATAATTATAATTAGCATAATTCTCCAGAGAATTATGCTAAGAAAAAAGACTGTCCCTAAGGGTTGCATGGATACAATTCCATTTTTATCACATTCTTGACACAAGAAATTTATAAAACTGGAGAACAAATTAGTTGTTGCTCATGTTTCAAAAGGGAGAGCGGATTCGGAGAAAGTTTGCTGTGGCTTAAAAATACAAAATGAAAAAAATCTCTGTGGTGATGGAAATACCCTACTATTTTGACTGTATCAATGTCAATATTCTGGTTATTGATATTGTGTGATAATTTTTCAAGATGCTATCATTGGGGCAAACCTGGTAAAGAGTCATAGTATCTATATTATTTCTTACTACTGCATTTGAATCTACATTTATCTCAAAATAAAATGATTAATTTAAAAAATAAGTATGTTTGACATGTTCAAATGGACCAGGTTAAGTAGTTTTTACTCTTTAAAGAGCTTTCTTTGTTTTATTGGATGCTATTTTTTTACTCTCTTCTGCTTAAGGACAAAGTTTTCAGAAGCGTGGAATAAAACAGAAGTTTCTGTTGAGATAAATTTATGTCAAAACTTCCCCTACAATAGCTTTAGACGCATGCAATCTTTTGTGGCCACTTACATTTTGCATCCATTTTTCTTGTATTGATTTCCTGTGTTTTGCACAAAGGTCTAATAAATCAATCAGCTTAAAATAAATGCATATCATTGGAAATTATAAGTAAAATTAAAAGGCGGTGGAGGATACTTCCGCAGAGTAAACTTGTATTTGTTCAGGAGTAATCCTACTTAAAATTTTTTTGATTCACTGACAAAAATCTGAGAAAGTTATAATTAGAAGCTGTAGCTTAAAATAGGATACTTAATACTGTGATGTCTCGTTTCTTATTCACACAGGAATTCCTTAAATTTACATCGTGATTTTGAGTTAGACCCTGAAACACGGTCTAATTGATCAGCATGTTAAAGTAAAGCCTTCAAACCAAGGTTTGAAAGGGCAGTGCCTCGACTGTCACAGAACACATGGTGGGTTGGGAATGGATGCTCTGTGTTTGGAAATCACATGACTGTTCTACTTAGTTTGAAATTTACTAAAGGTCATTTGTGCCTAAATATAAAATTAAAAAAAGGTATAAAAATACTCAAAGGTGACTTTAAATTTTTATTTGCTATGCAACTGGGATACTAAAACTTAAAATTTAGTGACTATTTATTTTAACTATGGCTCTTCCAAACCTGTTTTACTATACCCTTCAGGAATATTCACAGTGATATTTTATGGGCTACAGGTTTTAAGTTTATATTATACTACTGATTTTACACAATTAAAGTATCACTTTTACAAAGAAACATTTTAATGTATTTGAACCATATCTAATGAATTATTTAGCAGTTGGAATATTATTTTTCTCCAAATAGATTTGCCACTATGCATATATTACATCTTTAAATTTATATGTTACTCCTCTGAATTTTACTATATTAATAAATGACAGCAGGAAGAACTATGGAGTTTGCTTAATTTCTTTAGTTGTTCACTGCTTTCCAGTTGAGAACTTGGTTGTGTTACTAGCACTACTGGAAGTGATGTATATTTGATATTTCAACGAGCTGTGGGACTGCTTTTGTTTTGTTTACCATCTAAGTCTACTGGGCTGCATTTGCATGATTTCTCTTATTTGCTTAAATTTATTTATTAATTTTTGTTTACTTCCTCTTACACACCATTGCTTGAGAAATGTGAAGTGTCTTGTAGTGTACCTCTGCCCATCAGAATGTCATTATCATTTTCTGATCAGGTTTATGGTACTATTTTGATAAAAACAAAGGTCTGGGTAGAGCAATTTTATCTATTTTAACTAAGTTTTATTTATTCACTGTCTTTCTCAATTGTAAAAGTTCTCTGTGAATACTGAAATGCATCCCTCATTCATTGTGCCTCCTGGGTAACCATCCTGCACGCTGGATTTGATGATGTTTCACACACTAATTTTACACATTTTTCATTTCTGTTGGAATTATCTGGATCAAAATGTGGACCTTGTCAGGAACAGGGACTTCCAATTGGGGTTTAATAACTGAAGAACATTGTTAATGTTCTGAAGAAAAACGATAAATATGATGTACTTTAACATCATGCATTGATTGAAATAAATAATCCAACTCTAATTTGGTTGTTTGGCTGTTCATAGCTTAAGTTCCATCCTTCTTTCTCCTCCTTTTTCCTCATATCTGTCAAAGCCAATAAAAAGCTTAAGCGCTCCTTTTTTTTTTTTTTTTTTTTTTTTTGACAGAATCTCGCTCTGTTGCCAGGTGCCAGGCTGGAGTGCAGTGGCACGACCTCAGCTCATTGCAACCTCCGCCTCCCGGGTTCAAGCAATTCTCCTTCCTGAGCCTCCCGAGTAGCTGGGACTACAGGCGCGTGCCACCACGCCAGGCTAATTTTTGTATTTTTAGTGGAGATGGGGTTTCACCATGTTGGGCAGGATGGTTTCGATCTCTTGACCTTGTGATCCGCCCGCCTCAGCCTCCCAAAGTGCTGGGATTACAGGCGTGAGCCACCGCGCCCGGCCAAGCACCCCTTTCTTTAGAAAAAGTGGAAAGTTCACACTAGCAATTTCCACCCACAAGCAGGAGCCCTCAACTACCCCAACCCCAACCACAGCTTAGGCCCACCTGGCTCTCTCAGGTCATATTTGGACCTGCCTGGCAGTTGTCCTGATTTCCCCAGAAAGCCTCATTATTTGAGTAATAATACTTTTTTATGTCCTCGTGTGTGTGTGTGTGTGTGTGTGTGTGTGTGTGTGTGTATTCATTTTCTCAACATCTGAATGACATTTTGGATTGTGGATTTCATCCTGCCTTCCTGAAATGCCTACAACATTTATCATGTACTGTAATATGTATAATTTTTGAAGATGTCACAAAATATCAGAAAATTATACAAACTGTTATATACACTTTAAAGTATGTTATAAATCATCCATCTGTTGCTCACCATTAGCTAAGAGAAAAACTTTTATTTGGTGTACGCACTTTTTATCACTTCTGGGTGACACCTCCTATTTTAAAGATGATGGTCTGCATTTTTTATTATTATCTAATAAGCTTGGCAAACACATGCGATGTCACATCAGCTTTAGAGTTCTGGTGTTTCTCTTGTCATTAGTTTCTTTGTTGCTTCACGTTCTTCTTTGTTGATCTTGGCTCTTGAATGCACCCACACTGATCACCAGACTTGGTGGCTGTTCTTTGTCTTCTACTGAGTGTAAATTACTAAACCTACAGATGAACTAAACATCAGTTATTATCACACAAGTCCAGCTTCAGCGGACAGGAGGCAAGCCACTGAGTGTTAGAAACAAAAATTATCGCTGATCTGAAAACTTTTCCCGACTCCTCTCTGCATTTCTACAGACTATTCAAACTCAATTCCTTTTGTAACTATGAACCCTTGGTCTTTATTCATTAAATATAAGTTCATTAAAGATGAAATTAAATAAATATATGTTATATCATTTCTAGATGCCTCTCCCTAACACCCTCCTCTAAAACCGATGGAGAAAGGTAGAAGTGGCATGGTTTAGCAAACACTTGAGTGCGGTCTCTATCAGGATGAGAATTTCCTGGTAGACTCAGCCTGTGTACTTGAATGCAGCTCATCGTAAGAGACTTGTGTGCTTAATCACTATAAAATAGGGATAAACTATAAGGGAAATGTGCATAGTAAGAATTTAAATAATAACTTATTGGTGATATTATATTTCAGGTTACTTAATTCAAACCTGCATAAAACCCCTTAAATCGCTCTATCATATGTAGGTTACAGAAATTTTACCCTATCTCACTAGTTATGAGAAAAAAGTGTCTGGGTTTTTGTTTTTAAATGTATTGCTAGGCGGGACACAGTGACTCATATCTGTAATATCAGCAAATTGGAAGGCTGAGGTGGGTGGGTTTCTTGAGCCCAGGAGTTTGGGACCAGCCAAAGCAACATAGTGAAGCCCTTTCTCTCCATAAAATACAAAAATTGGCCAGGATTGGTGACAGGTGCTGGTAGTCCCAGCTACTTAGGGGGCTGAGGAAGGAGGGTCTCTTGAGCCTGGAAGGTCAAGGCTGCAGTAAACCATATTTGCACCACTGCATCCCAGCCTGGGAGACAGAGTGAGACCCTGTCTCAAATAAAAATGTATGTTTAACTTTGAAGCAGAAAATGAGAAAATTAAGGAACCAATACGTTATTCTAACATGTCAAATATACTCTGGACATAATATATCATGTTTGTGTTGGTAACAGTAATTTTGAAGAGTGTACTGAATATCTTAAAAGAAAATGCTCTGACATAGTAGATAAATTTCAGAACTGTTCGTCTTTCTAATCTAACTGGAAGGGGAAAGGCCCAGGATTGACCTCTGTCTTCTATGAATATTTTTCTTAATACCCTACTTAAAGATATTGCTAGAAATCAAGCCAATATACTTTATTATGGAGGAAAGAAGGCAAGTCTTTAGGAAGACATCATAAAATATGTGGCACATTCAAGAAAGCAAATGTGAAAGGACCATTGACTAAATTATTTAAGCTCTGGTTGAAGAGTAATAGCCTATATCCTCATTTAAATCAGAGATGCTATGATTGGGATTAGACTTATTTATCACAGGATTAAAGTTAATACTTACCAATCCATTAATTTTACTGTAATATGGCGTAACTCATGCACTTGAAGTATGCGATTGCTGGATAAATCTGTGACAGATAACAATGGCCCTCCATTTAGCAAAATGTCCTTCAGCTCAATACTCACACGCAATTCCTAGTTCCACCCTTGGTGTGAACTCAGGAACATGTTTCCTTCCCACAGAAGAAAGACTCACATGTGTTCAGAAGCAGTTGGTCCTGAATCGAGAGCTCATTCTTGCCCACGCGTGTTTGTAGCAGTTTCCTAGGACTGTCACACAGTACCACAAATTGGGTGACTTAGAAATGGCAGTGTATTCTTGTACAGTTCAGGAGGCTGTAAGTCAGAAATGGAGGTATTGGCAGGGTGGGTTCCCTCTGAGAGCTACGAGGTCAGGCGTGGCTCCAGCCTCTTTCCTAGGCTTCTTGATGGGCATCTCCTGGCGTCTGTTCATAATTTTCCCTCTACAAATATCTGTCTTTGTCTAAATTTCTCCTTCTTATAAGAACACCTAAGATATCAGATTAGCATCTACTTTAATGACTTTGTCTTACCCTATTACCCTCTGTAAAAACTCTGTTTTATTCTGTTATCATACTCCTATAAAGAACTACCTGAGACTTGATAATTTATAAAAGAAAGAGGTTTAACTGACTCAGTTCCACATAGCTGAGGAGGCTTCAGGAAGCTAATAATCATGGCAGAAGGGAAAGCAAACACTCCTTCACATGGCGGCAGGAGAGAACAGTGCAGAGTTAAGTGCAGGAAAGCCCCATTATAAAACGATCAGATCTTGTGAGAACTCACTCACTATTATGAGAAGAGCATGGCACTGCCCCCATCACCCCCTGTGAGGTCCTTTTGCCAAAATGTAGGAATTATAATTTGGATTGCAATTCAAGATAAGATTTGGGTGGGACACAGAGACAGACCATGTCAGATCCCATATGTAAACAAGGTCACATTAACAGGTGCTGAGGGTTAGAACTTTTAACATATAAATATTAAGAAAAACAATGAAAGTCGTATCAGTGTCCACAGACATCTCCCTTTTCTGAAGAGAGATGGATATGACTGCCTATACACAACCAAATAATGGTTTTTCATGCCTTAACCACATCTATGGTAGGAAGAGAAGTGGACTTCTATTTTGTGGACTTTCTAGCTCACAGAAATTTCAACTTATTTAAAATTGGCTTGCTATTTGGAAGATTCATTCTCAGTACTGTGTCTGCCCATGGCCCTACTGTACAGTCATACTTCATTGATGAAGGGGTAGATACCTATTCCAAACCAAAGTAACCAGATTATCTCACCCAGGAATTTTGATTTTTGAACTGAAAATGATAAGAGGCTGGGAGTTGTTGGAACCAAATTACATTAAAAGTAGTATTCTAGCAAGAAGTCTTGTAGGACCCTTAAAATTGTATCTTCATCATCATCATATATTCCAATGGTTCAACCTTCCTTGCATTCCATTAATATGCAATTTTTTTTTCAGAGATTCCCTGTTTTTTTCTCATTTGTCAGAGCTCTTTTTTTTTTTTGTTATCACTATTCAAATATCATCTGCCTATAGAGTATCAAATTTCCCAGTCACATAGGTGTTTTAAAGAAAATTTTATCTTCATTTCCAGGACAAATAAGCAAGGAATCCTGGTAAATTCTGTCATGACAACACCCATTATTTCTTTCCACAGTGGTTGGTCTCTCAAGGTTATAAGCTGCCTTGAAGATTAGTGTATGGCTTCACCGGGTAGCAAAGAATAGGGACCCAATGGGTTAATGGTATATTCCAAGGCAATCATTGGCTGGGAAGATGATGAAACAACAACCACCAAAAATAATAAGGCAAGAAAACACAGGACTTCCAGGAGAGAATGAAATAGTGAGTGACATGCAAGAATGTCTACTGGTCCCTTAGTGACTGTGAGTGAACATATTTTCCTGGTCAAATTTTGCAAGTTATATGCAGCTCGCTCATATTCTTAGGACTTATGTTTTAAGATGCAACATGAGTCTGATACAAAGTATCTGATATCATGAAGGTGAGACTTGAGGAGGCATTCCATGCTGTCAAGAAATGAGCTATGAAGAATGCCATGCCTTCCCTTTTCCTGTCTAAGCTGGGCCAGTGGCAAAACCACAGTCTTTCACTTGTGAAAGTCCATAGCTCCAAAATAACCCAGGGACCAATGGAGCTGTAACTTACTTGGAGTTGGCTGCGGAGGGAGAGATGGGATATTTATTCTCACATAGACCATTGGCTTTCAATGATTTTGCACACATACACCCAAAAGAAATTTGAGCTCTACTCACACCACTTTAAGTTGATATATAAAACATTTTATGCATTTCAGTGGTTTAACATATAGCAAATGGTAATATTTAAAAAGATAATGACAAACCATATTTAAATGTATTTAATAAAATCCAAACACCACTTTGATGTGATACTCATTTAAAAAGTTATAAAATGTTCTTTGATATCTCAGTGATTGATACCCTTGGCTTTCCACCTTAAACAAATCCATCACACATGTTTTTCATAATTTTTATAAAAATATATTTATAATTGAGTATCTTAGAGATCATCTTACCGATGTGTATATGTGTTTAATATCCATAAAACAAAAACTGTATATGTAAATGCAAATTTTTATTTTTCATATTGTCTCTGAGTATAAGGCTCTATGAATTAAAATTTTACAAATAGTATTAGTACACAATTATTAAAAACAATGAAACATGTAAAATTTTTAAATTTATTTTATTTATATGTGAATAAGTTGAGGGGAACAGGTGGTGTTTGGTTTCATAGAAAAGCTCTTTAGTGGCGATTTCTGAGATTTTGGTGCACCCATCACCTGAGCAGTACACACTGTACCCCATGTGTAGTCTTTAATTTCTTGCCCCTCCTACACACGTCCCTCTGAGTCCCCAAAATCTATTATATCATACTTATACCTTTATGTCCTCATAGCATAGTTCTCCCTTCTGTCTGAGAACATACAATGCTTAGCTTTCCATTACTGAGTTACTTCACTTACCATCATTGTCTCCAAGTCCACAACTCCATCCATGTTGCTGTGAATGGTATTATTCTGTTCCTTTTATGGCCGAGCAGTATTCTATCTATCTATCTATCTATCATCAATCTTTCTCTCTTTACATATATAGATATATAATATTTTCTTTATACACTCATTGGTTGATGGGCGTGTAGGCTGGTTTCATATTTTTGCAGTTGAGAATTGTGCTGCTATTAACGTGTGTGTGCAAGTGTCTTTTTCATATAATGATTTTTTTTTTCCCTCTGGATAGATACTCAGTAGTGGGATTTCTGGATCAAAATTTTAGTTCTAGTTTTACTTCTTTAAGGAATAACTATACTGTTTTCCATAGTGTTTGCAGTAGTTTACATTCCCACCCACAGCATAAAAGCATTCCCTTTTTACTACATCCAACATGTTATTTTTTAGTTTTTTAATTATGGCCAGTCTTGCAGGAGCAAGATGGTATCTCAAAAACAACAACCAAACAAACAAATCAATGAATAAGCAAATAAAGCCAATCCCAAACGATGTCATACTGTGTAATTCCATTTCTGTGATGTTCTTAAAACAATGAAATTGCACATGTATGGGACAGGGTAGTGTTTCCTAAGTGTGAGAAGGAGGCTGGGACAGGCAGAAGTGAGCATGGCTATCCACAGGCAGCCTGAGGGATTCTGGCGGGGATGGAAACACTCTGCCTCTTGATTGTGTCAGTGTCAATGTTCTCCTTGTGATGCTGTTCTACAGTTTTGTCAGACTTAGTAAAAGCTATTTGGGATCTCTGTGTTATTCGTTACAACTGCATGTGAATCAATTAATACACGATCTCAATATTCTAAAACATTAATTTTTAAAAAAATGATGGCCAATTTATGGCTCTAAGAAGGTTAACAGTTAGTACAACTTGACTCCTAATTATTCACTAAATTGCTTAAAATTATTAAGGAATATTTTGTTTTATTTGCCTCTCTGTGACTTTTATGACTTCCATAATAAGACTTGTGTTCTTGCCAAAATTATGTTTACAAAATTACCTAAATATTTCCAACCTGAGCAATTTTCCGTCATTTGCTAAAAATCCGGGATAAGCAGTAAATAACTATATTTTTTAAAGTCAATATTTGTGTACATACATAGATGGATTAAATTGATGGATATATACTATCCCTGTTTTGGTAACTGGCATGAAATGCAGCAGATACTAGCACTACCTGCATGGACACTTGCTTGTATCTTATTTCAGATGGGCAGAGCCCACCCACGCCCTGCTAGGAAAAGCAGCCTCTCACTTTGAATGACCCAACCCTGTCTTTCGATCTGAATTGTCCTGAAATCCCGGTAGCTGACCCAGACTGAAGGGAGAAGTGTGAGGCTGCTGTGTTCACAGGACAAGCTACTGGAGAATGCTGTTGGCTCAGCCACACTCACACTTGAACTGCTCTGGAAGTGGTCTCAAGGGCCTATCAGCACAATTCTGTGTGGTCGCATTTCTGTCATGCTCCTGTAACACACGTGGGCACAGCTGCCTCCCCAGTCACCTCAGCCAGGCTTCTACCATGGCCAGTGCTCCCTGTGTTAATCCAAGGGTCTTAGTGTAGATAGCCTATTTCCATAAGATCCATTTATTTGAGAGACTTTGGTTTTCTCCTTGCTGCTAGGTTTACCACAGAGATTTCCTGATTTATTTTCAGATTTTTCTGTTTCAATTCTGCTTCGTTGAAATTATCGTGATTCAGGGAAGAACTTCCTGAATAAGTATCTTCTAACAAGTGTTGGTGGCTGGATTCCTTATACAAACTGGTCTACTTCCTTCCCAGTGCCTAACATGGCACAGTAGGCACCTTGGGAAAGAGAAGCACTGATTTCTCACTGAATATCAAATTTGAAAAAGGAACAATGACTAGAGATGAACACATTTGGGTAATTTAATAGCCTTAATTTTGAAAAGTATGTCGTGTTACTGTGAGACTCAAGATTTCAGGGAGGCAAATTGAACTTAAAAATATTCTTTTACTCTATTCAACTCCTGCTCTAAAAGAAATCATTCACGACCTTTTGCATAACTCAAAAGTCAAGCGTCAAAGTGACCTTGGACATCCCCACACAAAGGGCCCATTAATTAATTATGGTTTTAAAACTCAGTGGTGACACTGACTTCCAGAATGGTAGCAAGAGGAACAGGATTAACTCCTTCTCTGCAACAACCATTTAGCTGAAGGAAAATGTATAAACAAATCACTTCAGATCTTTAGAAATTGACCTAATTGCCTACTGCAAATGGAGAAACATTTATTCAAGATCATTTGCTAAATCTCTGGAGGGACAGCAAGAGTCTGCAGCACTTGAGCAATAACAGAGTCCTTGCAAACTTCCTCCCCACCCCAAGCTCTATCTCATGGAAACTGCAATGGGAGTTTGGATTAGTCTGTCCTTGCACAGCTATAAAGGGGAAATGTGGGGTTTCTGTTCCCACACAGAGTCCCCACTGGGGCACTGCCTAGTGGAGCTGTGAGAAGAGGTCTATAGTTATCCAGACCCCAGAAGGGTAGATCCGCTGACAGATCTACCATTGGTATATCTACCTGAGGCTGGGTAACTTATAAAGAAAAGAGGTTGAACTGGCCCATGGTTCTGTGGGCTAAACAGGTTTCTACTTCTGGGGTGGGACTCAGGAAATTTATCACCATAGTGGAAGCTGAAGGAGAAGCAAACACATCTTCACCTGGCCAGCAGGAGGTGAAGGAGGTACTACACACTTTTAAATAAGCATCTCTCTGGAGAAATCTACGGCAAGAACAGCAAGGGGGATGTTCACCCTAATGACTCAACCACCTCCCTCCGGGCCCCTCCTCCAACACTGGGAATTACAATTCAACATGAGATTTGAGTGGTAAAACAGCTCAAACATTTCATTCCACCCTGGCTTATCTCAAATCTCATGTCCTTCTCACACTGTAAGATATAATCATCCCTCTCAACAGTACCGAGAATTCAACTCCTTCTAGCATTAAGTCAAAAGTCCAAGGCTTGGGCCGCCCCACCCCTGTGGCTCTTCAGGGTACCACACCTGTGGCTGCTTTCCCAGGCTGGTATTGAGTACCCAAGGGTTTTCCAGGCACATGGTGCAAGCTGTCAATGGATCTACCATCCTGGGGTCTGGATAACTGCAGCCCTCTTCTCACAGCTCCACTGCGGGGAGTGCCCCAGTGGGGACTCTGTGTGGGAACTGAAACCCCACATGTGCCCTTCTCACTGTCTTAATGGAGGTTCTCCATGAGGGCCTTCCACTACAGCAGACTTCTTTCTGGACATTCAGGCATTTCCATAAATCCTCTGAAATCTGACAGAAGCTCCCAAACCTCAACTCCTGCTCTCTGTACACCTGCAGGCTTAACTCAACATGAAAGCTTGGAAGCGTCCTGCTTTCACACTCTGGAGCGGAGGCCTGAGACAGACCTGGGGCCCTTTTAGCCATGGCTGGAAAGGAGTGGCTGGGATGTAGGGTGCCATGTCCTGAGGTTGTACAGAGCAGCAGGGCCCTGGGCCAGACCCATGAAACCGTTGTTCATCCGAGCCCTCCAGGCTTGTCATGGGAGGGGCTGCCACAAAAGTCTCTAAAATTCCTTGGAAGTATTCGCCCCATTGTCTCAGGTATTAACATTCCACTTCTCTTTACTTATGCAAATTACTGCATCTAGCTCGAATTTCTCCCCAGAAAATAAGTTTTTCTTATCTACCACATGACCAGGTTTCAATTCTTTTATACTTATATCCTCTGCTTCCTTTTAAATATAAGTTCCAGTTTCAGGTTATTTCTTTGCTTATGCAAATGATTATAGGCTTTTAGAAGCAGCCAGGCTATAACTGGAAAACTTTGCTGCTCAGAAATTTCTCCTATGAGATACCCTAAATCATCTTGTAACCAAGGGGTGTGGGGGTATTCCAAAGATGCTCCCAATTCCCCAATCTCAGGTTCTTGGCCTCTCTTACCCCAAAGAATGGGGAAAGGGGCCCCAGAGGCACAGTGAGGTTGACATTCGAATAAATATCATGTACCCAAAGAGTTTTGCAGAGAGTGATTTATTAGACAGAGAGAGAGAGGAAGAGAGACAGCTCCCACTCTGCCGTGGGAGGGGATCCAGAGAAGGATTCCATATAGGGAGGGAGCGGCGATATTTTAACCCTTGAGTATTCCCTTCCCAGTCATGTTCTGGTCCAATTAGAAGAGTTCTTTCAAGCTTCCTCTGGAGGGATTGGTCTTTGATTTTGATACTGGATTGGTTGCTTGGTCCACAACAGAGCCCCCTCCTCCTAGAACTTTCAGAGGGCTTTTTGGACAAAGAAGCCCACATGGATTTTTCCACCTAGCCCATGCACAGGAAACCCAGACAAAAAACTTTACATTTGAAACCCCTCTGGTTCCTGGATGGAGGAGGTGGAGCTGGGAAACTCCTGCATTTGAAATCCCACCTCTCACAGACCTGGGAAGAGTCCCTCAGCAGGCCGCCCCCAACAGGAAAGTCCAACTACTGTTGGGACATGGGTGTCAGTCACTCTTTAACTACTTCCTGCTGAATTGGTGCATAGGACGTCCCTGCAGTTGAGGTTTCCTCCAGAAGGGAGTCTTCTGGGGTGCACGTTGATTGAGAGGTCCACAATAGAACTCATGGGCCAAGGATATTTGGGGTTTTATTTGCAGGACCATTTGTTGCCTTATGGCCTCAGTTGTAGAAGAAACAAATTTGAGAAGAAGGTTAAAGATGTGAGGCCCGAAGGCCAGCAATAATAGAATGGTTATAAATAGGCCATTTATAACCATTTATAATAGGAGGGTAGAGCCAGGACAGCCAGCTGTTAAGCTCCACAGTCCTGTTTCTTGAAGGTCTTTAGCCCTGCATTTGATTTATCCCTGAGTTCTTTAACTTTGTTTCAGACAATACCTGATTGGTTTATAAAGCAGCAGCATTCTTTCCTAAAAAGAGATAGGTTCCTCCTTTGTCTACTCTTAGTAGATCTGGGGCCCTTCTATTTTGAAGAGCCATGGCAGCTAAAGAGTTAAGCTGCTTCCGCAGAGAGAATTAGCACCTTTCCATGTTATCATTTAATTCCTGAGATAGCTTAGAGTTAAACCAGGTAGAGGCAGTAATTGGAGAAGACTGCATCTCCCCATTTACAGCTTGGAGGCTGGGAGAAATACGGGCGACTGCTTGTCCTAGGACTCCTCAGTTACAGACTTGGAGGACAACCGTCCAGGACAGGAGGGAAAACTGAGAGGGGCGTGCCAGTGTCCAGGAGAAGATCGCTCCTGGCCCTCTATGGTCAGCTTTACCTCGGGCTCGGTGAGGGTGATGGCTTGTGCTGGCACTTGCTCCAGACACCCTCAGTCCTGCTGTTAGCCACCTGAGGCCCTGGGAACCTTCATCCCCTGGGACAGTGTGCTTTCCAGTGATCCCCTTGGCACAATGGGCAAGGACGAGGAGGTCATCCGTTCCTCTGGGGAGAGTCTCTCTTAAAGTGTCCTGATAGGCTGCAGTGGTAGCAAGCTCTGCCAGGCTGGTGGCTAACCCAAGCCTCTCCGTCCTCCGAGTCCCTTGGGTCTGCTTGCCTGAAGGCCATGACTAGGGCTGCGGCCATTCTCTTGTCCCCCCTGTTCCTTTCAGCCTGCTCCTCTTGGCCTCTATTATAGAACACAGAAGTTGCTAGATTTAGTAATGATTCTAGACTCTGTTCTGGCCCCAGGACCAGCTTCTGGAGCTTCCTCCTAATGTCTGCTGCTGATTGCGTAATAAATTTGTATTTTACTATTAGCTGACCTTTGATGGAGTCTAGTGACAGGGGAGTATACTTTCTTAAGGCCTCCCATAACTGCTCAAGGAAGGCTGTTGGGTTTTCTTCCTTTCCCTGAGTTATGGTGGATAACATTGCATAGTTCATGGTCTTTTTCCTAGTTTACCTTAATTCCTCAAGTATGCAAGTCAATAGGTGCCTATGGCTCCAGTTCCCCCGTTCTGAGTCAGGATCTCAGTGAGGGTCCATGCTAGGGACTGCTTGGACATTTGATCATGTACTTGACTAAGGTACCAGGTGTCCCCAGACTGCTGAGTCACTGAAGAGCAGCCTCTCTCTCATTGCTGGTTAGGATCTGACTAAGCAGTAACATGATATCTTTCCAATCCAATTTAAAGGACTGACCCAGGCCCTGCAGAATATCTATGTGCTTGTCTGGGTCATCTGAAAGTTTTCCTAAGCCCATCTTGATTTGATTTAAGTCAGAAAGTGAAAAGGGGTACCTTGGTTGGGCCAAATTCTCTTCCTACTGCCTGAGGTGCCTTGGCCACTTCAGTCTGACTCCTCTTGGGTTATAGGAGCTGAGGAGACCTGGTCAGCATCAACGGAGGGAGGAGCCACAGGGAGTCCTATATGCGGGGGTCGTCCTGAGGAGGGGCTTCTAGGGTTTAGGTTACAGGCCTTACATAGCTGAAGATTATACCTTAGAGAAAAGAAAACTTGCACATAGGGGACCTCAATCCATTTACCTTCACTTATACAGAACAGGTCTAATTGTAGAAGGGGGTTATAATTTAAACTTCCCTTAGGAGGCCGGGTTTCTCCACTGGGCAGAGGGTATCGCAGCCATGCTGTCTGACATAGAAAAATGAGCCTCTTCTTCTTCAACGATCGTGCGCCATATTGGTGCCAGTTATCCAGGGTACACTTGAAGGGTGATTTTGCCTTGGGAAGAGTAGTACCCATCTGAAATCGAACACAGGTATGCCCGCGTCCCTGGTTATTCCTTGCAACTGCTAGCCCTAGGGCGTCCCCCATTTATAGCACCTCACAGTTTCCTTGCGCCCGAGATGTGTGATCATCTTCTAGGACCCCCCATGTGCCAGGTTTAATCACGCTTATCAACATCATGGGCACATACTACTGTCTAAATGACTTTATGGCCATATTAAGGACATGGGGACTGTCAGGATTGGTGGCCCTGTACCAGCGCATCCTTGAAGAACTAGGCCAGTGAGGCTTGGGTGATGGGTGCCAATATTCCCTAGCAAGAGTTTAACATAGGCCTGACCATAAAACTACCCCAGGAGGATAAACTCCTTGAGAGGGGCCTCTAAGCACAACAATCTTAAAGAAGGTAATGGTTGGCTGCAGGGCCGAGGCCGGAACAGCACCCTCGGGACTCAGGCCACCTCCCCCACCCCACTTTCCATCACAGGAATATGCTCTACGGTTTTGGGGCCTGTAATTAACTACTTGGGCCTCAGACCAAGTCTGACTATAGTATTCTAGATGGAGAAGTTCTGCCATATGGAGAGCTAGTCCTAGGCAAGACAAACTGTGTACATCATTGGATTCTGGCAGCACTCAGTTGGATTGGGAAATTATGGGTGACATAAAACAGAACGTCCTATAGCCTGCAGTACCCACTGATAGACTCTGGCTCTGTTAAGACATAACCTAGCACTGCAGACTAAGAGAACTAGCCCTGTACACTGTAGGGGGACCTCATAGGCATAAGCCTGAGGGCACCATGGGCAAGGGTCCCTGGACTGCCACCTCAACAGCATCAAAGTCCTAACAAAAAGGGTAAAAGCCCTATGTGTAGAAATTATCTTAGAGGAAAGAGCCAGGAAGAAGTTTGCCTCATGGAAATCTGGACCCAGGAGGTTGGGGCCTGAAAGGCTGGGCATGGCTCTTACAGGTGGCTGCTGCTCCAGCCACTGCCTGGTCCCAGCTGCCGCTGCTTTTGGCCTGAAAGGCTGGGCATGGTTTGCATAGGCAGCTGCTGCTTCAGCTGTCCAGGCCCAGCAACACTGCCCACAGGTCCATGCAGGCCCAGCTGCCTGGTGCTCTCTGCATGCAGTGCCCGCCCAGCGTTGCTTCCGCCACTGAATACGGCCCCATGCAGGCCTGGCCAGCCAGTTCTTTCTGTAGATGGTGCTTGCCTGGCCTTGCCTCCACTGCTGCTCTCGTTCTTTACCGCCTTAACATATTTAAAAGAAGCAAAAGGACAGATTAGCAAGCGAAAGGGGTTCAATATCACTCATCACTCTGAAGTCCGATGTTCTCCTTTCTGGCTTGCCAAAAAGATGTAATCGGGGTTTGTGGGTGCATCACAAAGATGCTCCCTATTCCCCAGTCTGAGGCCCTTGGCCTCTCTTACCCCAAAGAATGGGAAAAGGGGCCCCGGAGGGCAGTGAGTTTGCTTTCCAAACAATTATCGTGGACCCAAAGAGTTTTGCAGAGAGTGATTTATTAGACAGAGAGAGAGAAAGAGAGAGCTTTCATACTGCTGTGGGAGGGGATCCAGAGAAGGGTTCTATATAGGGAGGGAGTAGTGGGATTTTAACACTTGTGTTATTCCCTCCCCATTCGTATTCTCCTCCAATGAGAGGAGTTCTTTCAAACTTCCTCTGGAGTGATTGATCTTTGACTCCAATACCAGATTGGCTGCTTGGTCCACAACAGAGCCCCCTCCTCCAAGAGCTTTTGGTGGGCTTTTCATACAAGGAAGCCCATCTGGGTTTTTCCACCTAGCCAGCACACAGGAAACCTAGACAAATAACTTTACATTTGAAACCCCTCTGGTTCCCGGATGGAGGGGTAGAACCGGGAAACTCCTGCATTTGAGACCCTGCCCCTTGCAGACCTGGAATGAGTCCCTCAATCTCTCTTAAGTTCAAAGTTCAACAGATCTCTGTAGCAGGAGGAAAATATCACCAGTCTCTTTGCTGAAGCATAGCATGTGTGACCTTGACTCCAATTTCCAATAAGTGCATCGCCCTCTGAGACCACTTCAGCATGCACTTCACTGTTGATATCACTATCAGCCTTTTGATCAGAACCATTTAGCAAATCTCTAGGAAGTTTCAAACTTTCCCTCATCTTCCCATCTTCTTCCAAGCCCTCCAAACTGTTCAAACCTCTGCATGTTACCCAGTTCCAAAGTTGCCTCCAAGTTTTCAGGTGCCTTATCAGCAATGCCACACTTCTCTAGTGCCAATTTTTTTTGTATTAGTTTTTTTCTTACACTGCTGTAAAGAACTGCTTGAGACTGGGTAATTTATAAAGAAAGGAGATTTCATTGGCTCATGGTTCTATGGACTCTACAGGCTTCTGCTTCGAAGGAGGCCCCAAGAAACTTACAATCGTGGTGGAAGGCAAAGGGGAAGCAAGCACTTCTTCACCTGGCTGGCCAGGGAGGGCCGGGAAGTGCAACACTTTTCAACAAGCAGCTCTTGAAAGACCTCTGTCACAAGAATAGCAAGAAGGAAATTCGCAACCACGATTCAATGACCTCTCACCAGGCTCCTCCTCCAAAACTGGGAATTACAATTTGACATCAGATTTGGGAGGGGACACAGAGCCAAACCGTATCAGAGCTGTTCTTCAGAAAGATGTGGGAGCTGTTCTTCAGGATGGGGCTTTACCCTAGAAGGGGCAAGCCATCATGATTTCACATCTTTTCCAGATCTGTGTTACAGAAGTTTTGTTCCAGACACCCACTTCTAAAAGGTCTGGAGCATCTCGCCCCTTCTAGCGCAAACTCTACCCTCTGCATGGCAGATTGAGATTACTGGGTTCTGATTCCCCTGCCCAGATTACTTGTGAAGTAGAAATTCCATAGCAAGAAAGACAAAGGAAAAGACCAAGATGACATTGCTTATCCAGCACCTACACATAGAGCGGAGATGATAGTCTATGACAAGAAGACCGTGCCCAGCTCTGGAGAGATTCTGCCAGTGAAAAGACAGTGCATAAGGGTTGCTCGTACTGCAGTTCTGCCTGATGGGACTCCCTATTTACAAAAGAGGGTGAAAAACTTCATGCCTAAGGACATTTTTAAATGATGATATAATTTGCCTTTGTGTCCCTGCCCAGATAACAGCAAATTGTAATTTCCAGTTTTGGAGGAGGAGCCTTGTGGGAGGTGATTGGATGTGGGGCGGGGGTGGGGGGGAATTTTTCTTTACTGTTCTCAGAATAGTGAGTGAGTTTTCACAAGATCTGGTTGTTTTAAAAGTGTATGGCACCTCCTGCTTCATTCTCTTCCCCTTGCTCCAGCCAGTAGGATGTGCCTGCTTTCCCTTTGCCTTCTGCCATGATTGTAAGTTTCCTGAGGCCTCCTTGCTCATGCTTCCTGTATAGCCTGCAGCAAAGTGACCAAATAAACCTCTTTTCTTTATCAATTATACAGTCTCAGTCTCAGGTAATTATTTACAACAAGGCAAGAAAGGACTAATACAAATGTCAACATTAACTTCTTTCAGTTAAGTAGAAAATCTTATTAATTTATAGATGTGTCTGCTGTTATTTAAGATGTTGCTTTTCAACTTATTTTTAGTTCCTATATTTTCTTGTTAGTCACTAAGGACATTGTCAAAACCATGGGAGGTCTTGGAGAAAAAGAATTAACAGAAAACTAGTAGGTCCATGACACAAAATTATCTTTTCAAAAAGAATCAAGTTCAAGTGTCATTGATTTTTCTCAAATGCATTTCTTTCTCTATTTTATTTATTTTCACTATAATCTTCATTATTTCCTTCCATCTGCTGTTTGGCATTGAATTTGCTCTCCTTTTTCCAGGTCTGTAAGGTTGAAGGTTAGGTTATTGATTTGAAACATTTCTTCTGATGTATACATTTTATGCTATCAATTTCCCTTATCTCTTCACTAAGGCACTTGAGGCTGTGACCTTCTCAGAAAGTCATCCTTCAGTGTTGACAGACTCCATAGATTTTGTCATCATGAAAACCTTACATTTTGTCACAGAGCTGGTATGGTCTTCCTGAAGATGAAAGCTGGGATTTTAGTCATTCTATGTTGAGCCTTCCCCCTGCCACCCCGAGATGGAATCTCACTCTGTCACTCAGGCTGAAGTGCAGTGGTGGGATCTCAGCTTACTGCAAACTCCATGCCTGGATTCAAGTGATTCTCCTGCCTCAGTCTCCTGAGTATCTGGGATTATAGGTATACTCCACCACTCCCAGCTAATTTCTTTTTGTATTTTCAGTAGAGATGGGGTTTTGTCATGTTGGCCAGGCTGGTCTCAACTCCTGATCTCAGGTGATCTGCCCGCCTTGGCCTTCCAAAGTGCTGGCATTACAGGTGGGAGCCACAGTGATCAGCCTCTCATTCTATGTTGTATCTTATTACAACATAGTAAATAAATTTGTGTATATCATGAAGCTGATTATTGCATTTTGACAATGGATATGAAATAGGGACACCAGACATATTCCTGGTGTGTAAAGCTGTAATTCATCAGAAACAAAGGGGCCATAGAGGCTGCCATTCCACCAGAACAGAATGTGTGAACTAACCTTTCTTGTAATAAAGCAAACTTTCCAATTCTATACTAAGAACTTTCCTTCAGTGTCTCTATAAGTGTTAGCACTCTCTTGCATGTAAAGGAACATTTTTTATGATAATGCAACCATAATTATGTGCAAACATAATAAATATGCATTCACTATTATACCAAAAGGCCCGTAAGAAACTGAAAAAGAAAAACACAATATTTGATTACTATAAGGATCTTGATAATAATTTCTTGAATTTTCCTTAAATTTGAATTTTATTTTTAAAAGTTGAGATGGTGAATAAATTGATAAGCAGACTTTCTCACAATATTGAATGACAAATGTTTTCTCTTTAATGAAATCTAAATAAATTAATATTTCAATGCTTTTGGTGTTATGGTAATGAAGTCCTTGACTACACCTATGTCCTGAATGGTATTGCCTAGATTTTCTTCTAGGGTTTTTATGGTGTTAGATCTTATGTTTAAGTCTTTAATCCATCTGGAGTTAATTTTAGTGTAAGGTGTCAGGAAGGGGTCCAGTTTCTGCTTTCTGCACATGGCTAGCCAGCTTTCCCAACACCATTTATTGAACAGGGAATCCTTTCCCCATTGCTTGTTTTTGTCTGGTTTGTCAAAGATCAGATGGTTTTAGATATGTTGTGTTGCCTCCGAGACATCTGTTCTGTTCCATTGGTCTATATCTCTGTTTTGGTACCAGTACCACGCTGTTTTGATTACTGTAGCCTTGTAGTATAGTTTGAAGTCCGGTAGTACGACACCTCTTGCTTTGTTCTTCTTGCTTAGAATTGACTTGGCTATGCAGGCTCTCTTTTGGTTCCATATTTTTGCAGTTTACCCATCTGACAAAGGGCTGATATCCAGAATTTACAAAGAACTAAAACAGATTTACAAGAAAAAAACTAACAACCCCATTCAAAATTGGGCACAGGATATGAACAGACACTTTACAAAAGAAGACATACATGAAGCCAACAAACATATGAAAAAATGCTCATCATCACTGGTCATCAGAGAAATGCAAATCAAAACTACATTGAGATACCATCTCACGCCAGTTAGAATGGTGATCATTAAAAAACCTGGAGACAACAGATGCTGGAGAGGATGTGGAGAAATAGGAACACTTTTGCACTGTTGGTGGGAGTATAAATTAGTTCAACCATTGTGGAAGACAGTGTGGCGATTCCTCAAGGACCTAGAAATAGAAATTCCACCTGACCCAGCAATCCCATTACTAGGTATATATCCAAAGGATTATAAATCATTCTACTATAAGGACACGTGCACACAAATGTTCATTGCAGCACTGTTTACAATAGCAAAGACCTGGAACCAGCCCAAATGCCCATCGACGATAGGCTGGATAGGGAAAATGTGGCACATATACACCATGGAATATTATGCAGCCATCAAAAACGATGAGTTTGTGTCCTTTGTAGGGACATGGATGAACCTGGAAACCATCATTCTCAGCAAACTGACAGAAGAGCAGAAGATCAAACACCGCATGTTCTCACTCATAGGCGGGTTTTGAACAATGAGAACACATGGACACAGGGAGGGGAGCGCTACACACTGGGGTCAGTTGGGGGGAAATAGGGGAGGGACAGTGGGGGGTAGGGAGCTCGGGAGAGATAGCAAAGGGAGAGATGCCAGATGTAGGTGATGGGGAGGAAGAGAGCAAATCACACTGCCATGTGTGTACCTATGCAATAATCTTACATGTTCTTCTCATGTACCCCAAAACCTAAAATGCAATAAAATAAATAAATGGGAAAAAAAAGAAATTCATATTTCTCAGGACCTGCCCCAATAGAAGAAAAATTAGAAAAATACTTTGAAAAGAATAAAAAAAACACAATATGCCAAATTTATGGCAGATAACTAAAGGCCTGCTAGAGTGCCTATAGTATTAAAAAAACCAAATAAATAAGCTAAGCTTCCTCCTTACTGAACTAAACAAAGGGAAAAAAAATAAACCCAAAGCAAGGAAAAATAAGAAATCTTAATGATAGCAGAAACAAATAAAGCAGGGAATAGAAAACAGGCAAAGTCAATGAAACCAAAAATTAGTGATTTGAATGGATCAGAACAGGGATAAACATTTATCTAGTCTGACAAAAACAAAGAAAGAAAAATCAAATTACAAAAATGAGGAACAAAAGAGACATTATTATTATTATTATTATTATTATTATTTGAGACAGGGTTTCACTCTGTCACCCAGGCTGGAGTACAGTGGCATGACCTTGGCTCACTGCAGCCTCCACCTCTGGGGTTCAAGCAATTCTCCCACCTCAGCCTCCCAAGTAGCTGAGGTTACAGTGTCACACCACCATGCCCGTCTAATTTTTGCATTGTCAGTACGGATGGGGTTTCACTATGTTGGCCAGGCTGGTCTCAAACTCCTGACTTCATGTGATCTGTCCGTTTCAGCCTCCCAAAATACTGGGATTACAGGTGTGAGTCACTGCACCCATCTGAGACATTATTATTGACCTTACTGAAATCAAAAGGATTATAAGGGAATCCTTTGAACGACTGTATGCCAATAAGTTAAATAAGTTGGATGACATGGTTGGGGAAGGAATTAAGGAAAGTTCGGGAAAGGTGCTCTAGAGAAATGCATGGAGCCTGCATGGTGCATCCCTCTAGCTCCATAGTAGTCCTGGCCTGTGGGGAGGGAAAGAGACAGGGAAGTCAAGATCTAGAGCGTTCCACCATCATCTGGTCCTTAGGGAAGCTGTGATTTCAAAATTTAGAATTGTTGACTATCATGAGTTCTCTATAGAGTTATAATCACCTCAGTTCCCCTAGTGTAATTATTGCTTCTCAGAAATGACAATTGATTGCTTTCACAAACATAGTCTGAGAAATATACTTTTATATATTCCATTATGTGTAAACATTGCTATTATTTTACTTTCAATCTATACTATAATTTTTCCTTGGTACTACAAAACACAAAGTCTGTTGACTTTAATGTATTCAAACTATGCTGATTGACTTAGTGATACATATGCAGCAAGGTATGTTATGTAGATACACAGGCTTGAAAAATGCACCACTAATGGGAATAAAGGAAATACATAAGGTCCACATTGCACTGCCTTTGCCCCAGCCTGTTTGGTCCCCAGCTACCATGATATACTAGTTTTTTCCCTTAGAATCATTGAAGGAAATGGTTTGCAAAGGGAGTAGCCTGTTATGGTGTTCTACAACATTGACATTGTTTAAAAAATGTAAATCCTGCATGAACCGATTTACATATGTAAAAATACTTGACACTGAGGGCAGTTTTTAAAGTCACACACCGAAGTGTTTGTTCACTCTAAGGCCTCATCTGGTAGAAGGAGGCAGGTAGGGAAGCTGAAGATGAGACAGAGAGGGAGGAGGCACTGCTAGGAGTCAGGGGATCTCACCAGAGAGTCCATTCCTGGTGGATCCATGAGTTGTCCTCAACCTGGGATATTGGCTTCTCTGGGAAGTCTGTCAAATCAAACTTTCCATGATGACTTTTCAGAAAAGACGGCCAAGTGGTTCTTTTCAAGTTTAAGGCAACATTGGATAAGACTTACTTGTCATGATTAAAAAAAAAAAAAATCCAGTGTTTTAAAAAAATCAATGCCTTAATCTGACATATGACTTTTTTCTCTGGGTGGATTCCGGTGTAAGCACCTAATAAATGTGAGTGATATTTATGGTTGAAAACACAGAAGAATCAGAATAATTGGAACACATGCAAAAATTCGTAGTCACTTAAGGGAGATGGATAGAAATAATTGCTACTTTTCCCTTTTAATTATTACCAGGATTATTTACACATTAAATCTGAAAATAAATTGTTCAAGGTATTGACTTCCAGGAAATCTCTTGTTAATTATCTTAATGGCATGCCTTTGAAAAGCTTAGCAAATCTAAAAATTCTAATGATCTGCCCAGGCTTCATTATATTTTCCATGATGTAACAAAACGAGCTCAATATTTGCAGTTGTGTAGATATGGGTAAGGATTCATGGTTCACCATTTACTAGTTATAAAGTATTAGGCAAGTTGCTAGACTCTTTTCATCTCTAACACTAATGTACAAAGTAAAGATTACTGAGTAAATTCACAGCAGAGTTTGGAGTAATGCAGAGAGAAGGATGGCTAGAAAATTATAGATTTAGGCAGATTTGCATACACAAAATTGGAACAGCTGCTCTTGTTCTTGCCATTATGCACCGGGCTGAGGCAAGCTACCAACCTTGGTTAAAGACATGAACTTCAGGTGCCTTTCAATGGACCAATGCAAGGAGAGCCAGAACTGAAGTGAGGAAGCGGGCAGCAGAGGCATGGCATGTGAACGAAGTGGTCATGCACAGCAGGAGGCTGGTAGCCACTCGTGATGTGTAATTGCCTTTACATAGAGGATAGTTTTTGTTAATTGAGTTTACAGTGGTCATAAAATCCAGGTAAGCTAGGAATGCTTTTCTATTTCAACATCCAGAAAAAATCCTTGTGTAACCCTGTATGATGCTGAGACAGGATGCTCCATGTATGAAAGGAGCAAACACATTCTTCATGTCTGTTTTGGAAAGCAAGTAACATCGTCTTGTAGAGAATCTCTTTTCAAAAGGAAAAAGCATAATGCTATGAACGTATGACTTGCTGGGGCAATATATTTAACATGCTTAACTCAGTCCAGGTGTGCTGGGCTGAGGGAAGGCGGTCTGAGTGTGGTATGCCTGGCACCACGCCACTCAGACCTGAGTTTCTCCTATACACGTCCACTTTCGAGTCTCTCCATGCCCTTGATGTAATGAGTAAATTGTTACGGATGCAGATGGAGTGCCATCAAGATCTGGAAGTCCCTCAGAGGTGACCAGATGGCTTCCTCTCACCTTTTAGCTTTTAATGATGGTCCTTGGGCATGCTCCAGTGACTAAAAAAGCAAAGCAAAGTTTGAGAAAATAACTTTTTTATACCAATTAAAAAAGGAAGTACCAAAAGATAATCTACCCTGAAATATTTATTCTTCTTTTAAGTTTAATTTTTTTGCTTGAACTTAACAATAAAACATGTGCCAAATATTTTGTTGAAGGGATAATAATCCTTTGGTAGGTGTCATTGATCTCAAAAATCCTTTCCAGCTCTTAATTACATCACCTGATGACAGGCTGCCAGCACAGTCACAGGAAAGTAGCAGTATTGAGTAAAAGCCTGATAAAATTGCTATCATCCTTGTTAGTGTTATCATATTAGTTGGGCTCAGAAGCAACATTGCTCTCAAATAAACTGTCCTGGAATTCTTGGTGCTGCTGTTTGTCTCTATTTTATTTGGAGAACAAACTTTTAACATCAAGAAGCATTTGTTTAAATGTTTCTGACAGCCGTATTTTGAGCTTCGGGTGCATCATCAAGAGCTGTGGTCTCTGTCCTGGGGAGATGCGTAGGTAGGTGCTTCTGTAAAATGGACAAATGCAGCCTAGAGGCCTAAGTGGCATGTCTGACTGTGAAAGCTTCTGTTTTATCTTTGAAAGTATATAATTCATTCTGAATGGTTAGTATTTCATGGTTATTTAGGCAAGCTGTTGCATGAGCAGGTTATTTTTTAAAATTTCTCTCTCATTTCTTCCATCAAGTAATTTGTGTTTTCATCAATCAGTCATACGTTCTACTATTCAATAGACTTTTGAAAACATATTCTCCTTGGGTCTGGTGGAGGCACTGGAAACTCTGAAATGCAACCGTAATTCCTGCCCCCAAAGCTGTGCACAGTCTTGCAGGATCACAGTCGAGGGATGTTACGTTGATAAGACAGTACAAGTGTAGGACCCTCTACCTAGGACTCTAGAGCTCAGCCTTAGGAGTACATTTTGGGGACAAAGTTGAGAAATGGAAATTGATGAGTGTGGTTGAGAGAAGACTTCTTACAGGCTTATTAGGTTTGTGCAAAAATAATTGCAGTTTTTGCCACTGTTTTTCATTTACACCAACCTAATAGATTTAGTCTCAGAAAAGCAAGGAAGAGTTAAACAGGCCAGGAGCGGTCTTGGAGAGCTTTCTGGGATAACAGAGAGATTAAGATTTTGACAGAAAGCAGGATAAGTTTAGAAAATGCTCACCTTTTGGGTATGGCAAAAACATATGGTGCAGTCATGGTGAAAGCAGAAGATGAGACAAACTCGCACTTAAAAATTGGGTATCCTAAAACCTAGTAACATACGGCACACTTGTTCCAATTTTTTGCATGTAATTTTTTGTGTGTAGAAAAATAGAATGAAGACAGGGTAGGCAAAGTTACTAACTCCAAGCATCAAATCTTGGAGGTGTTTAAAGGGCATGAGATTCAGAATACAGCTGAAGGTATGACTTTTGGGGAAGAGGTGCAGTAACAAGTACTTGGAGGAAGGAAACAAAAAGACAAAGAAGAAAGATTTTCAGTAGAGCAGGGGGACGCAGGCCATTTTCTCCAGGTAACTTCTGCTCTTTCCACTGTGTGGCTTGCAGCAGGGGTGGGAACACCAGTGCATTAGTAAATCTCAGGACCAGAGGCAAGAAAAAGCATCATTAAGACATACTGAGGCTCACTGGAGAGAAAGAATAAACATCCAGCCTCCAGTTCTGTCCATAGCGTGATTTCCTCCTGGAGCTCCCAGCCGCCCATGCAGAGCCATAGGGAATGCGTCCTCAACAGGAAACGCATCAGAACCCGAGGAGCAAAAACTGTTTAAGGGGCGCAGGGAAATTTAAAAAGTCCTATTTTTGGGAGGGCGGGGGCTACGGGAGGGATAGTGGGAGGGAGGGTGGGGGAGGAATAATGTGGGAAGAAATGTCAGGTACAGGTGATGGGGGGATGGTGGCAGCAAACCACCTTGCCATGAATGTACCTATGCAACAATCCTGCATGATCTGCTCATGTACCCCAGAATCTAAAGTACAATAAAAACAAAAAAGAGAGATTTAAAACATGTATATATAGGTTGCGGGCAGTGGCTCACATCTATAATCCCAGCACTTTGGGAGGCTGAGGTGGGAGAATCACTTGAGCCCAGGAGTTCAAGACCAGCCTGGGCAAAATGGCGAAACTCCGTCTCTACAAAAAATACAAAAATTAGCCAGGCATTGTGGTGTCTGCCTGCAGTCCCAGCTACTCAGGAGGCTGAGGTGGGAGGATCACTGAAGCTAGGAGGAGGAAGTTGCAGTGAGTCAAGGTGGCAACTGCACTCCTGCCTGGGTGACAGAGCCAGACCCTGTCTTAAAAGATAATAATAAATAAAAATTTTTAAAAGTATAAAAAAGTACTATTTTGGGGCATAAAACACACACACAAATATACACACAGACATATATATATATATATGTATAAACATAAACATATATATATATATATCTCCAATTCATAAACATATAGTTGATCTGTGTTCTCAAATTTATATGGGCTGAGCCCATCAAGAAAACATATCTAAAATGCACCCTTAAGGTGAATGAAAAAGTGACTGAAAAACACAGCTGTAGAGAGCACGGCTGGAACCTGAAGTTTGGTCATGTCTTTGTGAAACACAAGAGTCAGGAAATACTTATTGTTGATAATTGTATTTGTCAGAGTTCCTGAGAGGGACAGAACTAATAGGATATACATACCAGAGTTTATTAAGGAGTAGTGAATCACATGATCACAAGGTGAAGGCCTACAAGGGGCCACCTGCAAGTTGAGGAGCAAGGGGGCCAGTCCTAGTCCCCAAACCTCAAAAGTACGGAAGGCAACGGTGCAGCCTTCAGTCTGTGGCCAAAGGCCCAGGAGCCCCTGGCAAATCACTGGTGCAGGTCCAAAAGTCCAAAAGCTGTAGAACTTGGAGTTTGATGTTTGAGGGCAGGAAGCATCCAGCACGGGAGAAAGATGGAAACCAGAACACGATCCAGTTTAGTCTTCCCATGTCCCCCTGCCTGTTTTTATCATTTGTTTTCCCCAACAGCCCAGAGGGAATCACAAGAAAGGCTAACAGGGTGGGGGCTGCCAGTGTCAGAGAGAGAGAGAGGCCCCCTCCAGTGTGGAGACAGAGGTCGGCATGAGGGTGAGCAAAGCCCCAGACGGGAGGCCAGTGGATGGCATTGCCATTTGAGTACTTCAGAATACCGGCTGGTGAGTGCCCATGCAGTCCTACGAACGGCAAGACTCTAAGCTCAGTGGAGCCCAGTTCATCCCTCTGTACAAAATCTCTCTCCTCAAGTGGTTTTTGAAATTCCCACTGGTGCATATTTTCACTCACAATGCTGACTCACGGAATCCTTCAGCTTGGAGCTGAGAGAGTTGCCTTGGACCATGTCTTCCCCTCCACCATCACAGCCAAGGAAACAGTGGGGCTTAACATCTGTCCCCCATCCCGATGGGGCTGAAACACCCTTGTCAGCAGACCTGCGCCATCCTGAGAAGCTTGGATACGCTCATCTGCAGGAATTGTGGTCTGTCTGCATGTGCCTGTGTGCGTGTGGCCACATGGTAGCTGGGTTGATGGTCCGGTGCTGCTACATTGAATGAGTGAGTCCCTACATGCTGTCCTGGAATGATAAAGGGCTTTAGAACGAAGAGCCATGCAAGGAGTGTCCCAGGGCACCTGCCAGGTGAAGATTTTATGTCCGCTGTTGTATGTGTGTATACGAGATACAGAGAAAGAGGGAGAGAGAGAGAGAAAGAGAGAGAGAGACATGTGTCCCTTAATGATGGGGATGTGTTACGAGAAATGAGTTGTTAGCTGAACATCACAGTGTCCTTACACAGACATAGAGGGTACAGCCCACCGCCCGCCTAGGCTAGGCATGTTGCTCCCAGGCTACAAACCTGTGTTGCCATGACTGTACTGAATAGTACAGGTAATTATAACACTGTGGTGAGTATTTGTGTATATAAACATAGAAAAATGATAGTAAAAATATGGTATTATAATCTTATTGGACTGCTATCCTATATGTGGCCCCTCATTGACTGAAACATTACTGTGTGGCTGTATCTATCTATCTACCTATCTGTATATACATACGTGTGTGTGTGTGTGTGTGTGTGTGTGTGTGTGTCTGTGGGGAGTAGGTGAGGTGCATGTATACACACACACACACACATGTTTATGTGTATATATACATAATATGTATGTGTGCGTATGTATGTTCATACACGTACATCCACCCACGCACCCACCCATATATATTTATATGGAGAGAGACAGAAAAACAAGACAGAGAGAAATTTTAAAGAATTGGCCCACACTATAGTGGGGCTGATAAGACTAAATTTTGCAAAGTAGGCCCACAGGGTGGAGACCCACAGAAGAATTGCAGTTTAAGCCCAAAGGTTGTGGTCGAATTCCTTCTTCTCCTGGGAGCAGGCAGTCTTTCCATTAAGGACCCCACTGCTGGGGCAAGACCCACCCACAGTAAGGTGGGTCATCTGCTTTCCTGAAAGTCTCCTGAGTTAAAGGTTTATTTCAAAAAATCCCTTTGCAGCAGCATCTACAACGATTGACCAAATCTGGGAACTGTGGCCTAGTCAGGCTGACACATCACATTAACCCCGTGACCTCCATGCTGAAATGGGGCCTCTGCACCCTCTGGAGCTCCATGGCTGAGCTGCCCTTGCTGCACCTGACCCCTGCCCCTCACTCTGGAGTCTGCCTTGGCTGCCCCGTCCACCTCTATAGACGACTGGCCCCCTCTTGTGTCAGGCTCCTGAGCTGCACAGCGACTTGGCTGGATGGCCACTATATGACTAATGTGCTGTCATCAGTGGAAATGTAAGACGTGATTCATGTTTTCTTCACCCTGGAATTTGAAGATAATTCTTGTGTTGTGATAGCAAATGTCCTCACAGAGCAGCAGGTGGCCAAATCTTGAGAATTTTGGAGAAGAGAGGGGATATCTGATAATAAGTCACCTTAATTTTTACTTCAGGTGAATTTAAATTATATTTTCAGGATTGGTTTGTCGACTTTTTACACATTTTGTAAGATGTTTATAATGGCAGATTCTAATGGTTCTTCCAGCTTCACACTGAGGGTCCTAGGCTTGGAGCAAAAAGCTTGGCATCAGGTGCAGCTGCCCCCCTTCCTCAACTCCCGTCTGAACGTGTGGCTGAACCCTCCACGCCCCACTCCAGACAGAATGTGGTGTGAAGGCGAAGGCCTAGCAGGTTCTGCACACTGCACAGGGCCCCGCAGGGCGCTGACCTGATCCAAGCCTTGAGAGGATTCTGTGGTTGTGCCGTGGTACCCACCTGTGAAAGGAAAATAAATATCAGGATGCCAGACTCACTAAGCCCAAGGAAAAGTCCAGCTGGAAACTGCACACAAACCTGCTTCCCATTTGTTTCATAAACATGATAGTTACAAAGTTAAAAAGCTACATATCTCCCTTACAGCTTTCCCAACAGGAAATTCCTTGTGGGCCCCAAAATCTTTACCCTAAAGCAATTCTGTGACACTTCTCCAGGAAATGTAAATAGACAGAGCCTCTTCATAGGTGCAGGGCAAAGGACAAGACTCAGTCATCCTCTGCCCTCTGAGACAAATGCACATGTGATACCTTCTCTGCCTTGTGCCTTACATTGTCTTACGTAAGGGTGCAGTTTCAGTGGGCCACACCAAGGCACACTTGACCATTCCTCTACCCCTCCCTCACTTGAGAATAAGGCTGATCAAAGACTCAAAAGGATATAACTGTTTTTCTCTTATCCACCCACACATTTTAAACATTTCTTTCTTGTCCTCCAATATCTGCCCTTTCCTCTGTAAATACTGAAGCTCCCAAAACCATCTTTGGGGAAAGGCGTAGGCCTATCTATCTCCCGGGTGTGGGAGCTTAACTTTGGCAAAAGAACCTCCCCAAATTATTGAAACTTGCCTTGGTCATTTTCTTTGATTTACATAACTCATAGAAGCTTGCAAAGATGCCAGGAGATATATAAAAATACACTGCCTTTATGCCTGGCACATCATAATTGTTTCATGAATTATATTTACTTATAAACCTATAACTGTGGACCATGCCCAAGGGTAAATTGTTTAAAAATTAAGGAAGGTTTTCAATACGTTTACGGAGATGTGTCATGTGTTTTTCATGAAGACAACTTAGAAAGCTTATTTATATCAAATATTAATTTGTCTTGATAACGTTAAAATAGTTCCCCAAAGGGAACGAATATTTGATAATTGCTCTTTTACATGGGAGAGCCATTTCTTGATCCAATCAGGAAATGTACTACGGCCACTTGTCTTTGAGGCCAGGAAGGCAAAGGTGATGTTCTTTGCCTGTGTTTCTCTACCATGTAGCTCAGAGCTGGAAAACAATGTACGTATTTAGCATACAATGAAGCAAAACATATTCCCTGAGTGAAGACTAGCAAGTGTACCTACAACGCTGACATATGTTCACAGAAGCGTCTGCCCTCATCATCAGGAAATCACCCCTTTATCTCACGAGCTCCTGCTCCGTGTTCACAGGAGCTCAGGGCTTGGTGCTGCTGTTGGCTTTGCGTTTTAATCGTGCATGGCAGGGATAAACATGGACCATTCTGATAGCCATTTCAAAGCTCCAGCTCAACATTCTGAGACCTCCCACAGCACATTTGAATTAATGGGTTTTGTTTTGAGGAGAAAAGCAACTAGAAAGACCTTCTCTGGCCTAATTAAGACCTTTCCTCATTTACAGTACAGTCTCTTTCTAAAAGGGTGACTATTTCTTCTTCGCTCTTCAAAATTTACAACCAAAGCAAAGAGATTGTTCACTACGCACCCCCTTTCCTAAGAGTAAGCATGGCTCCCAAACAGATGATAGGGAGAAAGATGGCTGGAAGTTGCTTCATGTGGAAGGTATTTCATTGCCGACATTTTAATTTTAATACAAAGCGTCACCCTGCATACTCCATGCCTTCTAACTGCCGGCTGGCAGGTCTGGGTCGGGGCACATGTGTGATGGGTATGCATCACACATGTGTTGAGTCCCCGTGCCCCTGTTTTATCCACAGAATATTCTAACGAACTCCCTCCTTATATCTAGTACATTGGGAGCATGTGTTGTTGAAATTCTCAAGGATGATCCTAATCCTTAGCAGAAGGGAATGGGTGATGGGAATTTGTACGGAGTCAGCACGCTGCTTGAAAATTCCTAGAGCTGGCCCTGGGATCTTTGGGCTGAGCCTCACACGATGGATGTGGACACTTAGACTGAGAGTCGTCAGACCCACCGTGCACGCCACACTCTCTTGTGGCCCTGGATGAGAAATCCAGCACCTCTGTGCCCTATCCCATGTTTATATAAGGGGCTTTGAGTTAGACAGTCTCTAAGGTTCCTGATTATTTTAGCCTCTGTTTCCAGTACAAATTATTTCCAATTGCTGCAGAAAACTTATGACAAGAAGCCTCGTGCATTCCTTTTTGTTTTCAGTGCCAGGTTACTCTGGTTCTAAGGTAAGTGAGGATGTGCTTGATGTATCAGCCCTGGATCCTTACACTGCATGTCCCAGTTACCAGCAGGGTTGGCGACAGCAAATGCTCACCCTCAGTGCCTCAGCTTCCTCATGGAAAACTGAAGCTGTCCTGGGAAATGCCTTCTGTGGAGGTTGGGGAAAAGGGAGGCATCTGCAGTGGTCACTGGTTTGTTTGCCGCCGGCCCTCCGACGGCAGGAGAACCCATCTCACATCTGAAACCTTCTCATGACTCGGCTGCCTGATTCCTGCCTGGGTTCGGCCCGTGGAGTGCAGGAGAAGCCCCGCTGTGTTTTGACACTGCTGTGTTTTGACAACTTCTCTCATGCCTGGAACAAGTCAGACCCCAATCGCCGGCGTGCACAGCTGTTTTTCCTTTAATCAAGTTCACTTTCAATTACACTCTATCTTGACAGTTTGAAAGCTAACTACCAAACCAGAAAGTAGTTTTGGAATTAATGGGAAGTGAGAAGTTGTGTCAGTTTGGGAAGGTGTGATGATTTATGAATGCAGAGCCGCTCAAAGGGCAGGAGCTCGGAGTTCCTCCTTCAAGAATGTCCCTGTGACACCGCCGGTCACCAGAAACAGTGATCACTTTTTAATCACCAGCAGGTTTCCTGTTGTTGAACTTGATTCAACTTTGATTTTTATTCACTGAAGGTCGAATTAGGGCCCTGCGGGAGAATGGGAGCTGGATTAGGATGGCACACGGCCGTGATCTCGAGTTTGTAGGTCGCTCACGTGTGTGTTCTCTTCCCGGTTTGACATCTGAGGTGCGGTGCTGGGCAGACGGGTTCCATAATGATGCCCCACAATTAAAGCACTCAGTTAATTGGCAGCCACTCAGCCTCCCATGACAAATGGCCTTGGGCACACCTCGGTTTTCAGAGCCCTGTTGTAACCTTTGTTTAGGTTGAGGCAGACAGAGGCAGGATGAGAACTGAGGCGCTCACAGGGTCAGGGTGTTGGGTCTGTGTCCCTCTGAGTTTCTGAAGCAGCCTCTGCGAGTGTGGGTGTGGACTTGTGAGCCCTGTGTGCACACATATGTCTGTACATGTGCATGTGTGTGCAAGCATGCCACTGTGCGTGTGCCTGCATTTTCCAGGAGGCCTAACCTCATTTGGGCACCTGTTGTGCCCATTGCCCATTGCCCATTGTGATAGAGGTTAACCACTCAACCAAGACAGGGTTTCTAATGAAGGGCCCTTGTCTAGGTGTCTTCAGAGCCCCGTAAGCCCCAGTCTCCACATGGTAAGCACTGACCTTCAGCTCTTGTGTGTAGATCCCTGAGGCTGGAGGTCATCATCCTGGGAAACCTTCAGTGTAGTGCTTCATGCTGTGGACTCCAACAAACCACCTACCCCATGCTTTCTGTATTAAGTGTCACTTATTAGGTAGCACATAGAATAAATAATCCAAGGATAAAAAATAATAAAAAAAATGAAGCTGATCCTGCAGCCCCTGTTCAATAGGGAACTGTCCCTGCAGGGTTAGGTTTCTGTGACAGCATGGGTCATTCTATTTAGAATGAACTGAGGAATTCAGGATGATAGCTGAGTGCAAGCCATAAGGTACGGCCATTCTTGAGAGAGGGTGAGTTCATATGAAGACAGAATCAGGTTCGTTGTGGAGTACTAGTGAGAAACAGGAGCACTTGTAGAGGCATTTATGGTTTTAAGACTACAGAAACCACATGAGTTCAGCTTTCTGAGAACTGGATTACTATTATGTTTGTAAAGCTGTTAGAATGTGTTTGGCTTTGTTCCTTGACTGTCAAAGCTAAGTGATCCACTCAGGCACCAGCAGCTGTCGTGACCTCCAAATATACTTTCTTTGAAATGTGGCATCAAACTCTGGTCGCCTCTTTCCTGAGCGCTCTCTCCCATGAGCTTCCTTCTAGAAGAGTCACACACTGAAGAGAAACTGTGAAGGCGATTGGTTCTAAAACTGTGCCTGCTTTGATGCTAGTTTCAGCAACAGTGCAAGTGACCGCTTTCTAGATCATTCTGCCATGCTTCCCTCTGCTTGCCAAGGATAAACAGCTCCAACCAGTGTTGTATAAAATCCAGACCGTAGACAGTGAGGGACGGAGAGCACCTAAACTGAACTCGTAATGAGGTTGATCCCGTGCCTCCCCGTCCCCCACCGTAGTAACCAGGACAAGGACAGGTTGGATATTTTAAAGAGAAAAGTGCTAGCTGTAAATTTTCCAAGTTTGGAAAAGATGATTCTAAGCAAAGCGTAGTTGTAGTTGTGGTTTGACTTGGGGAAAAAAAAAAAAAAAAAACACGAAGCTGATCTTGCAGGCTCTGTTCAATAGGGAACTATCAGCTGGTAGAGAAGACCCCAGCATTCACTCCCATGCACGTGCTGCTACCAAAATGTGTGCTAATAAGAAGCAACAAACAAAGAGAAACAGCACAACACCCATCGGGAGACAGCGCCAGCTGATTCTGCTTCCCCAAATGTGTCCACTGCCTCTGACCCCGACAGCAGCACGGCTTCTATTCCAACGGGACAGTCACCTGGAATCACTTGGCCTTTTATGTTCCACTCTGTCTCTTTTGTGGCTTTAGTCACGGGCACTATTTGGTGCTAATGTGTAGGGCTTGACTGACATCTGGAATGAGCTGCTAAAATGAGAGTTTATTTTAACAAAGATGGGATTGAGGAGAGGTTAGTCCTTCGCTTCACTTCCTAGTGTCAAAAAAATTTGCTAGATTTTGATACTCTCCTTTGTTCCCGACATTGGGGAATTAAGGTCTATGATAAACAGGCATTACAACTTGTTTCAGGAAGCCAGTGGCGCTGGTGTGATGGACGCCGCTGGCTCGCTCTAGGCTGCCATTCAGTAATTGCCGCCACGAGGCACCACATAAACCCACCTGCCTTCAGCTCTCCTTTTGGACAATGTGCCCTCTTCAGAATCCTCCTGCGAACCCCTGAGCTGATTTTAATAATTCCCTCGCCATGTCCCCGGGCTAGCTATCTTGGCACTAAATCCTCCACCTTGTACAACCCAGCTGCTTAGGTAACACTTTGCTCCCTACGTGATGTTCTGTGATTCTGTGATGCACTCGCTCAGCCTTGTTCCAGTGGCTCAAAGAGGTAATCACGTAATTTACTGGAGCCTCTTCCCCAGGAAAAGGGAAAATGCAACATAATTTAAGCTGGCTTTATTCTAAATCTGATTTACTTTAGAAAAAAATCATCGACCATGATAGGTAGCTAAATCTACTTTCTCAAATTTTGAATTACAAACTTGTGGCCATCCAATTTTATTTGAAATTGAATTATCTAGCCCTCTCTGAATCATTTAGAAAAAGGCGCTCTGTAGGGAAGAAAAAAAAATTGTTCCCTGTTTAGGCGTCTGATGGAAAATACATCCCCTAAGTGTTGAGTGAGTGCATAGAGGATGTCTCTTCAATCAATTGACAAAAGTTTGAACTCTGCCCTGTAGGTCAGACAAACTCAGTGCCTCTCAATGAACTTTTTATGAATGAGCCACTATTTCCTGTGACAACAGACAGACTTGTCTTGGGGGTTAGCGGGGTAAGCTACTGAAAATTCTTAGTAACATTTTAGCCTCATCTGTGGTAACAGGATCCGTAAAGGATTTACAATTTCTCATCTTTTAAAGTACTGTTGCAGGAACTGTAGCAACCTCCACCTGTCTCATTGGAAATGTGAATTAATATAATGGGAATAAGCAGAAAACACAAAATAATTTCACAATGACTTACGGATTCCAATGCACGATCACACATGTTACTCATTTGTCCCAGCAAGGAGAGGTCATGTTTGAATTATTTAAACCCAGTAGAAAAATATAAACTATGATTTGGCAGTAAACTTGCAACAGTCCTGTCTAGGTTTAAGTAAATGTTCTGGCACATTTCATCAGTTGAAGGACTTATAAATCTAACATACTGTTGTATGTGGCACTGGGCATGCATGTTTAAAGATAAAAAAAGAATGATGGAAATAAGATAGAATTTTACACACATCAATATGTGTGTAAATCCAACATGTTTGCCATGTGTTCTATTCAAGAATTTAATAATTTTGTAACTAATAGAACTATCACTAAATTCATTTTGAAGTGGAGGGACCCTTAGTGTGATGTCAGACCCTCCAACATTTCAGAGTTTTCAAAGGTATTCAGAGGGCTTCCTCAGTCGAAGGCACCTAAACAGCTTCTTCTTGTAGTTGCCTCCAGTTTCGTGATTTAAATAGCTTGACTTTTAATACTAAAACCCAGGAAGACATCATGAGGGTAAAGAGCATTCACAGGACCCTGAAGTGTGGTGGTTCATAAAATCACAGGTCCTTTTTCCACCTTTAGATTTTTCTTAAAATGGAGAAACCTCGGTGAAAAATAAAGAAAACAGCACTCATTATTACTGAAGAAGTAGGGAATTAGGTTTTTATGCACTCAAACTTTCAGGAAAAATTACCATTAATTTCTCACCTTTCATCCAGTTTTGTGCTTGAGCATCTTCTCTGAAAATGCATCAGTGCACCATCTTATTCGAAGTGAAGCTATTTCTGTGCCCCTCATGCACTGCCTACCATTTGCGTTATGCCTGCGCCGTGCACTGTGCCGTTGTGCTTAGAAGTACCTGAAGCACCTGCGGCAGAGGAGGCTACCATTTCCCACGGCAGGCCGCTCCTCCATTGTCCTGTGCTGCCTTGTCAGATCTGCATTCTAACAGGAATTCTCACCGTGTTGAATTAGGCTTCAACATCACTTTGCTATAACTTGGGAGAATTTGTTGTTGATATTGCCCTAACACTCATCAGAATAAATATATTAATCATATTGGGTATTTTAGTAAAGAAAAGAAAAGAAGAAACAAAACATATCTTCACTTTAAAAGGTTTGTTCAAAATTAAAAGACGATTTTCTGAGCCCATTCACTGAACCTTCCCACAGCCATAACACTTCTCTCTCCCTTCTTCTCTAACAGTTCTCTTACCCTCTGTATGCTACTCAATTCCTCTCAATCCCCGGCACAAGGCCTTCGCCTGAGTACCTTGTGCCAGTGTCTTCAGGGCCTCATATCTGAGGTTGAAGCACTGGGCACAAATTTGGTCTTCCCTAAACACTAACAGAGAAGACAATCCCTTGACGGTGCCTGTCACAGCTAGAAGATAGCTCTCTCCCTAATGATGTGGGCATTTTCAAAGGTCTTCCAGACACCCACGGGGCATTCAAGGTCAGTATGGTCTAACTAAAAGTGTCTTCCTTCATTTTTGTTCTGACGTGAAGAACTTGGAAGTTGTCACTCCAGTTCTCCCAAAAAAAAGTTGAACAAACTGGCTATTTGTTCAGAAAAACCACAAGAATTTGAAGATAGGCACAGCAGAGCATTAAAGTAAGTGTGAGAAGTGCAGGATACATCTGAGCATGGGACCCTGTGCAGTTGCATGGGAGGCATAGCCAGGAATCAGACTCCACCAACCCAGATGGAAGCACTTTGGTGGTGCTAGACAGGCTGGTGGTGGTTAGTGGTGGTTGGTGGTGGTGGTGGTGGTGGTGGTGGTGGTGAGATTGTTGTTGGTGATGGTGGTGGTGGTGGTGAGATTGTTGTTGTTGGTGGTGGTGGTGAGATTGTTGTTGGTGATGGTGGTGGTGGTGAGATTGTTGTTGGTCATGGTGGTGGTGGTGGTAGTGGAGGTGGTGGTGCTGTTGGTGGTGGTAGTGATGAAGATGGTTGTTACTGGTGGTGACAGTGGTAGCAATGGTGGTAGCAATGGTACTGGTGATGGTGGTTATTGGTGGTGGTGGGAGTGGTGGTCACGATGGTCGTAGTGGTGCTGGTGGTGGTGATGGATATAGTTGTGGTCGTCGTGGTGGTGGTTTCTAGTGGTAGCAGTGGTAGTAGTGGAGCTGGTAGCTCTAGTAATAATAGTGGCATCAGCAATAGTAGTTGTATAAGTAGTACTAATAGTTCTAGTAGCACTATTAGATTGTACCACTGCTATTACTGGTACCACTAACAGTACTAGTAAAATTCTAATCACACTTTCAAGGAAGAAATCTGAAAATATATCTAGCATCTTATTTCTCCCTTTGCCCTTACTGTCAGTTGATAAATAATTGTTGACTGTTTTTAATCAGATTTCTCCCAACATATTTTTGTCTCCATCCCTATTGCTCTTGTCATATCTATTCTAGATACTGCAATCAATTTCCAATTGGCTGCTGCTCCTCTAGGTAGCACTTTTCATTCATCCTTCAGGCCTTTTTGCTGGATGAATCATTACAAAATGCAATTTCAATAATTTCAATATCTTACTCCCTAACTGAATACAGTCCAAGGTGCACCACCACTTAAAAACAGCCTGGTGCTTCTCATGGCTAGAAGCACCATTCTATCTCACTCTTGCTTCCACCTCCCTCACGATTCATTCTCATCTCTTCCTTGTCATTCTACTCCACTCAGAACCCCTTCTCCCCCAAATTAAAAAAAAAGTGTTTATGGGTTCTGACAATAATCTACTAAAAGTTCTGGCCTTTTTTCACTTATACAATTCTCTGTCCTCACTGAAATGTTCGTAATGTGTCTTCTTACCTTTTACTGCCATTATATTTCTATGTCTCTTTGGTTGGAAACTTTTATTCACTTTTCTGCAAACAGAATAAGACATTTCCTCCTCCTTGCTTGGACATCTTCTGTTTTTGCCTCTCTCCATCCCTAATTGTATCGCAGTGATGACATGTTTTCAGATTTTCTTCCTCATTCATCCTTGTGTACTCCAGGTTGACCAGGTAGCACATTCTAATCATGTCTACTCAATGTGCATACCAAGTTCTTAATAAATTATTGAGGAGTTTGGTGAAAGCAGGAAGGAATGACAAGTGAATTGAGAGAATAAATGACTCACTTTCAAATTAACAAGGTAAATACAGGAAAATTTTAAATGTCATTAGAGAAAAAAAATCTTGCATAGAGGAAATTTAAACAGAAAATCTAAAACATAAGCTGACAAGTTACCATTTTTCACTTTCTGTACTCCATGAGTTAGAAGCCAGTTACTTAGTTTAGTTCCCACTCACCGAAGACTAATTATGCTCCACAACATATAAACTCTATCAAAGAACTTGCAAACATGTGGCCAAAACCACCACTTTGATTAATAAATATATTGGGAGAGATCATGTAAGTGCATGCAAATATCCTTTTCTCCTTAAAATTCTTCCCCTGATTTCATCAGTGAATCATGATCTCTGCAGTGATTACTCCCTGATACATTTTTAATTCCTTCATTTCTTCCACATTTATTGATAAGAATTTTTCTGTAGGATATATTTCTCTCTTTGTCTTTATTCATTTATAATTTTACCTCATTTATACATGTCAGTAGAGACTTCTGGGTATTTAATTTATTCTTGCTGTTATAACACAACACGATCCCTGTTTATTATTTTGCTTCTTTTGGTTTGGCCTGTGAGAAACCTATTAGGTTTCCCTGAGCCGAAAGTCTGAGTCACACTTTTTCTTTTTTTTTTTTTTTTTTTTGGAGGACTGACTTACTGCAGGCTAATTTTATGTTTCTCTCAACGCAGCCATTGAATCAGCATATTTTTTCAAAGTATCGCTTTCGTTCACTGGAGAATGGTATGTAGAAAACAAAATCTGGGTGCTGGGTGTGTTTATTACTACTGGGACATTAGTAGCTCTATGCATGTTGGTGCATGCTACCCAGATATACACACAACTGTAATTGTTTCTAAATCCATCTGTGTGTGTGTGTGTGTGTGTGTGTGTGTGTATGTGTCTCTGAACCTAAACATGGAATTATACTGACATCACCAATTCCAAACCAGCACCTAGAAGTAACTTTGTCAACTACAGTAATCTCATTTTGCCCTAGCCTCTCTCTTCTCATGCAGCATCTGCACTAAAATAAGGTATGCACACACCTCACTTATGAGTCTAAAATAAGCAAATTGAATAGAATTTCTATAAATTCATTCTTGAATTTATATTCAAGAATGTACTACAACCTTGGCCAATGTGGTTTTCATGCTAAGTACATCAGTATAGATCAATTTGAAATTCTTTGGATTCCTTAAGTAACTTGACGCATGTTGGCTTTCATTTGGTTTGGAGTAAACATCGCCCTTCTTAGCACCTATAATAACCCCTTTGCTATTGATATTTCACCAAACTTAATCTCAGATTTTCTCTTTTTTCTTTTCTTCCTGACCCTGTCTCTAGCAAATGCTAAAAATGTCAAGAGTCTTCATCAAGTAAACTTTTGTTTTGGAGAGAACTTTTGTTTTGTAGTGAAAAATATTGTATGGGTCCCAGTGGCTCACTGCTTATAAATCTGCGCATAAATTTATGAATGTTTTGTATCATACTACTTGTAGAAATTTTATGCAAGGCTTACTTTATATGTTATTATTCTGAAAAAAGGAAAGCATTCCTTTTTAATAATGTTACAGTGCCAGCAAGAATGAAAGCAAGAAAAGAACAGTGGGCAAGACAGAGGGCTTACTCTTTTCTGAAGGGCCAGAGTCTCCAGTGGCAGAGATATTTAGGAAAGTAGGCATGTGGCCTGGAGGCAGTGGTATGCAGGCCTCACCTACATTTGGTATTCTACATTAACAGCTGTGTGACCACAGGCAAGTCACCTAACCTCTCAGAGGTTTGGATTCCTCATCTCTAAAATAAAGGGGTGGGGCCACACAGATTCCCTTGTTACCTGTGACCTCTATGGGGGAGTGGAATTCTGACCGTTCATAGCTCATGCCTGAGCTCATTCAGCTTTGCTTTCACAGGGATTATTTGACTTTTACTTTCTTCTGTTGAAACGATAATGAAAATTATGGATTTCACTTACTTTCCTCCTGTGTGAAGAAAAATGAACACAGGCACAATTCAAGTGTCCACTGATTTCCTGATCCCACTTTATTTTGTCTCCTCTAAACATTGTCATAACTCCTTTACAGGCCTTTCCCTCTGACACCTCCTCTGTGGCAGTAAATATTTGTCACATGTCGCCCTTGCCTACTTGTGCTTCACAGAAGCAGAAGTTCTATGAATTTGCTGGTTTTCTTTGTACGCGTCTCTCTTGTCCAATTGCTCCATAACATCTGACATTTCTCTCCCTCCTTCCCTCTCTGCCTCTCTTTTATAAAGGATTGAGTTGTGTTTTATCCTATAATCCTTTCAAAATACTGTGTACCTTTCTAAATGATGGCAACCCCCTGACAAGGCAAGGGAGATGAGAAGGCTGGAAACCACATCAGAAGTGTCTGCTAAATCTGTTGTGACAACAAGGAAGGAATGCTAGGACTTGCTTCACTTAGGTCTGAAAGCACCTTTGTTATATTTCAGAGGGAAAATAAAAGAGGGTGGAGGCCCGGCAATGTTTAGCCTGTCCCCTCTGCTTGTCAATCACATTAGCATTGAAGAAAAAAAAATAAAAGATTAAGGAAAAGTGGGAGTAAAATCTAAAGGGAAAGGCATAAATAAAAGAAGCATTTGCATAGCTCTAAATATCACAACTGCTCTATCTCTCATACACTGAGATGATTACAGCAAAAAAAGATGACTAATTTGTGCCCGGAGGAATGTAGCTGAGGTCACTAAAATTGGATTCCTGGCTTCCATCATGGCTGAAGATTTTTTGAATACTGAATGCACTTTAAAGAAAAGATATATTCAGGATTTTTTTTTCCTTGCTTGCTTAGTAAGGGGCTAATTTGCATCAGGTTGTCAAGAGTTATGACATTTAATGTTATTAATGTCACTTCCATTATTCCACTGAATCTCAGCTGCCTTCACCTACAAAATGTAAATGTTTCTGACTACATGACCGTAACTAGAGACCCCAAGGAAAGGGAAAACAGAAACACAGGCCTCTGTACTGTGAGGAGGCTGACTTGCCAGCTTTCTGTGTCATTCACTGCCATGAGTTTGAAAATGAATTCATTCAAATGTCAGACGTATTATACACACACACATACACACGCCCCATGCACATACCCACAGAGGTATTTTTATTCCAGAAATCCAATGTATTTTAATAAACACTTGGAGCTAACCACTTTAGAAGGAATTGTGTCTGGGTTGAACAAAGAGAGAACATTTACTTCAGTGAACAATAGCTGGGCCAAAGAGGGCCCAAAACCCAAAGATAGAAAGGAGAAATGTTGGAGGCAGGTGGACTCATCCTTTTCTAGAGAGTTTAATACAGTGAGAATTATTCCATTATTGAGCTCTAAAATGGCTTTATGTTACTTATTTACAGGCATTTATTAATTGACATACGAAATAATTTTGTAATATAACAACATCATAAAAAATTATGGTTTCTGGCTGGGAGCGGTGACTCACGCCTGTAATCCGAGCACTTTAGGAGGCTGAGGTGGAGGATCACAAGGTCGGCAGTTTGGGACCACACTGCCCAACATGGTGAAATCCTGTCTCTACTAAAAATACAAAACTTAGCAGTGACACGTGCCTGTAATCCTAGCTATTCCAGAGGCTGAGTCAGGAGAATCACTTGAAGCTGGGAGGTGGAAATTGCAGTAAGTTGAGATCATACCACTGCACTCCAGCCTGGTGACAGAGTTATAATTTGCCTCAAAAAAAAAAAAAAAATTATGGTTTCAGTTGTTTTAACTTGGGAAATGCTAATAGTGACTTTTAATATAATTATATTTCAGATTTGAATAATCACAAATATCAATATGAAGATTTAGATAGTGCCAAACCTTTTAAAATTATATTTAAATCTAAAATTTAACTATGCAATAAAAATGGTTTAATCTATAATTATTACTTTTGTTATAAAAATTTCAAAACTACAGAAAAGACAGAAGAATAATACAATGGCCCCAATTCCAAAGTTAGAATTTTGTCTATTTTTTATATTTACCTTTTTAATTTTTTTTTATCTCTGTCTCTATGTCTATCTCTGTTTATATCTGTGGTTAGATGGTAGAGAAATATATAAAGAAAGATGGATAAATGTCTTGTTAAACCTCACATACCCACATAGATCCAACATCCTATTATCACACCAGATAAAATGAATAATATTAGGTTAACCCACAACATTTGCTCGTCGTTTCTATTTTTTCAAATGATTTTTGGAACTGGTTTTATCAACTTCATGTCTCTGCATTGCATTGCTGTGACTTTTCTTAAAAATACATAGTAGTCCCTTCCTCTTCAAATTCTTAAGTTTTCTTCATTATAATAATCTTTTGTCAGCAATCAAGGCTTAATGATTACTTTTTAGTGCCTGCATTTTCGATTTGTTACATTGTTTTCTCATGGAATCTAACTTGTTTCTGTAGCTCTTATATTTTCTGTGAACTCAAGGTTAGGTCTACCTTCATGGTCATTTAGCAAGACCACTTCCTGTGTGATATTATGCGTGTAAGATTTCAGTGCGGCAGAAGGACCTCATGTCATATAGCCATGTCATTATGATGCTAAATTTAATTACTTGGTTACAGTGGCAACAAACTTTCATCTGATGGATTTAGCATCCGCTGGTGATATTGTCTGCATAAGGAATTTTACTGAAGGATTGCAAACTTATTTTTCATTCTGTTATTGCTTCTATATTTATAAATTGACATTGTGGTGTAAAAAATACCTTTAACCCATGAATGGGATTATCTATACTTCCATCTAAGGTTTTTTGGGAAATATTAACCTCTTCCATTTAAAAGATATTCCTCACAGTATGGAGTTAGTATCATAGTCACCTGCAGTGATGGACAGTGAATTTATTTGTTTTTGCCACTTCATGTGTGAAAAAAAAACCACATTTTTATTAGTTTGACATGGTATAATCAATTACATTTACTAGTTGTGGTTGACACCAATGATTCCCCAATTTAACCTCAATCAACCTGTTGTGTCTTCTTTTCTTTCCAGAAACTTTTATCTTTATTAATTTATTTAGCTTTATTTTTTATGGGTACATAATAATTGTACACATTTATAGGGTACATGTGATATTTTGATAAAGTAAGATAATTTGTAATGCTCAAATCAGGGTAATTGAGATATTCATGATCTCAAACCTTTATCACGTCTTTATGTTGAAAGCATTCCATATTTTCTCCTTTAGTCATTTTGAAATACACAATAAATTATTTTCAACCATAATTATCCTATTATGCTCTTGAACACTAGGTCTCACTTCTGCTATCTAACTGCATCTTAATATTAACCAGCCGCTTTCTACCTCTTCCTCACTACCTTTCCAAGCCTCTGGTAACCCATTGTTACACCCTCTACCTTCATGAAATCAGTGTTTTTTTAGCTCCCATATATAAGTAAGAATATGTGACAGATGTCCCTCTGTGCCTGGCTTATTTCACTTACCATGATATCCTCCAACTCCATCCATTCTGTTGCCAATGACAAGATTTTATTCTTTTTAGGGCTCAATAATATTTCATTCTGTATGTGTACCTCATTGTCCTTATCTCTTCATTCATTTATGAGCACTTAGGTTGATTCTGTATCTTGGCTATTGTGAACATTGCTGCAATAAATAGGGGAGTGCAGATATCTCCTCAATAGACTGACTATATTGAGCAGTGAAATTGCTGAAAGAAATGCTAGCTCTATTTTCAGGGTTTTTTTTTAGGAATTTCCACGCTATTTTTCACAGGGACTGTACTAACTTACATTCCATCCAAAAGTATATAAACATTACCCTTCAGATTCTTGCCAGGATCTATTATATTTTATCTTTTTGATAAATGGCATTTTAGACGGGGTGAGATGGTATCTCACTGTGGTTTGGATTTGCATCTCTCTGATGATTAGCGATGTTGAGCAGTCTTTCACATAACTCTTGGCCATCTGTATGTCTTGTTTTGACAAATGTATTTGCAAATAAATTGTGCATTCTTTAGTTGGATTTTTTTTACCATTAATTGTTTGAGTTCCTTATATATTCTGGTTATTAATCCTTTGTGAGTTGAATGGTTTACAAGTATTTTCTCCCATTCTGTATATTGTCATTTCATCTTGTTGATTATTTTCTTTGCGATGCAGAAACTTTTTCACTTGATGTGATCCCATTTACCATTTTTTTGTTTCTGTGGTCCATTCTGTTGAAATATTTACCCAAACCAGTGTCCAGAAACCTTTTTCCAATGTTCTCTTTTAGAAGTTTTCTAGCTTGAGGTCTCACATTTAAATGTTCAATTCATTTTGATTTGATCTCTCTGTATGATGAAACAAAGGGGTCTATAGTCATTCATCTACACATGCACATTTATTTTTCCGGCATCATTTGTTGAAGAGGCTACTCTTTTCCCCATGCATGTTCATGACTCTTTTTTCAAATGTGAATTGACTGTAAATGCATGAATTTCTTTCCAGGTTCTCTATTCTGTTCCATTGGTCTACATGTCTGTTTACAGGTCAGTACCATGCTCTTTTGGTTATTATAGCTTTGTAGTACAATTTGAAGTGACGGAATGTGATGCCTCTAACTTTGTTCTTTTTGCTCCATTTGACTTTGGTTATTCTGGGTCCTTTGTGGTTCCATATATATTTTATAATTTTTTTTTTCTGCAAGGGATTGTCATTGGCATTTTGATTCAGATTTCATTGAATCTGTAGATGGCTTTGGGTCACACGGATATCTTAACAATATTGACTCTTTCAATTACTGGATGCAAGATATATTTCCATTTCTTTGTGTCCTACTCAATTTCTTCATAAATGTTTTACAGGTTTAATTATAGAGATAATTCATATTTTGGTTAAGTTTATTGCTAAGTATTTTAATGTTTTAGCTATTAAAATAGGAAAATAGGTTTCTTTTTCAGATTATTTGCTATTGGTATATAGAAATGTTACTGACTTTTATATGTTGACTTTGTATCCTCTAACTTTACTGTATTTCTTGGTTCAAACAGTTTTTTTTTTTTTTTGATACAGTCTTTAGATTTTTCTAAGTATAATATGGTCTGCAAACAAGAATAATTTGACTTCTTCCTTTTTAATTTGGATGTCCTTCATTTTTTTCTCTTGTCTCATTTCTCTAGCTAGGACTTCCAGTACTATGTTGAATAAGGGTGGTGAAAATGGGCATCCTTGTCGTGTTTTAGCTCTTGGAGGAAAGGCTGTCATTTTTCCCTGTTCAGTAGGGTATTGACTCTGGGTTTGTCATATATGGTCTTTATTTTATATTGGGGTATGTTCCTTCTATAACCAGTTTAGAGAGTTTTTATTATGAAGGAATATTAGATTTTATGTAATGCTTTTTCAGTATCTATTAAAATCATCATATGATTTTTTATTCTTCATCCTGTTGATGTGATGTATCACATTTATTGAGTTGCATAGGTTGAACAATCACTTCATCCTTTGAATAAATCCTACTTGATTGTAACAATTTTTAAATGTGTTGTTTAATTCAGTTAGTTAGTATTTAGTTGAGAATTTTTGCACCTATTTCATCAGAGATATTAGCCTGTAGCTTTCTTTTTTTATGTCTTTGTCTGGTTTAGTATCAAGGAAATCCTGGAATTACAGAATGAATTTGGAAGTAGTCCCTCCTCTTTGAATTTTTGGAATAGCTTGCATAGAATTGGTATTAGTCTTTCCTGAAATGTTTGGTAGAATTCAGTAGTGAAGTTACCAGGTCTTGGACTTTTCTTTGTGTTACTTCTTCTATCTCAGTACTTGCTATTGTTCTAGCCAAGTTTTCTATTTCTTCATGGTCAAATTTTGGTAGAATGGATGTATCTAGGAATTTATCCATTTCTTCTATGTTTTCTAATTTATTGATAGATCATGTCTCATTATAATTTGTAATAATCCTTTGACTTTCTGTGGTATCAGTCATAATATCTTTTTAAAAATTTTATTTTATTGATTTGGGTCTTCTTTTTTTTTTTGTCTGGCTAAAAATTTGTTGATTTCCTTTATCTTTTCAAAATAAAACTTAATTTTATTGATCTTTTATCATTTTTAGTCTCTATTTCTTTCTGATCTGATCTTTATTACTTCTTTTCATCTGCCCTTTTTGGGTTTGGTTTGCTCTTGCTTTTATATATTGTTTAATATGCATTGTTCCCCTTTTGATGTAGATATTTATTATTAAAAATCTACCTCTTAGTAGGAAATTTTCTGTATTCCCTAGGTTTTGGCATGTTGTGTTTCTATTTTATTTGTTTTAATAATTTTTAAATTTTTCTTCTTAATTTTTTTAATTGACCCAATCATCATTCAGGAGCATGTTATTTAATTTCTATGCATTTGTATAATGTCCAAAGTTCCTCTTGTTGATGTCTAATTTTACTCCATTGTTAGCAGAACATACATTTGATATGATTTCTTTCTTTTTTTTTTTTTTTTTGAAATTTTTAGGGTTTTTTTGTCCTAATGTATGATTTCTTCTTCAGAATGTTCCATATTCTGACAAAGAATGTATAACTTTTGCAGCCATTTGATGAAATATTTTGTAAAAATGTATTAGATCCATTTGGTCTATACTGCAGATTAAGTCCATTTTTCAAAAATATTTTCTGTCTATATAATCTGCTCAATGCTGAAAGTTGGGTATTGAAGTCTCCAACCATTATTGGATTGGATTCTATCTCTCTCTTCAGCTCTAAAAATATTTACTTTACATATTTGGGTGCTACTGCACCCAAAGTTACACATGCATTTATAATTGTTTTATCCTCTTGTTGAATTGACGCTTTATCATCATATAGTGATGTTCTTTGTCTCTTTTTATAGCTTTTGTTTATAAATATAAATCTATTTTATCTGATATAAACATAGTTCCTCCATTTTTTATTTTCTTGCATAGAATATCTTTTTTATCCCTTCATTTTTAGTCTATGTTTGTCCTTATAGGTGATGTGTGTTTCTTGCAAGCAACGTATAGTTTCAATCTATTTAAATTCATTCAGCCATTCTATGTCTTTTGATTAGAGGATTTAGTTAATTTACATTCAACGTTATTGTTAATAGGTAAGGGCTTACTACAGTTTTGTTACTTGTTTTCTGGTTGTTTTATTAGTACTCTCCATTTTCTTTCTCCTTGCCTTCCTTTGTGTATCAGTAATTTTAGCTGCTAACATTTTGATTTCTTGCTTTTTGTATTTTGTTCATCTATTATGGGCTTTTGCTTTTTAGTTAACATTAGGCTCGTAAGAAAAAACGTTTTATAACCAATATTTTTAACTGATGGCAGCTTAACTGTGATTATAAAGAAAAGACAAACAAACAAGTAAAGAGATATAAAAAAATGCTCTGCACTTTCACTCCAATTTCCTATATTCTGACTTCTTGTTGTCCCTATTGATAATTTTGTATGCCTCTCTCTTAACAAACTGTTGTAGTTTTGATTATTTTTGACAGGTTTATCTTTTAATGTTCAGGCTGAAAATATGTGTGGTCTCTACACTACAATTACAGTATTGGAGTATTCCATTGGTTCAGCTGATTCCCTGTTGTACATTAGCGACCTTTCCTTTCAGATTGAAGAACTTCCTCTAGCATTTCTTATGAGACAGCTCTGAGTGTAAATAAATTCAATCAAGTTTTGTTCACCCAAGAAAGTTTTTATTTCTTTCTTCTTGTTTGAAGTGTAACATTGCTGGATGCAATATTCCAGGTAGAAAGTTTTGTTTTCTTTTTTCCTAAGATATTGAATATGTCCCTTGGCTCACTCCTGGCTTGTATGGTTTCCACTGAGAAGTCTGACACCAGCCATATCAAAGTTCCTTTATCTTTTATTTGCTTTGTTTCTCTTACTGCTTTTAGCATCATTTCTTTGTTCTTGGCTTTTGAAAGTTTGATTATTATATGACTTGAAGTAATCTTATTTTGGTTGATTCTACTTGATGTTCTTTTACCTTCTTGTACCGAAATATTCATATCTTTTCTTAGGTTTGGAAAGTTCTTTATTATTTGAATAAACTTTCAACCTCAGACTCTTTCTCTATGTCTGTTTTAAGACCAATAAATCTTAGATTTACTTTTTAATGTTACTTCCTAGATCTTATAGGTATACTACTCTTTTCCTTTATTTTCTCTGGCTGCCTTTTCAAATAACCTTTCATGAAACTTACTAATTTTTTTTCTTTTGTGACATGAATCTTGCTATTGAGCCGCTCTGGTGATTTTTTTTTTTTTTTAGCGATAGCTCATCTGTTTTGTTGTTGTTGTTACTGTTCTTATGAAGGTGCTTTTTGTTTCTATTTGGTGGAGGATTGCTGGAGGATTCTCTTTGTCTTTCCTTCTCTGTTTCCTGTCTTCTGTCTCTTTGACATGGTTCCCATTTGTCTTTGAACACTTTTAACATTCCCTGTTGTGGTTAAAGTTAGCTTTCATCTGAGTAATATTGGTTGAACAGTATTAAAGTTAGCACTAGATATGCTTCTTGCTAGCTACAGGAATCATAACTCCTAGGCTGCTTCAGTTAAATGAACTTGGAAAGACATGTATCTTTTATAGTAAATTATAAAATTATGTTTTCAAATAAAGCATTAATGGATATTTTTGTTAACTTTTTCTTGTCTACTTTTGCCTATTTCCTCTTATATTGCAAGTCTTGGTTTCTAATATTATTAATGTATTTGTTTATTTGTCTCGCTTACAGTTTGAAGAGAATAGTGCAAAAATACAATTATCATCACTGAAAAATAGAACTACTGCGTGAAGCTTAAGATTCATTTGCAATTCCTTTGAGTCTTGAAATATATCTCAATGAAGACATATTACCAGGATTATGTGTTAAAAATAACTTGAGGTATTTCATATCTATGTGGTTATGTTAGCCATCTAATATACAACTAGGGTAACTTACTTTCATTACATTTAATGATTAATGTTTCTTTTGGAAATTTATTTTATCTATTAATATGTAAAACATTGACAAAGGTCAAAAATTTATTGAAGCTGGGAGAGTTGGCTCACATCTGTAATCCCAGCACTTTGGGAGGACAAGATGGGTGGATAGTTTGAGCTCAGGAGTTTGAGACCAGCCTGGGCAATATGACAAAACCCAATTTCTACAAAAAGGAAAAAAAAGAAATAGCTGGGTGTGGTGTTGTGTGCCTGTCATCAAAGCAACTTGGGAGACTGCTATAGGAGGATTGCTTGAACCCAGGAGGTCAAGCCAGCAGTGAGCTGTGATGGTGCCACTGTCCTCCAGTCTGGGCAACAGAGCAAAACCCTGTCCCAAAAACAAAACAATGTATTCAAAGGTATACTTACAGAGATTTTACATTATCCCTTACTCATCTCTAGCTATAAATGGCTATTTCTATTTGTATTGGGTTTTTATTTCCACATTTTTTTGTTTGATTAATTGCTTTATTTATTTATTGATTATCAAAGACAGGCTAAAGTATGTTTATTTTAACCTCTTTTGTTATCTAAAATGTAACATAATAACCATGCCACTCTGTAACTTTATTTTTAAACTACATATGCATTCTGAATATCATTTAATAATTATGTCTCATTTTTTACACTAGCATAATATTACATTGGGTAATTTTTTTAAGAAATAGTCTCATTTATTTTTTCATTAATTTCTGATAATATGTTTTCTGTCAAGAATCTGAGAGCAATTTGACTTTCATTTGCTAGTAACTTGGTCTTTATACTTGTAGCTTCTCATATTACATAATTTTTAAGGTTTAATTTCCTATTGCAATATGTTTTACAATTAATGTTTCTGGGCCAAAATTTGCAGGTGTATCATGAGCCCCTCTCAACGTGTAAATTCAAGTTTTATTTCAAGAGTGTGTGTGTTTGTAACTGTTACTGTTTTAAAGCAATTTTGCTTCACTGTTTTGTTTTTCGTCAAAGGAAAAGAGTTAAGATTGGGGAAACTAGTTACTCCGATTATACCTCCATTGAAGCCCGTTTACATATTTTCCACACCTATTACTTTCAGATTATTTTGATAACATATTTAATTTTTTTACTTATTCAGCTTTTTTACTCATATTTTATATTTTTAATACTGCATTTCCAGTTATACATGCCCTTTCCAACATACTGTAATTTAATCTTAAGGGTTTTTTGTTTGTTTCTTTCTTCTTTTGAGATAAGGTCTCACTCTGTCACTCAGCCTGGAGTGTAGTGCAGTGATGTGATCACAGCTCACTGCAGCCTTGACACCTTTAGGCTTAGGTAAACCTCCCACCTAAGCCTCCAGAGTAGCCGGGGCTATTGGTGCATGCCACCACACCTGGTTTCACTTTATTTTTATTTATTTATTTATTTTTAAGATGAGATATTGTCATGTTGCCCAGGCTAGTCTTGAACTCTTGGGCTCAAGAAATCCACCTGTCTCAGCCTCCCAAAGTTCTGGGGTTATAGGCATAAGCCACTACGCCCAGACAATCTTGATTTTTGATACACATTTTTCCTTTTTCCAACTTTTTTCTGAGACTGATGAGCTGTCATTTTGCATTTTCCTTTTCTTTAGTCTAAAGCTATCATGAATTTTTAAATTTCTTCTTCAAGATATTTTTAATATTTGTGTTTACGTGAACAATCACCAAATTCTAAAATGCAGTTGGTTTATTATTGTTTTCTCTGCTCCATGAATGTTTTGATTGTGTGTGAACTGGTATAGTCATAATGAAAGAAGAAGAAGTAAGAAAGATATACAAAATATAAATAACATGGTCAATCACCATCTTCATCTCAAAGTTTAAAAATTTATATTAAATGAGCAAAGAATAAACATGTTGTTATATATTCAAAAATAGACCATGAATTTGACAACAAAAGAAGACTCAGTGCATTCTAAAGAATTAGAGTCACAGAGTGCTCCTCAACCTCGCAGCCAGCAACAACATGTTTTCATACATTTGGAAATCACTAAGCCCATCATTAAGTCGCCCTGAGAATAAAGAGAAAATAACAGGTGAATTCTGTAAACAGTGCAGCATGATGACAAAGCAACTTTGGGCATGTAAGCTTATGAGCATACATTTAAAATAAAAATCAGATTTTTTTTAACTTTAAATACATTTTTGAGAATAAAACGGAAATCTAATTTAAAAAACTAATCATTCCTCTAAACACCTAGCAACAACATAAACTAAAAGGATAATAAATGTAATACAATCAATTTTAAGAAAGAACAGAATAAAAAGTATTAAAATAAAAAACTGCTATTATCAGCCATACTAATTAAGAAGATAATGAATGTAAACTAAACAGAATTTTTAAAAGGGATGACTAGAGAAGTAACATAGATAAAATAGATTATTCTGAAAATAGCAGAAAAATAGTAGCTTATTCCTTCTCATTTTAGAAATTTCCCCAAACTGTCAGCGATAGAAAGTAAACAATAAGGACAAAGAAAAAACAGACAAGCCTGACAAACTAAGCCTGTTCATTTCATCATCTCCTAGTAATCTCGTGTCTATAATTTTCCTTTCTGTGTAGATGGGACCACAGTGAAAACACACCAGCCATGACAGTTCAGGTATTAAATGTCCATATATGTACTGTCTTTTTCGTTGTGAAATTCCAAAAGAGCACCTTATAACTTTATATCATGTTCAGAAATTTGATAATTAAGTAAATTGCATCCTAGAGTTAGAGCCATTCATTCTATTTATTTAGCAATTATTTACTGTCTACCACGATTGTTTTAAGTACCACCTGTTCAGTGAAAGAAACTCAGATGAGGGTCCTATCCACATAAAATGTACATTCCAGCATCAGGAGTCAGGTAATAAAAAGATGAACATGACGTCTCAGAGGAGTAGTGCTATGGACAAAAGAAGGGGTTGGTGATGGGGTGGATGTGTGTATGGATGTGGGTATTAAGTTAGGGGAGGTCTTGAGATGAGAATGAAAAAGAATGAAGTAAATAATCAGAGAGTGGAAAAAATACAAGTCCAAGAACTGGATGGGTCCTGGCAGATGCAGGTCCTCACAAGGCTTTGCATCAATTGCACTTATGGGTAAGTAATACAGTCTTGATTACTGTGAGTTCAATACATATGAATTAGTTTTATAAGGCAATCAGAAGTCTCAAGTGGAGGTTGATAGTTTTTAGTGTTAATTTAAAGGCTCAAAAGTGTCAGCCCTTAGATTTTATGGAAACCTAATAAACTAATCATCCATCTGAAAACCTAGGGAAAAACTTATAAGTAAACAAAAAAAGCACAATAAATTTCTGAACTATAGCCAATTTTAAGAGAGAAAAGAACATAAAATATTGAAATGAAAAGAGTAAGATTAGTATTAATACTAATCACAATTGTATTCCAAACAGAGGAAAAAGGAAGAAAGGGCAACCAGGGTTCAGTAAAACTTGCATTGGGAAAGTCAAAATGCTCTCGGAACTTTCTAGTAGAAATCTGTATCATTGTCCAGAACTATTTCACAAGGCTGGTTACTCACAGTTGCAAGAATGGTTAGAAATTGGGGTGGGGGTGTTATTTGTTTGTTTCTTTCTTTTTAAACTAGGCTGTATATATTTATGATTCCATTCAAAAACGTGTTCTGATAAGAAGACATATGATAATAATGGATACTGAATAGGCAACACTATTAGTCTTTGACATATAAAGGCCAGAAACCCTGAATTCATCGTATTGTGTTAGGAAGCCTTTAGATGGTTTTAGGCAGCAAGCCCCATGATTAGATTTAAATGTTACTTAGGCTCCTCACCTGCTGCATGTAGAGTGAGTTGTAGGCAGGTGGCAGTGGAAGCCAAGATAACAGCTGGGGAAGTGACTGTAGACATCCAGTTGAGAAGAGGTGACCTGGAAGGTAATGAATTTAATGGAGACAGAGGGACGTAGAAAAGGTAAGAATATGTTCTCTAGACACGCAGGATTTGTTCCTGGAATGAAATTACAGACTGAAGGAAAGAACCTCCAAAGATGAATGAACCCAGGCATTCGACTTGAGCAGTTTGGGGACCATGGTGCTTAAGGCAGGGAGGCATTGACATGTCCGGGGGTGGTAGTGGTGGACGTCAAGAGTGCTGTTACAATTTGCTGTGTAGAAGACGCTCTTAGACATCCAGATGGAGTTACCAGTCAGTAGCGCATCACCTCTCCAGTTCTGGAGGTGTGAGAATATGTCAAGAACTCCGCGAGGAACTGGAGACTTAGGATTTACACCCTTGACACAGGCATAACCAGCAAGTCCCATCCAATGTTCTCAGTTTCATAGTCAGGCTCTCACTGCAGCTCTGCTGAGAAATACATTGCTTCTCTAACCTGCCATTGTCCACTCGGTTTTGGACATGGACACCTTTTGTACTTCTGAGGGATTCTAGCCACTTTTCTGCCCCTTGTGAATACATTTTTTAAAAAATCTGTGATTCACTTCACCACATTATCAATAATAATGATGATAATTATATAACTTTGGTTATTTAAGTGCCCTCAGCAGAAAATTAATAATGACAGCTTCCAGGTGAGGGAGTACTGCTGAAGGGCCAGCTCAGCCTACAGACTAACCATGCTCACCAGTAGTATTTGCACTTTTGTAAGTTGTTCCCCTTGGAAGGCCACAGACTAACACATGACAACTGAATGTAGCACGCCATTTAAAAAATTGTTATTTTTTTTTTTAAGAAAGACGTTATTGGGGCAATTGAGGAAACTTCAATGTAGTTTGAGAATTAGAAGGTAGTCACTTACCAGAGCTGGCTTCCTGATTTTGCAGGTTTCAGTTTTGCTATGTAGAAGAGTGTCCTTTTTGCTAGATAATGATTAACAAAGTATTTAACCAGGACGGCGCATCAGGCTAGTCAATTCCTCCCCAGTTCAAGAAAACAAAATTATTTGAAACATGATTTTAACTTTTCTTGAAGTTTGGAATTGCTTTAAAATTTAAACAAAAGCATTACTAATGGTGCCATTTTACCCTAGGAATTAAAGATGCTTCTTTGATTTAGCTACTATATCAGAATTTTCTAGCCTCTTAGGGGTATGTTGACTTGATCATATTAAGAGGTAAAGCAGTCACATAAATTCAGTCATTAATATATCTCTTCAACTCTGACAGTTTTATGATTCTCCATGTTCTCAGTAGCATACTGACTAGGACTAGATGCCAACCTCCTGTAAAATCAAATTTATTCCCTTGGTGCTAAACATGTTCACAAAACGCCCGCTCAGAGAGCACTCGCTTTTTACTATCACAGTAGGTCTACTCTGTAGATGGTTCCATGAGTTTTTTTTTGAAGGGGTGAGAGAGTTCAGAGTTCTCCTGAGAATGTTAGGGATAAGTTAGCATACTGTTTGCTAATTGTCCAGTAGAAGAAAACACTGGAAATGTCACTATGTAATTATTGCTTACAGCGCACCTGCTGTGAAAGCATCCTTTCAGTAACTGTTTGTTGTTGATACCTGTGAGAACTCCCTCCAACATACACAAAGCACATAATTACCAGCCCTTAGTGCAAGCCCTTTTGGAGAAATTCTCAGTTAAACCCACTCTTTAGAGTCAAATAGCAAAGGGGCTTGTAATTAGATGAGCTGTTCTTTAGACATGAATCAACATAGATAATGCCAGATAATTAGTAGATAATTTTCTAGGTATTCCTGGCACTGAGCGCTAAAAGCAAAATTAAGTCAGGCAAAGCACTCTGAGAATTGCCCGTGGCCAGTATGTTGTAAGGTGTTAATTGGGAAAAGAGAGAAGGAGATCTTTAAGCTGGAATCTGAATTACTTTTTCCATTGTCCTCTTAATCATGCGGCCTGATACGGCCAATAGCATGGATAATTTGGTAATTGAAAGGCAATGTATGATGTGAGTTATTTAATGGAAACAGTTCTTAACTATAATCACCAGTTTGAATAATATTTGAATTGTGGGAGGGAAGACATTCAGGAAGCTTTTCAACAATCACGTGTGTGTTTTGTAATTTTCAATGGCACCCTTTATTCAGTGAACTGTTAATTGGTGTATTTATGTCCACGTTCTGAGAAACAGTTTGATTGGAGTGGTGTTGAAATTCTGAGGGTTTGTAAGATAGATTTTCTTGTATGTCTTTTTTCAGGAATTAATACACTACTTCAAAATTTCCTCGAAAACGTCAGCAGTGAGCCACTTAATTACACATCCATAATTTTAAAACATATTTTAAGACAGAAGTGGGTCAAGTGTAGAAAAAGTGGGGGAAAATGCCGAGAGAATGTCTGAAAGATCAGACTCAAGATTTCCATTGTTGAAGCTTCTTTCGAACGACTTTATCCATTTTATCAGCAATACACTGCTAATAATAGACTTCTCTGGCTAGGCTGTTGCTTCGAGCTCATACCATATCCACAATTCATGTGTGACGAGCAGTGCATGTGTTTGATTGGAAGTTAGGAACTTTCATCCTAAGTCCAGGGTTAGCGCATATTTCTTGCATGATCAAAGGCATATAATTTTCTTTCTTACTCCTCTCTTTCCCCATTCATAAAAATTAAATAAAATCCGAGACATTATTTGAAAGATTAAATGATATAAAATCTTACACGTTAACATTGTAGCATGTTATGTAAATGTTAGCTGTTATTTTCATTATCATTACGGATTAAGGATGCAGTGAAATTAAAGCACAAAGAGGAATTTGTGCAGTCAGAAGAAACTGAAATAAATGCTTATGGTATTGTAAAATACATTGCCAGTTAAGAATTATGGGCAACTTTTCTGATTGTAAAAATAATTTCTGCCCATGGAATCAGAATCCTACCTTTTCATAGTTTCCTGCTCCCCTGAGTCCTTTTCTTTCACATCTGTTGAATTGTTAAATCCTGCCTCCTCTTTCTGGGCAGTATTTCCTGGTCTTACTCTCTCCTTTATCCTTCTTAGTCTCTGTTCTTATCTTCTCCTCTTTGAAGAGGACAGGAATTTCCTGTTTAATTGGCTTGTTGTTGCTGCACGCTTTCAAGTGGTTCTCAAACTAGTTAAGTTACAAAATTCTACATAATCTCTACACTAAACTAAAAATAATTAGGTCTATACATTTGTGCTAAATTTGATATGAGCTTACATTTAATTCTAACAGACAATTTAGGCATGAAATGAAGACTTTTTACATGATGAAAGTTTTCTGATTGGGAGCATACTTTCCCTGGCTTTGGGTTCTTTTCACGGTGACCTATGGGCTCTGGCATTGGATTTGGGCATCAGAGCTCCAGGCTGCAGCTGGAGGCGGGGCAGTGCTCTAGAGAGATCACATTAAGAACCATCGCTCCAGAGGGTAGAAAGAAGGCTCTCCAGAACACCATTTGTTTCAATTCATTCATGGAGAAGCAGAGGAGGGCCACCGTGCCATGGGGGTGTGGTTGACTGGGTGAGATCCTGGGGCCACACAGGACAGGCCATCAGGGGCTGTAACCCTTGGGGAGCCCTGCGGCATAGAAGGTGTTCAGTGAGTTTCCACCCACCCTTGATGGTTGTTGATGCAGGTGGACATGAGGTGTCTTCTCCTGGTGATACTGTAGGGATGGATGGACTCATTAGGGTGAAAGGTGGCCTCAGTCATCCACTAGAGTCCTGGCAGTTTTGTTTCAAGTGAAAATTGCCTTTTCTTTTCTAAGAGGGTTTTTTATTCTTATCCAAATTAAATGTGAAGATTAAAATGATTTTTTAAAACCCTTTGTATTCTCCAAATCAAAATAAACAAAATATTTCTGTTGGAGTTTGCAGATGAAATGAAGTTCTCAGAATCTGCTAAGATTTCCCAGGCCTAGAAAGGAATTGCAACGCCTTTCCTCGCCATGAGGCCAGGATTGCAGACTGCTGGTCAAGGCGTCCCAAATCCTTGAGCTGGGGCTGTTGCCTGTTACAAAGCTTGATGCATTTGCTTCTATCATATACTAGAATTACTATTTGAAGACAAAGACAACTTATTATTACATAGCACCCTCATCCATGTTCACAACCAGAGAGGCAGTTAAAACATATCTTGAGAATGCATTTCTCGTATGGACAAGAAAATTTGTCAACGAAAAGCTAGCAATGGTGAGTAGGGGAGCATTCACCCTATCTGGCATTCACCAGGCGATTTGTGCTGAGATGGCTTCAAAGGTGGCAGGAAACAGTGCCTTCCAGGGCTGAGAGTTTAGGCTCTGGGAGACACTTTGAGGGGTCAGCAGGGGAATCAAGCTCCCATTGAGAGGACAGTTTTCAATAGCTGCAAGTCCACTCAGTGCCGTCTTTCCCACGCGTGGGCTTCTGAAGGGATTCTGTCACAGGTGCAGGGAAGACGGTTTGCCTACAGGCTCAGCTAAGGGGCCTGCAAAGGCAGTCTTCAGCTCCGCCTGGCCAGGTAATGGATGTTTGGTGGCCTCAAGGGGTTAAAGATGAAGCCACCCACAAGAGTGCCTGTGACCCAGGGTGCAGGCTGGGCCCCTCTGTGGCTACATCACATTTCACCAAGAGTTTGGAAAATCAGGTCTTGTAGGAAAACAACCTGGCTGCTTTTTTGTCATAGCCATTGTTCCAGAGGGACAGGAAGGAACCCTACTTTAAAATGGTGTGGACGTTTGTAAAGCGAAATGGTTTTTCTCTTCTCTTTTACTTTCATCCATGTAGGTTTCTTTTTCCTGTGTTTAGAAGCAACCGTTGTTCTTTTTGGGTATGCTTCTAATAATTCAATCCCAAGGTCATTTGATCCCAGGGCCTCCCTGCATCATGCTGAGGGGTCACAGCTTTCAGTGGCTGTCATCTTGACCAGGCCCCTTCTGTTGGGAGGGCTGGTGGGGGTGAGCCTCACCCGTGGCTCCCAGCCTGGGGGTCACAGCAGCCCAGGCCCCTCCGACTTTGCTTCCTGCTGCAAGAGGGTGGAGACAGTGGGTAGCATACCTGCTACTCAGCAGAAAGAAGAATTTGCATGTGCTTCAAGTTTTGTCACCCCTGGCACGGCCACTTGTGTCTGGATGATTCTCTGCTCCCTGCCCCTAGAGGAAGAAAGGATTTTAAATAGCATGGTCCTTTTTTATACAGCCTATACAAATTATATTCAAGAATAAAAAGGAATTGGCCTGAAAATTCATCCATAAGAACCTTGGAGACTCTGAGGACTCCAATGAACCAGAAATACATTAAGATGGGAAGGTCAGCTAGGAGTCACTGCACCGGGCTTCCTGTCCGAATGGTACAGAATGGTACTCAGGCAGAGAATCTCCTGCTTGTTCCCAGCCTCTCTGTCCTGGGGTTGTCTGTCTTGAGTGTTGTAGATTCTCCCAACAACACCTGCAGCAGGCCCAGGAACATGGTTTTTGACTCTTTGTTGCACACAGAGCTTAAATGACATGTAAAATATCACTCTTGTTTTCATACGTATGCATACATTAAGCTCTCAAACATCTGTTGGCAAATATCTGATTTCCAGTTCCTGGGTATCAATAATTGGTTGAGGGCTGATTAGGGCACAGTGGGGTGGGTGAGAACATCAGCATGTCATGTACAAAGTCATCTGCTTTACTGAGAGTTTGCACACCGATAACTTGTCCTGAGGTTGTCCCTGGACGAAGGTGGATGCACCACAACACCATTCTGGAAACTCTTTTCATACATTCAAAATATTTATAAAACTGCTTTAAAATATACTAATCCATTTAAAATATGCAAAATCTAATATTGTTGGGGGAAAAATAACCCACACACAAATAACGCTTATCAAGTACTTACTATGAGACAGGCTATGTTCTAAGCATTAGACGTGCACCAGCCCATTTCCTCTTCACACTCGCCTGTGAGGTAGACCCTCTTTCATGCCCAGTTTTTACGTGGGGAAGCTGAGACACTGAATGTTTAAGCAATTATCCCCAGCTCGTATATCTAATAAGAACAGTGGTTCTGTGCTGTGAAGTCCGGAAGGATAGTTCCCAAGTCCACGCTCCTAACCATCCCTCCAGGCTGTTAATGTGATATTTAGGATTCGATCCACACAGAAATATGTGCTTGTTTCTATGTGACTTTTAGTAAGCAAAACTCACTGGATTTTTTCTGCCACTTTCCTAAGTCAGGGCACAACCAGATCCTCATACTCCTTGACTATTTTTAGAGTCAGCACCAGTAAGAAAATACCGAGAGGGAAAAAACAGAGGCAGGAGAGCTCAAAATAATAATGATATTATTATTATAAATATATGGGACCCTCTTCATACATGTGGTTTGTCATTGACTGAAACATTGTCATGTGGTGTATGACTATAAAATGTAGGCTTTTGAATTAAAACCAGAGTCTGTTTATCTTCTTTGTAAAGTATTGCTTTCGGATTTTATTCATTGCACATTCTTTGGGAGGGATATGCAATATTTTGATGTTGCATGCATTCAGTACCATATGCATTGATCAAATGAGGGTGATTCAGATATCTATCACCGCCAGTGCTTAGCCTTTCTTTGTGTTGGGGATATTCTAGCTCTTCTCTTTAGCTATTTTGATCTATGCAGTATGATGTTGTTATTAGAGTTGTCCTACTGTGGTTTTGAACACTGGATCTTACCCCATCTAGCTAGCTGTATTTTTATTCCCATTGACCAATTCTCATCATCACCCTTCTTCTCTCCCCTTACCAACCTTTGGGAACCACTAATAATCTCTCTTTTTTTCATTAATTCCACATACTTAGCTCCCACATATGCAGGAGAACATGTAATATTTGTCTGTCTGTACCTGGATTATGGCATTTATAACTTGATGACATCCAGCTCTATCCATATTGCTGAAAATGACAGGATGGTACTTTTTATGGCTGAGTCATATTAAATTATATATATAATATTTTCTTTATTCATTTATCCATTGATAAGCACTTAGGTTGATCCCATATCTTGGCTGTTGTGAATAGTGCTGCAGTAAACATGGGCAAGCAGATATTTCTTCAATATTTTGATTTCTACTGAGTGTGTGAAGGAAATATATATCTAAACATGTCTCTACTAGGTATGTGAAGGAAATATGTAAATATATTTAAACACATAAAAGATATAGTTTAAAATAGTATTATATGCCAGGCACGGTGGCTCACTCCTGTAATTTCAGCATTTTGAGAGGCCGAGGCAGGCAGATCACCTGATGTTAGGAGTTCAAGACCAGCCTGGCCAACATGGCAAAAGCCCATCTCTATTAAAAATATAGGGAAAAAAATTATCTGGGTGTGGTGGCACTTGCCTGTCACCCCAGCTACTCGGGAGGTTAAGGCAGAGAATTGCTTGTGTTTTATTAGTGGGTTCTGAGAACCCTGTAGTGGGATTGCTGGATCATACCGTCACTCTATTTTTTGTGGACCCTCCATCCTGTTCTCTGTAGTAGCTGTGATCATTTACATTCCCACCAACAACGTGTGAGCGTTCCCTGGTCTCTGCATCCTTGCCAGCATCTCTTAGCTCCCATCGTTTTGATAAAAACCATTCTAACGGGAGTAAGATGATCTCTCACTGTGGTTTGGATTTGCATTTCCCCGATGACTAGTGATGTTGAGCATTTTTTTTTTTCCACACAAGTGTTGGCCATTTGTCTGTTTCATTTTGAGGAATGTTTATTCAGATCTTTTGTCCATTTTTAAACCAGATTTTATGTTTTTTGAATTTCAGTTGTTTGAGCTTCTTAAATATTCTGGTTACTAATCCCGCATGAAATTGATACTTTGCAAATATTTCCCCCTATTCTGTGGGTCGTATCTTCACACTGCTGATTGTTTCCTTTGTTTTGCAGAAGCTTTTTAGCTTAATGTAATTCCATTATTTTATTTTATTTTTGCTTTTGTGGCCTGTGCTTTGAGGTCTCATCCAAAAAGTCTTTGCACAGACCACAGTCCTGAAGAATACATGTTAAAAGCTTCCTTGTTACTTAACATGGCATCTAAGGCTCATTAGGTGGTGACTTGGAAAAGGAGAAGGCTACAGTCCCTGGACTATAAATCACTGAACTCAGCACCTCCTTCAGTGTTTCCCTCATCCGTGAAGAGCAGCACCATCCATTCATGGTGTGTACAAGGACCTGTAGAGCCACACTCCATACGCCCCCTGCAGCCTCCAACTTTCTGTCAGTCCCAAGAACTTTCCCTCCTAATACTGTTTCTCTGTCTGCCTTGCCAATGCCTGGTACCCACATTGCTGTGCCCTCATGGGGCCATTGCTAAGTGCAGACCAGCATCCTCCCAACCTAGTAGCTCCCCTCCATCCATTCTCTTCATTGTGGCATTGTAGGCCTTTTAAATTCAATAGATGGATCAGGAATGCACTGGATGACAACACTCCATGACTTCCCATTGTTCTAGGGGACTGGACAGAAATCCCTACATTGTTCACAAGACCTTGCATCATCATTCTCAGCCTGGTGTCTCTGTGATCTGGCCCGTGTGCCAGTCAGCTCAGGAGCTCCTCGTCCCATGAAGTTACCCCAGGCAAGAATGACCTTCCAGTGCCTCTTTCTAGATCAATCACTCACAGGTTAAACATACTCTTCAATGACAAGGTTTCCACGAGTGATCCCTTTAAACAAGTTTTGTGATCCCCAGGTAAGCCCTATTCTGATATAGATTGTCAGTGATTATTATTGAACCCTGCACATTCTCTACGTGGAAGTTTTCACTTTTGATAATTAATTTTATAAATAATGTGACTACTTGTTTAACATGTTCCTATGTCTATTTTTCTCTATTTCCCAGTAAGTCATTTTCCAGGGAAAGATTTTTGAACCTGTTTAAACTACATCAGAACAGGCAAGCCTTCTGCTTAAGAGCTGCCCAGTGGCTCCCCTTTACTCCTAGAAAAATATCCATGACTCTGTGGTCCCATGTGACCCCACAGTCCCACATGACCCCACAGTCCCACATGACCCCATGGTCTCGTGTGACCCGGTCCTTCACACCTCCCTGACCTTCTTGCTGCCATGACTGGTCTCTAAAAGGGCTGACCCTGTTCCCATTCAGGGCTAAGCCTGTTCCTATTCAGGGATGAACCTATTTCCATTCAGGGCCCAACCTATTCCCATTCAGGGCTCATAGACTTGCTGCTGTTCTCTCTGCATAAAGCCACTTCACGGTCTCCACATTTCTCCTGCTTCTCTTCATGAGGTATCTGCTAAAATGTGACCTTCTCATAGCAGCTTTCTCTAAACCGTCTATTTAGTGCCCTGCTACGTTATAGGCACTGGAACAAATTAGTGGGAAAATTTGGTCCAGGACCCCTGCCCTTAGAGATAGAGGCTCTTTCTCTCTAGTGAGAGTCATTGCCCCACAGCCCTCTCCCCTTCTTTTGTTTACCATTTATTCTGATTTGTCTTATTCTCACATTTTGAATTGCTTTCTTCTTTTCTTTCAAAGAAGGGTTCATGGCCACTGTCTATTATGTTCACCCTTCTACTTGCATCTCCTAGAACAGCGCCCAGCCCTTTGCAGGCCTTCCGTGAATGTGTGCAGTAAGTAGTCATGCCTTGCAAATTGAGTAGACTTTTCCAGAAGTGTTGGTGGCCAGAGGTAAGACTTCCTTGGAAGAAAAGTAAGAACTAGAAAAAGGCCACTGTAGTTAAAATCCATGCAGACGGGGCGAGAAGCTGGGCTGTGGGCTTCAGCAAATCAGAGCTTTTCCAGCTCCTTGGGAAAACCAAATTCAACTTGGTAGAAGGTGGGTGCATGCAAGACCTTCAGTTAGGAAGTGGCATTGATGTCACAGCACAGGAAATGAGAGTTTTCTCCACTAAAACCCAGGAGAGGAGTTTAATTGCTGACCTTCCCTGGAGAGATTCCACGCACTACAGATGACCTCTAAGAATCAGCAGCTACTTGGTCATTGAGCAGTGCACAGAAGCAGGGATTGTGAAACAGTCCATGCTCCATGAGAATGAAACATGCTGGCTAAAAGCTCAGACTGTGTTTTAAGCCATGTGGTTGGTTATATAACAAAATGCTATAGACTGGATAATTTAAAGCAACAGAAATTTATTCCTCAGAGTTCCTGAACCTGGAAAGACCACGATCGGGATGTCAGCAGGTTCGTCTGTTGACAGCCCATTTCCAGATTGAAAGGAAGCTGTTCTTACTGTTGTCCTCAGTGGCTGAAGGTATGAAAAAGCTCCCTTGGGCCTCTTTTATTCTCGAGGACTTAATCACCTTCCCAAGACCCCACCTCCTATGCCCCCACCTTATGGGTGATGTGAAGCATATGATTTTAAAGGGACCCAAATGTCCAAACAGAAGCAGACCACAGGTCTCAGAGTGGCCTGACATCAGTGATGGGAAGGGTGAGCTTGCACTCAGGAGCGCATCTTTTCAGAGCTACATTTTCATTCTGAAGTTTTATACAGAGAAATCCTGAGACTGAGTCTAAACCTTCACTTTTCTGGATCCTCTTGGCATTCAGCCAGTGTTGTGAACTATGATGTGAAGAGAATACGCCACCTGGCCTCTCTGGAGCAGCAAAATTGAAGCCGGGTATCTGAACGAAGGCCTAGCTGGGAAGCCCTTGACTTGAAGACCCTGCAAAGTTCAGTTTAGAGTGGACCCCATCTCTCTGCCCTGCTCCGCACCTCTGCTCACCAGAGCCAAATAGAGCCAGATGTGAAGGGCTGCTCTGCCGTACCTGAAGGATAGCCCCGATCTCCCTTTCACATTTCATGACACTATTTCCTGCACAATTTGCTTTTCCAAGGCTAAAAGAACTAGCACAGTTTAACTGGAGAAGAGTGTCGATAGTCATAATGATAGTTGGTTGTGAGAGTAATATTTTAAACCTGTTTAAGTGTTAAGAACACACTAGGTTCTCTGTGAAAGCATAGGCACCACCTTGCATGGGAATTGATTGTTTGGGTGATTCAATTATGCCAACTGCTATGCAGATAACCGGACAGAACCCTACCTTATCAGCCTTATGACCTTGGAGACAGCATGTCTGGGATGAATTGTGACATGTCAGGTAAGCTGTTTAAAATAGGTGTGCAAAAAAGCCCAGGTCATGCCACAGGACGGAATAAGCCCTGTCTCCATCTTTCTCCCACCCTTTCTGCCTTCCCTTTTATCCTTCTCTCCCACCCTCTTTCTATTTTTCCTTCTCCCTTTTTTTTATTCCAACACACACAAGCTGCTGGCTAAGATGCCTTGCTGTCTTTCTCATGAAAAGATGTAACTACAGACTCACCGTGAGTTTGGGTCTGAGATTTAGTTTAATGTTTCAGTAGTATTCCTCTATTCATTAAATATTTTAAGTGCCAGAAACCAGACATGCCCCTCAAAAGCTTAGGAAATATGCACAAGATTCTTGCGTTGAACTTGGACTCCAGAAGCAGAGACTGACAAGAAGAAAACATAAAAGCAAATAACAAACACATAAACACAGAAATGTGTTCTGTAGGGGCCACTGTGACCATCCCTGGGGTCGTAGTGATGAAACTGGAGAGGAAATAGCAAACCTAAGGCTGGCTTTTGAGATAGAACTCACTGCCTCTCCTGCATTTATTACTCTAAAGCACCTACACCACTTTCTCACCATCTTCTCCCAAATAACCTCCACTGCTGTGCTCACATCAGTGGCATTTCCCTTCACAGGAGCTCATAGCCATATAGAATTCAGTGCTGATCCATGTGTGTTGGCTACAAGCAGGACATCAGTGCAAGGTAAGCATTGGGATTCCTGAAACTGAAAACCCAGAGTGGTGTGTAAGCACCCCAGTGATGTACAGGGGTCTTAGGTCCAGCTCATTTTGGGTGCACACCCTAAGACCAGTCGCAGTAGGCTGAGCTCAGAAAATCGGGAAGAATGAAAACACAAACACTGCTAAACCTCCTGAATCTCTGCAATGGTTTTAAGTGTTATTTTAACTTAATCATGTATCTTTTTGTATGATTGTGTTTGGGTGGGACTGAATGATTCTGAAAACCCTTAAAGACGTTTCTGTATCATTAGAACTTGTTGAAGTAAACATTTTTCTCCAGAAAATGAACCCAGATCTGAAAAGTAGATGAATTCATTGCGGTTACCAAAATGCTTTAATTAAATAACTACCAGCAGTTATGTATGCCACCATATTAAAATCAGCTTACATATAAAACTGTACAAAGGAGCCTTTGTAAGGTACTGATTGCTGTTGAAAGCCCCTCCATCAGGATGTCACTGGAATTGTACCCTGCCCTGGGAAGTACAAGCCACCCACCCTGCAAGTTCAGGACTCTGTGTATGCCTTTGCTCCCAGAAAAGCAAGATGCCTCTAAACCTGCTGTTGTCTCAGGTTTATAGAGTCATGCCTTTCTCCTTGTCCAATCCACTCTGGGAGCCTCTGCTTTGCATCCTGCTTATCCCTGGGCTGGCAAGAGGGAAGCTGTCCCTCTGCTACTGCCCAGACATTTGAATTTCTGGAGACACTGAGATGTGAAAAAGCAGACATCAAGTGAACCAACACCTTGTTGAGTGGAGAAGCAGCCTCTGGGTGTAAACCCTTGAACTACACTCAGATCGTACATATGTCAGCTTGTGTTTCATTGTGGCTGGCTGCTTGTTGATCCATTCCAGTTGTGTATATATATATATATATATATATACACACATATATTTTTATATTTACTAGATGTGTGCTGTGCATTCCTGACTGCTGTGGAGGAAAAAGTAAAGCTTTAATCCACACCAGTGAACAGAGTAAGAACTAGAGAAAGCCTAAAAATTATGACGAAGTAACATCCCCGAAATACCTGGAAATGATGCCATTTTTCTTTCCTGTCACTAACAGCAAATAATTTTACCTACTACATAGGCTCAGAAAATAAATTGGAAAGACAGAATGGAGATACTGAAAAGGAAACAGTGAGGAAGAAAGATAGCGTGCCAGGTACAGCTAGACACAGTTTTATGCCAGTAATAAATGTTTAATGCCTCCAAATACATTAATTACTGCTTCAATTACTCTCTTATTAAAAAGAATAATTCAAATCAATTTCAATGTGCTAGTGCCTGGGAGAAACTGGCAAAACCCACCTGTGGAATTGACTATTTGACAGTAAAATTCACAAATGGGTTCGTAAAATAAACCTTAAGCAAAATAGGGTGATGATTATATCCAGTGGTAGGGCATTGTTTTTTGGAAAGTATTCAAGGTTTAGATATTTTTAAAGAGGGAGAAGGAAGGAAGGAAGAGAGGGCGGGCAGGAGGGAGGAAGGGAGGGAGAACAAGCCACTCTTTATTGGCTGACAGTAGATTTAAAATCAAATGCCTGTTTTCAACAGGTTCTTTAAAATAAAGCAAGTTTTGGTTTCCACAGTATCTTTAAAGGAAAGCCACAAAGGTGCAGTGTGGAGGGCTCACATTTCAGGTGTACCTCTACCTTCCCCGCACTCCTTCTACTGAGCATCTTGGCCGGACCCCAGCATGGTGCCTCCAGATAGGTTGTGACAAGCGTTGACTGATGATTTGTTTTGCCAACCTGTCAGAGTAATCCAATAGTTTGCTAATTTAAGGCAAGGTCTTTATTTGAAAACATCAAATGTGTTTTACTGTACACATCTGTGTCAGGGACAATCCTGCCAACATACAAGCTTTTGCTCATTTCAATAAATCAGCAATGTAAGTATCAAGAGGAAAATGTGCTTGAGGGTTTCAGGAGCAGCGGGTTTCCGAGCATGCAGAGGCAAGGGAGGGAGCGCGCTCGGGGCTCTACCCGGCATTCCTGGGGGCTGTTAATGACTTTGAGCCTGTCAAGAATATCTCTAGTTTATACAGAAGAGACAATTCATCTGTTTAATATAAAGGTGTAACATTTCCTACAGGTGAGCTCCACTGATCAAGGGATAAAAAGGAACTTTTGTTGCCACTTTGGAAAGATGTACCGCGGATTTTAACCCATGCTTTTGATGTAAGCTTCGGAAGCTTCCAAGGTTTCCCATGGGGGCCTGAGTTGTCAGATGCTGGGCTGGTGTGCAGGGTGACACAGCACATTGACTTAAAATGCCAGAGAGGAGAATGGCACAAGGCTCCCCAGGGTCAACGTGGGGCAAGTAGCGTTGCAGGGTAATCACCCCACTTTTTCCCTTCACATCATATCGACAACAAATCCAAGCATTTTTACCATAAGGATCCATTTCCCAAAGGGCCCATGATAGTTTGAATGAATGAGGCCTGGAAATTATTGCTTTGAATGTAAAAAGTGACAAATATCAATGCTGTTAGTGGCTTCACCACAGACGCCCTGCTGCACCCACATGCGGGGCAGTGGAGGAGCTCTCAAGAGCCCCAGGATGTCGTCTCTACGTTTTGGGACAGCTCAAGTCACCCCGCTTGTTGGTGAAATCTTAAAATTATAAAATCTTGCTGGAATTATGAAATCTGGAAGAACCTTTTCGGAAACTTCAGGTTGGTTTGAGAGGTATTGCGGCGTGCCTGCAGCCCAGCAGTGCTCTCAATCAATCTAGAAAATGCCAAAGGGGTCAGAATTTACGGGAACATCTCCTCTTCCATTTATCTTCAATAATAAGCTCCTCTTCTCATACCTACTATATTTTGGCTCCAACCCCAACTTCCAAATGCAAGCCAGATCTGCCCCTAATCTGGTTGGTTTGAGTAAGTAGCTACTTACATGTAAAACTGACCAGGTTTGCAACCAAAGGGTAAGTCGTGAATTGTCATCAGAGTTCATCTCTTATCAAATAATCAAGCGTATACTTTGTTTTCTTGATGAACAGTTCAGGATGAATTCTCTATGAATAAAACTTATACTATGTCTGTTTTCTCCTTGTGTTATTTTTTCTCAAGTTTGACAGTAACGAAAATCGTTGTACAGCTTTTTGAAGCAGTGAACAGGGCCAAGTGTTTAAAGAGCTACCATTAGAGTGACGAGGCTTGTTCTCTAAAATTCATGTCAGTACAAGGTAGTCCCATGGACACCACTGGGTGGGAAACTCACTAAAATCGGGGCAGGAAACAGACAGATTATGTCTTATGATCTGTCCTGCCATTTCCATCTTTTAAAATGCACCATTAGCTAAAAGGCTGTGTAGGGTTTCCTCCAAGGACACTATATCATCAGCAATATGTAAATGTTGTCTTTGTCAGTTTATTTTTCCAGGTGAAAACTCTTCCTGTCTGTGAAAGAGGCCCTTTGTGACCACATCTCCCTGGTTTGCAATAAAATCAGAAGGGATGAAATTCCTTTAGAAGACGTGCTGTCTAAACTTGAAATCTGAAATCGACTTGTCAGAGCAAGGGGCTGATAAAGAAGACATCAAGTTAGGTCCTTATCTCATTTTAGGAAGGGTTGATCAGGGGCCTCTTCCCTCAGGACATGGAGCAGACACGTAGAGAATATTCTTCTGTCTGTTGACTTTAACCTGTGCTCCCTCATTGGAAGGTGAACACAGACTCTTGTTTAGGGGTATCGCTAGCAATTGGCCTCTCTCCTTCGTACATCATATTTGTGGCAACAGCTTTTGATCAGACTATCCACAATCATGTAATTCAATCCCTTTTCATTCTAGTTAAATTTTTTTCTGGTGACCAAAGTAGAGAAAGGCTCTGGTGGCACTTAAGAGGCACCCTGGGCAAAGGGGCACAGAACAGGGCTTTGTGTTCCAGGAAATGGTGATGGAAAGGATTCTCTAGCTCGATGGCTTCTTCCCCGTGTTTTGATTCTGCAATTATAGATATTTTGACATCTTAGGAAACAGGCCCAGAAGTGATATCCAGTCCTGGCTATGCAGCAAAATGCTCCGCGTTTATTCTCTGAAGCCTGCACTGACCGCACGCCTCTACGGCTTTAGTTTGGGTGATGATGTGTGCTCAGGAAAGAACATGCTTGACTCCTCACTCCTCAGGAAGCCTGGCTTCCTCTCTTTCCCCCCAGGACCTCCTCATGTCCACTGAAAACAGTGGCGTCTTTCAGCTGGGTTTCAGCAGAAACAGACTCCAGCTGGTGTGCCAGGGGATCTGCCCTCCTGACTCAGCCTCCCCCAGGTGTCTGGTTTTTCCTGATCATTTTGGAAATTCCACCCTAGATGAGGTTCCTTGGGAAGGTAGGCCTGAGGACCATATGAGACAGAAAAGCAAAAAAAAAAAAAAAAAAAAAAAATTCTCATACAAATAACTTTGACAGAGTACAATAAAATGAAGGCATTACAGTTGAATGTGGCTTTCTAATTTAAAAATCAGAAGATAAGTAATGAATTTGAAAGTTTAAGTTTCCACTTGCGTTATTTTGTGTAGAGGACAATACAGCCTTGGTGTCGGCCTGTGCTCATAGAACTTTTGTATATTTTAAATACTACATTTTTAACCATGGACTCAATTTTAATTTACAATCATGTGGCATGAACAATAAACTATGCAAGACATAATAGACACAACATCTTTAGATCTCACCAAGCCCTGTGAGAATTACTGTCAGTAATTTCCAGAAGCTAAAATTCAAATAGTGTGTGCAAATTCTCCCCAAGTAGTACATTGGGTGTCAGATGTGAACTGCAAGTGTGAGCTCCCGTGAGACGGAGTCAGAAAATACTTCCACGGCACCTAAGACACATGTGAAAAGATACAGCCCTCTAACTGCAAAGTGGTACCCAGCCCAAGCAGGGAGCACACCCAGCAGCCAGACAGTGTGGGGTGGAACCCAGGTCTCCACTAGAGTGAATTCTGGGGAGCTTCCCCTGTGCCTTCCTTTTCTCACCCATAAAATGTGGGTCTATAATACAACCCGCCTGCTAGGTTTCTTCTGCTGTGGAGGTAAAGTGCTAAGAACTCGGGCACACATGGCTGGCGCTCAGAAGTTAGCTGTAATCACAGGTAAAATGCAGAGGTAGGAACACAACTGCAGGTTGTTTTGTTAATTGTGTAATTGTGCATTTCTCACGTGAAAGGCTGACTTGGGACGAAACTGCATTGCTTGGACACCTTCTAGCTTCCTTTATTAGTATGTAAATTGCTTCGTGTTTGGGAGATTTTTCATGCAACACCCCGAGGGATTCGTTTACTTGCCCATATGTATGCAGTCTGCCCTTGGACTGGATGCCTAGGGTTGGGGCACTAAGACCTGCTCTCTGTCCCAAGCAACAACTCACAGGCAGTGGGTGGGTGAGAATAGAGAAGGCACAATTGAATATGGAACGTGTGTGGAGGAAGAAGAGCACGCAGAAGACATGGGCCTGAAGGGGTGCTGGGTGCCCCAGCCCGGTGGTGGAGGTAGAGGGGCAGAGAAGGCTTTCTGAGGAGGTGATTTCCAGGTGGCTCCTGCGGTCTGAGAGAAGCTAGACAGGACGTCGTGGAGATAGGTTGCTCATCTGGAAACAGACGAGGAGATGGTCTTCAGGGTAGAAGGTGTTTATGAGGAATCAACACCAAGGGAGAAGGAGGGGAGGCAGCAGGGGTGGGTAAAGGGAGAAGTCGGTGATGCAGACCCCAGAACACCTCAGCCGGCTCACAGGGGAGCTTTGGGGATGCGTTTATCATTAGAAAGGCTGACATGGGACCAAACCCTGCATTGCTTGGGTACCACTGCCTGGGGAAGAGCCTGGCCTCTCACTGAAGGTGTTGCTCAGGGAGCCCACAGCATGATTGAGGAGCAAGTCACCTCTGCAAGGACTTCTGGGGAATCAACACATCTCTAGGTCCACCACAGCCCAGCCCCTGCACCACCGGCCCTGTTTCTCTCTGTCATTTCAGAGCAGCCCTTTCCCACTGCTGCTCCTCCCTCTGCTGATGAAAGCCACCTGTGCCAAGAGAGTGACACACCTATTCTTCCCTGCTGGACCCTCTGTGAAGAAGCTCAAGCATCCATGAAGCTCAAAGCGTTATGATTCACTGGGAGTCTTGCTTTGTTCTGTGGCAAAAGTGCCCCCTTTGTGGGGACAAGAACCTTTAACTCTGTAAAGCACAAAGTTGTCAGGATGAGTCATGGTGAGGGATGCTTAGAGAGCACGGACACCCCTCAGTGCCAGACCCCTCAGTCCTCCATGGGTGGTGCAGCACGGCCCGTGAGGAACTTTGGTTCAATGCAGATGCTGTGTTCTGGAGCGTGGCACCCCGTCCTCACGGGGTATTGCTACCAGGATGGTGAGTGCTTTTGGAAGACCAGCAACATATATGACATAATCACAAATCCTATAATCATGGGCCACCCCTGCAACTCTTATGCTGAGGAACCGCCCTTATCAGGTGACATCCCAAGCCAATGGGTTAAACCCTCTGCAAGTTCAAGATAGGGGGCTGGCTGGAGTTTGTGGCAGCAAATTCAGAATAGCGTCTGCTTCTGTGAGAACACACTGCTGGCCCATTAGACTGGAAGGGGCCCAATGGAGACAAATTATGTTTCCTCCAGGAATGCTGCCTTACCAGGTGCTCCATGTTGGTCCCCATGGCTGGCAGGTTGACATCACTGGCAGAAGTAGTCAGCTCAGCATCTTCAGCCTCAGCCAATGGGGTCCAGACTCTTGAGCAAAAACATCATCTCCATGTGTGCCACCATCAGTTCCTCATGTGTTTGTCATGTCAGCACAAGGATCGATGTCACCAGAGGGGAACTGTCAGTGCTGAGCAGGTCATTCTTACCACTGCTTTAGTAGCTCTTCCTCGGGGGATGTTTTTGGATATAAATTAAGGTATACTATAAAGATCTTCAAACTATATTCCCTTCAATCTTTGGGATTACTCCTATGTGGCCGTGCTCATGCCTCCCCCATAGGTCTCTCCTGATCTTCCAACCTTTTCTTTCCAGGTTATGGTGAGCTGGCTAGGCCATTGGCCACTTCCTATGGGTCCACATGTGTTCTTTTGAACCACTTCTCTTTCCACAAAGTGGTGACCAGGTTTGTTGCAGACGCACTTTTTATTGAGATAATTTTCCCTTGGTACTCTTATTCAAAGCCACTCCCAAATGAGCATGGAGAGCAACAGCTATTTTTGCGCTGGACTCATGAACACATCCATAGCTTAAGTTTCTCCCTCCTTCTCCAACTGGCTGGAGGATGTCCCACAGAGTTACGGATGGAAACCAAGGGAAGGACCCTGCTGCAACAGCATGGAGGCCAGCATGGTCTAGACCATGTGCTCAGGCCCTCAGCCCACTCACATTCCAGCCCAGATTCACCACTTCCATCTTAGGATGTGACTTCACTGGTCCTGCCTGAGATGGGTCCTCAGCGGGCTTGACAGGACCCAGCTTATAATGGGCAAGCTTGGATGCATGGTCACCCAATGTCATAGGCCCAGGGGACAGTCCCTGTGAGAGTCCAGGAGCATGCCAGTTGCTTTGAAAGAGGCAGACCACGTTCTCCTGTGAGTGCCATGGTCTTGCTTCTGCCCCGGGGTTCTGCTGTGCTGTGAGTTTACTCAGGCATGCCCACTGCCACACACTTCATAAAGTGCATTTTCCGTTCCCTGACATCTCTCTCAACATCGAGGCTGTCAGATCGTGGGACCTAAATGGGAGGGCTTTTTGAGTCACTCAGGTTGTGGACTAAAGAAGTTTTCCAAGGTGTGGAATATCCTCCCTATAGGTCTGAACAGGCCTTCCAGGCATTGTGTTTGTTTTTCATGGGAAGGAGTGCAAGACGCAGTGATTTTTCTTGGCATCCTCCTGATCATCAGAATCCGCCTGTCTATGGATGTGTCAAGTCTCTGAATTTCTGCAAGGTTTACTACCAACCTCAGGAGAGTTGGTCTTCTACCAAAGCTTTCAGCATGCTAGCCACCTCTGGCTCACCTGGCCTGACCAACATAATCGCACAAATGTAATAGGTCAATGTCAAGACAAATAAGACTCTTTGGACTATTATGCTACATGCTATAGTGATTATAGACCTGGGGCAAAAATGAAAACGCATATTGTTGACAATTCCATGTGAATTGACTATTTCTCTTTCTATTTTTCTGGCTGAGATGGAAGAAACAAAAAGTGTTTGCCAAGTCAACAATTACATACAATGCACCTGAGACCATGGGTTCCTGCTCTAAGAAACAGGCTCCATCTGACAGAGCGGCTGAAATCAGGTTGGCCACGTGGGTGAGCTTGACAATCTATGACATTCTGCAGGTCCATCTTCTACAGAGCCAAACTGGTCAGCTAATGGATATGTGAGGGGAGCCACCAACCCATGTCTTTTTAGCCCTTTGTGTCGGCACTAATTTCCATCATGCATGCTGGGTGGCAAGATTGCTTGTGATTATTTATTTCGATCAGTTGATGAGGGATGGCTTTTACTTGCCTTCCTTATTAAAATAGCTTTTATTACACAAACCAAGAGCTTGTTTTGAGGGTTGAACCAACTTCCAGGGTTGATCATTTCAATGATAGATTTGATCACTGGAGAAAATAGAACTAAGTGGGTCCGTTGACCCAATAGTTTGCCTGTGAGTTAGGCCTTGGATGTGGCTCTGTTTACTGGCTAACTTCACGATGAGATGGGATAGTTCCCTTGACCCCCTCTGTGGGTGGGAACTGGCTCGTTTCACTCAGCCCACGGCTGCCCACTCCTTGTGAGAGGCAGTGTGCCAGCAAGCGAGTGTAGGAACTGGAGGGAATGGATGCTGGAACTGGCCAGCCACCCTCTCTGATGGGAGAAGGCTTTGCGCGGGTCCCACAGTGGCATCCAAGCCCCCGCCCTCTTGGCACCTGGGTTTCAGTCCAGCATCCAGGAAGAATGAGGTCACACAGATCGAAGGGTAACATATAAGGAGGATTTTATTGGGTGATGGCTCTCAAGGGGTTGGGAGCTGGAAAGGGGATGGTGTGGGAGAGAAGGTGATCATTCCCTGAAGCCTCATCGTCTGAAGTTAGCAGCATCTATCCATAGGCTCTGGTGCCCAGTTGCTGCTTCTCTGCTCACCGCTCAGCCACTAGTGTCCCCGCCACTCAGCCGCTTGTGTTGTTCTGCCACCTGAAGTCTTTTTATGGGCACAGGACTGGGGTGTGGAAGGGCAAAAGGCAATATTTGGGTAGAAAAACGGGGTCAACTGTTTTCCTTTAGGGTCGCGGTTCCAGGCTTAAGGGTCGGGTTTTGCTGGGAGCCCAGACGTTCTGTATTAACAGGTACTCCTCTATGTGGGAGAGTGTAATAACATTTTATCTTTGAGGATCGTAATGTATTTATAACGGAATTCCAGATATTTTGTCCAGTCATCGCCAATACGTACCCCTTTCCTCCAGGCACAGATTCCTGGGTAAATGGCTGTAGGTCTCTTGAGGAAAGACAGAGGAGAGAATCATTCTCATGGCATTTGTCACAGTGTGGTAGGATTGTTCTTCACCCCTGGGAACTCAACATCTCTTTGGTCAGTGGGTTCTGGGTCTGAAACAGGCTGAGGTGTGGACATTGGACAAGGGAGCCAGCCGTCTTTGGAGAGGGTGTCATTGGCTCCTGATCAGCCACACTGACACCTGCTGCTGCTCAGAGCTCTCAGTGCCTCAGCCTGAAGCCCACATGGGCGTGCTGTGTTCTCGTAACCATCTCAATAACTCTCTGTGAGTCAGGACCCCTCAGAGGCCACTTAAACCCAGCCAGTCATTAAGAAAAGTGCCACTCCTTGGCACAACATGTCACCACCATTGTCTCAGGTCCAGTCACCTCTATTGCTACCTGTGAGAGGAGCCCTATTGTCTTCTTCTTTTCTCAGCCTAGGCCTGCAGGTGAGGGCCACCCCCGAAAGCTTTATAGATGCTTGTGTCCTTCTGTGCTTGGGAAAAGGGGTGAGTCCTTTAGGCTTCCTGAAAATGTGGTGGGTTACCAGGCTACATCCATTCCAGCAGACACACTTTCTAAGCCTTTCAATCCTTCCCTCCATGGCCCGCCGCAGCAATCCTGGCATCACAGCTGGGCTATCACTTTCGCCAGACTTGTATGAGCAATTCTAGTAGCAAGTTTGCACAATTCCCTGGCATCTTTGAAAAGGTGGTAAATCCTACATACGCGAAAAGCACTCCCAAGCCAATATACTCTTTCATGTAAATTTTGTGTTCCAGTTCCCTTAATCAACCATCTTCAAAATACAATCCTAGGTATACACTCGTGGTTCCTGCTGGTACAGGCTGGCTAAATCTCGAAGATCCTTTAGAATTCAGTGCCTTTCCTCCTGTACAAATTTCCTGTGTGTCCTGTGACAAATTTCTACAAACTGGATGGCTTAAAGCCATAGAAATGTAGCCTCTCCTAGTTCTGGAGGGCAGCAGCCTGACATCAGAAGCCAACATGACCACCCTCCCTGAGGGACTCTGGGTAAATTCCCTGATGTTCACTGGCTTGCAGGTCCACCACTGCAGCCTCCGTTTCTGCTGTCACATGGCCTTCTCCTGGGATGCATCTGCCTTCACATGATGTTTTCTTCTTCGTATGAGGGCACCAGTTGTATTGGTTTTGGACCTAGCCTAATGGCTTCATCCTAACTTGACTGCATTTGCAAAGAACCTATTTTCAAATAAAGTCACTTTCACAGGCAACAGAGATGTCCACATCTCTTTTAGGGAGCCACAAGTGGACCCATGACATGTCCTCAAAGCATTTCCCAGTGACTTATGCTGCAACTAAACCCCTGACATGGGCCCACTGGAGGGGCTGCAAAGCAGTGGCAGGTCCTGAGGGAATGTCTCAGTCCACTTGAGCGGCTAGTACAAAACACCATAAACTGTGTGGCTTATAAGAAGCAGACGTGTATTGCTCACAGTTCCAGAGGCTGGGAAGTCTAACAGCAAGGCCCTGGAAGATTTGGCTTCTGGCAAGGACACACTTCCTGGTTCATAGATGGCACCTTCTCACTGTGTCCTCATATGCTCACAAGGTGGAAAGGGTGAGGGAGCCCCCTGGGATCTCCTTTTTTTTTTTTTTTTTTGGAGACAAAGTCTTGCTTTGTTGGCCAGGCTGGAGTGCAGTGGTATAATCTCTGCTCAAGTGGTATAATCTCTGCCCACTGAAATCTCTGCCTCCCAGGTTCAAGTGATTCTCCTGCCTCAGCCTCCTGAGTAGTTGGGACTACAGGCATATGCCACCATACCCAGCTAATTTTTTTATATTTTTAGTACAGATGGGGTTTCACCATGTTGGTCAGGTTGGTCTCTCTCTCCTGACCTCATGATCCACCTGCCTCAACCTCCCAAAGTGTTCGGATTACAGGCGTGAGCCACCATGCCCAGCCAGACCTCTTTTACACTGGCACTGATCTCATTCATGAGGTCTCCACCCTCATGACCTCATCACTACTGAGAGATCTCACTTTCTAATATCACTTTGAAAGTTAGAATTTCAACTTATGGATTTTGGGAGAATGTAAACATTCAGGCCATGCAGAGAGTACGAATTACCTTGTTGGAGAAGGGCTTTTGCACTGTCTCCAAGCAAGGTAGACTCATCGCCCATGGCCGTATACTCAGAAATCATGGGATGATTCTGCTGCTTGGTGGTTCATGGGCATCTGAAAAGTCAAATGTTGTGGGATTGATATGGTTTCGGTCTGTGTCCCTACCCAAATCTCAGGACAAATTGTAACCCCCAGTGTTGGAGGTGGGGCCCAATGGGAGGTGATTGGATCATGGAGTTGAATCCTCATGAGAATGATCTAATCACCTCACACTTTGGTGCTGTTCTCATGAGAGTGAGTGAATTCTCGCAAGATCTGGTTGTTTGAAAGTATGTAGCACCTCCCTCCTCTCTCTCCTTCTCCTGCTCCAACCGTGGAAACTTCCTCTTGCTTCCCCTTCCACCATGATTGAAAGTTCCCTGAGGCCTCCCCAGCCAGCCTTCCTGTACAGCCTGGGGAAGGGTGAGTCAATTAAACCTTTTTATAAATTACCCAGTTTGAGGTATTTCTTTATAACCGTGTGAGAATGGATTAATACAGGGAGCATTCTCGAAGATACGTTCAGCCCATGGGCAGCTTCCAAAATTTTCCCAACGAAGGCCAAGATCTTGGCCGAACACATCTGCTTTGGTTGGGTGCTTATATATTTTTTGAAATTCAGTTAGTATACCACAGAGTTTATCTTTAGAATTTTCTCTCCATCATCCTTCAAGAGATGAGAAATTATTTGTTTGCAATGGAAGAGTGTGTCTTGCCTTCACACAGGGCCCCTGACCCTCAGGAACCCCTCCTCACCATCAGTGGCACCTGATGCCACAGTGCCCGTTTCCCATACAACTCCAATGCCTGGTGTGCTGCAAGAATGCTATGCGGACATCTGTTCCTTTCCATGATGCATCTTCCCCAGTCACCACTGTATCATGTCAACATCAATGCTCTACCTTTAGCCAGGGTCTGTATTTTCGGCACCAGAATTACATCACATAAGATCAAAGCTTTAGGAACAAATCCTGCCTTCTGCATTCTGCACGCTCACCCAGTTTCATATGAAATCAAGAACTCAGTACTATTCTACCATAATCCTTCATCAAGCATGAATTACCGGATGAATAAATCAAATGAAGAACTTAGTTTTTTAAAATATTACTGAGACTATCTCCTTGGGTATTAAACATATTCTTGTAATAGTAAATTAATGCATGATTACCCAGAAGTCAGTTTCTTTTCCCAATCTCTCAAATTCTATCTACAGATTATCTCTTCATTCAACTAATGAAGTGTTTCTCTCCCCAGCTCCCAGATTTTAGGAGTGAAAGAATCTGCCCTTCATGTTTGAGACTTAATTGAGAAAGAAATGACTCATCAGTGGGTGTCTGCCATGCAGTAAACCACGCACTTCTGGAGACCCTGGAAGAATTTTCAGTGATTTTAAAGGAGAGGGAAGATCCGTATCTTTTGAAAAGGATAATTACCTTCAAAGAGGAGCTAAATTTCCCCTCAACAATAAACAGCATTTATTCTTTTCTTCTGTGAGAGATTTGCTTGGAAATTTGAAGATGTCAAAACTAATCCCAGACAAAGCAATTGGGAAATTCCCAGAGTAGTCTGGGAAGCGGCCAAAGGCTATGCTGTTACTTATTTCATCAGCTACACCCTCACACAAGCAGGTCCTTAATTCCATCCCACTGTGCTTCTGAAGGATATCGGTTCTCCATAGATGAATTCCAGCCAGCTTTCTCCTTCCCAGTTCAAATCTAAAGTCCCTTAAGCAGGCAAAGGAAAATTAAATACAAGAGCTAATAAAATTCATCTCACTGTTTGGCAGTGGTGGGTCTGTAACCTCTCTGCTGGGCTTGTGTGAGTACGTATGCACAATACACATGTATTCCCTTACAGTGGCATGAATGTTACCGATGAAGTTGTAGGAGCATGTGAACGATGCTGTGTGAGAAACACGATCTCAAAAACTGCTCTGGAGCCAGGAGAAATAAATAATGCAATGAGTTAACTGAATCTCAGTTGTAGTTATTCTTCTGATCACATCTTCCTTCTCTGTTACCATTATTATTGAGTGTAAGAAGATGAGGAAAGAAGTGTAAAAGAGGAGAAATTTTCTCATGCAGGGGATTTTCTCCAGGTAGTATACCTCTTTTTTATTTTTTTGAGACAGAGTCCCACTCTGTCACTCAGGCTGGAGTGGTACAATCTCAGCTGACTGCAACCTCCACCTCCGGGGTTCAAGCGATTCTCCTGCCTCAGCCTCCCGAGTAGCTGGGGCTACAGGCATGCACCACCATGCCTGGTAAATTTTTTTTTCATATTTTTAGTAGAGACGGGGTTTCACTGTGTTTTCCAGGATAGCCTCAATCTCCTGACCTCAAATGATCTGCCCGCCTCAGCCTCCCAAAGTGCTGGGATTACAGGCATGAGCCACCTCGCCCAGCCTTAGGTAGTACATCTCCATAGGATAATAGACTCTCTTAGAGGAATGCGCATCACACACGTGCTTCAAGCAATTCACACCTACAGGACCTGGTGTGGTATATATTGTTTTTCATCCCCATTATGGAGAATCCCCAAATCTCAAAGCTTGTGGCTAACAGAAAGAGAACCCAGCATCAGCATTAGTGACAACCACATTGCATGTTCTCCATGCTCAGGGGACCCCTCTGCAGCTGGGAGCTTCAGGCTTCTCGGCACAGCATGGAGTCAGGGAGGCTGCTATCTGTCATATGATCTGCAGGCCCTGGTGGCACAACTGCCTTCCCTGTCTCCCAGCCATGGCATGAGGAACTTTCTGTGTAGCAAGCTGTGCAAAGGTGCCCCTGGAGTGCCGTGGCAAGGGAGGGTTGCTGTGCAGCCCTGCATACCAGGCGCTGCTCCAGAAGCACCCACAGCCAAGCGTGGGATATTTCACTGTCTTCCTGGTTTTCTGGAGGAGGTGGGAAGATTCCAGTGCCCATTAGGCGTTTTGTTCCTTATGACTATCACTGACAGGCGGCTGTCACCGAGCATGTTTCTGGTCCTTTCAAGATGGGATGTGACTCACAGATGTGTCGGGAGGTCTCACCCCAGGTTGCTGAGTGGATGCTCACCCTGGCACATCACACGATTCCTTCTGAGAGTTCTCCTGAGGTATCTTCAGTAAAGAGAAGGGGTCATTTTTGAAGTTGCGCTTTTTTTTTCCCATATGCTAACTGCCAGGAACTTCCAAATAGAGCCCCTGTTGTCCTTTATAGAGTGTGGTGGCAGGTCTGGGCTGCAGATTTTTCACTGTGTCCAGCATGAGTTCAGGGCTTGCCCTGTTCTCCTCTAATTGGGACACAGCCTGGTCCATGCCTTTGTTCGTAGTGTCTGCCCGGCATGGCCTCCTCTTGAGTTTAAAACGACAGCTCTCACCTCCTTTCTCGGTGAGGAATCATGATAACAGGGAGAGCGTATTACCAAGTGCTGGATTCCAGAGGGACCTGTTATTCCTGTAACAATGAAGCATTCCAGACTACAGGGAGAGCAGACTTTGTGTAAGGTGTTGCATTATGTTGTGTGTGTTGGAGACAGACCCAAGCTATGTGAGTTCAAGGAGTTGATAATTACTCTGGTGAGGATTTTTTCCCCTCAAGGAAAAGACCACACACACACACACACACACACACACACACACGCACACACACACACACACAGAGACACTAAGTCAACCCAATGGCAAGTATAAGAACAAAACAGAGGGTTAGCTTTCTATTTAAATAAACCTCAAGTTCAGCATGTTTCTGTTTTAGAAATAGAATACAAAATAATTTTGTTTTAAACAAATTTTCTTCCATGTTGTTTCTTTTTGTCTTTTTCTTCTTTCTCAACCTGGTAAAGTGGCCAATTTAGTTCACAATAGAAATCAAATACATCTTTGAACATCTAAATTTACTTTAAACTGACTGTAGGAGGGGGCCTCCACAACTCCCATAGCAGCAATATTCCCACCTCTTTTTTTTTTATTATTACTTAAAAGTGCTTATCAAGATGAATGAGAACAGCGGTGTGTAATTTCAAAGATGAAATTGCTTTTCTCTCCAGCTTTCCCATTGTATTTTCAAGGTCACCATAAGGAGTCCGCTGACAGCCCGGCCTTCTCCGGGCTGTGTCAGGGCCCATCACGCCTCATGGGGAGGCAGGGTGGCTTGAGAAGTGTTCTGCTTTATTTTTCCTCTCAAAAGATGGTGTGAAATTCCTGCTCATTGGCACATAGTTGGGTGAAGTTGAAGTGTTGAGGGGGCCCCTGCCCTCTGCCCCCAGCACAATCACCAAGGCCAAGGCTAAACTCAGTGCCCCATGCCCTGGGAAGGCCCGTCCTCTGTGTCAGGGAGGGAAGCCCGGGACATGTCCCAGGGACCAGCTGCAGACACGGCTAGTGCTGCGTGAGGCTCACAGTCACACCCACGCTGCACATTCCTCTTTCACAATTTAACAACAAAACCACAGGTACTGCTTGTTTCCGTCCCACACCCACAAGCGAGACACTCTTTTAAACTTTCATTTGAGAGCTGCATTTACAATCCATCGACTGCTCAAATATTCTCCAGCATGAGATATGGTTAGCGGATCTCAGAAATCATCAAGATACTCTGATATATCCTCCATTATAGATAAAATAAAACACGTCTTGGTAATCACTTGTATGGGACAAATCAGCATGATAACACACAATTTTTCTTAGGTTAAAGTATTCTTACAGACAATCTGGCCTTGAACATTTATAATCTATATAGAAATATTTTAAAATGTATCTCTTAATAATTTTCTTAAAATCAAGGGACTTATGGCTCAAAGTGGCAATTTGTTTACTTCCACAAAATTCCTCTTTCTACATGATAGTAACAAAATGTATAAAAATTTAAGGGAAAATGACTGACAATGACTAGGTTGAGATTAAAATCCTCAGAATTTTTATTTGAAGTCAAAACATGAAGAGATCATAAAGCAACACAATGAGAAGTGACATATTTCAAGGTGGCCCAGGTATCAGCTGTAGAATGTATGGAATTTAAAATTAAATTCTCTAATTCTTTGTTTCTTCATATTTATTGAGATTATAATATATATCAGTCTCACACGATTTTGTGAAGAGTGACATAAATAACATGTGTTACTGTTTAGTAATTCTCAGTCAATGGTAATGGTGTATTAGCAATATCCAAATGAGGTGATCAAAGCATTTAGGGTAACTATTTATAGAGGAAGCTTTTTAAAGGCAGAGGAAAAGTCATGATTGACAGTCTGGTGATCTGCCATTGGTCCTGCTTTGCATAAACTTTTTTTGCTGGTTGAACTGGTTCGATTGTTTAATTTCCATTCCTGTCACCCAAGTTTTCAGTAAGAAGTTTGGGGGCCTCGCGGGAGGGTGTAACTTGAACATGAAACTCCAGAGTGGAAAGCATTTTGAAACATGACATAGATACATAGAAAGGTCACTTTCTACCCATTTATAATCAGATTGCAGCTAATCTTCCCCTTACATTATGCCTACAAGTTAAACAAACTGCAACTAGTAAGATTGTGATCATTTGACTAGGACCTGGGCTGTTTGAGAGACGCAGTCAAAAAGTAAATCTTTCACTAATTATTTTAAACACTGTAATGACATTCTAAGTAACAAAGGGCAGTAGTAATAATAATGATAAACTATCATAATAGTTATTTCTTTTAGTTTTCCTGCATAAGCCAGGCTGTCTCCTAAGTTTACTAAATACATGATCCACTCTACCCCTTAACCCACAGACTCACAATGTAGATATTATCATAATTATAATAACTATACTATTAATATAAATTAATATTACCTTTATTTGTGTTATGGCTACTATTATTTTATTGACAAAAAGAGAAGAGAGGTTAAGTAATGCACATGGAGAGCTAAGCACCAGGTCCCCAAACAAACCTCGACCATGTGGTTAAAGCCGATTTATTAATAGTCTGATCAGAAGCCCTCTGAGGTGGGAGACTGAAGGCTTAATAACTATTAACCCCTGCTGTGCTGCAGACTGGAGCCCAAGCATCCCTTCAAGGAGAACAGGGATCTCCTTCTGTCGCTCTGGGGAGCTGCCTTCCTTTTAGAAATACTCCTTGCTAATTTTCAATTAATTCTTTAGCACTGAAGTTGGGACCTCTAAAATATTTTTTATGTTCTAAAGACCACTCTGTTAGTTAAGGAAACCTGAACTACAACCTTGAACAAATGGATAATGTATTGAAGTGTTACCGTAAAAGAAATGTCAAGGTAAAGCAAAAATCCTACTTACATCGAAGGTAAACACAAACTGTCTAACTGCCCTGAGAGTCTCCCCAAAGTCCCGGCATTGCTTGGAGCTCTCACACCCTATTTTCTGGAGCATTTTTAGTTCAAACGCGTATCTCAATTTGACCATATATGTCAATTGCTTCCCATACTGGACACATCATGGCATGTAGGACACTTTCTTACTTTTTCACTATAAAAGGCCTTTGATTGAAAGTTGAATGCTGTGGAGGTCGAAGTCCCATGTGACTGTGGTCCCACGTCTCAGAAGCCTTTCTTCATGCTGTTTCCATGCTTGTTTCTTCATGCTGTTTCCATGCTTGTGTTTTCAGCTCTTGGAATGAAGCATCAGACCTCCCGCAATTCTCATGGAGTATGTTAGGGTCCATGAAAGAGAGCTGAAGATTTCTCTCTGGTGTGATCATGTTTTCTCTATTACCTCTAAACTTCTACTTCAAGACATCATGTGACTGAGCTCTGCTCTCTAGAGTTCATGATTCTTCCTCCATGATTTCAAAATATGTATTCAACAGATTAAAAGATGGAGCTGTCCAGGCGCGGTGGCTCATGCCTGTGATCCCAGCACTTTGTGAGGCCAAGGCAGGCGGATCACTTGAGGTCAGGAGTTTGAGACCAGCCTAGCCAACATGGTGAAACCCTGCCTTTAATAAAAATACAAAAATTAGCTGGGCATAATGGCGGGCACCTGTAATCCCAGCTACTTGGGAGGCTGAGGCTGGAGAATTGCTTGAATCCAGGAGGTGGAGGTAGTGATCTGAAATTATATCACTGCACCCCAGCCTAGGTGACAGAACAAGACTCGGTCTGAGAAAAGGGAAGGGAAGGGAAGGGGAGCAGAGGGAAGGTGAGGGGAAGAGAGGGGAGGGAGAGGGGAAGAGGAAGGGGAGGGAAGAAGGGAAGGAATAGAGCTGGAGTTTTGCTTATTACTATTATTTAATCAGAGGACATATCACCCTCCTCACAAAGGTGAGAATGGCACAGTCCCAGGAGGCTGTTTGGGCCCCAGCTACAGACACACAGGCACCGTCAGCAAAATCAAATGTACGCGTTACACACAGACGTCTCATCTTCATGGACGTGAGGGCCTCCGCGCTGAGCAACTGAAAGAGAAAGTGTTTTTCATTTTTACTTTGTTTCTCCCAAATTAAGGCATGCTTTTCCTGTTTATAAAACTTCTGTTTTGGAAACGCTTCCCACCGTACTTTACTGTGAGTGGGGCCACAGAAGTTTTATAAGTAGGAAAAGCATGCTTTTATTTTTGTTTTTATTTCATAAAAGTAAAGAAGAAAATAAAACAAAAGCGCACCTCTCCGAAGTGTCTGCTCTCGATGTTTTGTGCTTGCCACACGCCGTAGTCTATACGCATGTGCACCTACAGAGATGACTATTCACGTGTGGGCTTGTCTAACATATGCTCATTTTATAATGTACTATGTATATTTTTTCATTTTTTTAAAATTATCACTTTATTATAATGACTGCATATGTTTTCATTCTGTAGGTGTTACACAATTTAATTTAGTTAGCAAATCATTTATCACTGCATATTTACTGTGACTATGATTGTTTATGTTTTAACCAATGTCGTGATGACATTCTTAGGTATATTTTATTGCAATACATTTCCCAACGGACAATTTTTCAGTCTTAGATTTTTCATGTTTCATATCTCTGAGACTGCCCCATAACGCTATATGATTTGGATCCCCATTAGGGACATGTCCGTCCTCATTTCTGATAAGTGCACACAGGTATCTCCAGGACTTATACCCTTCCCAGAATACGCTGGCTTTCCATAAAGACTGTTGAATAAATGTATCCTTAACATTACCATGGTGTTTTTAAACAGCTGTCAACATAAGAAGCAATACCTACCTACAGGTTTTAATTTACATTTGTTTAATTACCTCTGAGTCCCAACATCTGTCCATAAATGCCTGGCCAACTTGTGTGTTTGTTTTTCCTCTTGTGAATTGCCTACTCATTTTTTTTTTTTATGTTACTGATGTGTAGGTCTCTCCTTGTTGATTTGTAAGAATAATTTAGAAACTAGTGAGTAAAACTATGTTGTTTGTGTGTCAATTTTTTTTTTCAATTGTCTGCTTGTCTTTTAATCTCTGTTTGGTTGCTTTTACCATAGGTAAAAGGTAAGTGTTACGTCTTTCTTCATGTTTATTTTTTTTTGGAGGAGGGATATTCTGGATCTTTACTACCATTACCCAACTCCACTCCAAAAGCATGACTTTTCACTATTTTTATAAACATTATTATATGCCCCAAACACAATTTTTGTCCTTGTTTTTTTAGAGTACAGAACATACAGTTTTAGAACACAAGGCATAAAATTTATGAATGTATGAGTCTGTTCTCATGCTGCTTATAAAGACATACTCAAGGCTACGTAATTTATAAAGGGAAGAGGTTTATTGGACTCACAGTTCAGCATGGCTGGGGAGGCCTCACAATCACGGCAGAAGGCAAATGAGGAGCAAAGTCACATCTTACATGGTGGCAGGCAAGAGAGATTGTGTAGGGGAACTGCCCTTCATAAAACCATCAAATCTTGTGAAATTTATTCACTGTCATGAGAATAGCATGGGAAAGACCTGCCCTATGATTCAATTACCTCCCACTAGGTCTCTACCAGGACATGTGGGATTATGGGAGCTAAAATTCAAGATGAAGTTTGGCAGGGGACATAACCAAACCATATCAATGAGTCTTTATTTGATACTTTTTCCACATAAAGATGAGAAGATTTCTATCTTTTTAATTTCAGTACTAGTCAGCTGAGTGAGCATCATGTACTGAAAATCTAACTCTCCCTTAGAGTTGAAAGGACACCTCTGTTTTATACTAGATTTGCAAATAAAACCAAAAAATGTTCAAACTCTCGATTCTATTGTTCTCATCTTCCCATCTGTTGCAAGCCCTGTAACATATCATATTATTTGTTACCTTTCAAGTACATTTTATTATTTTTTAATTTATGTGGTCTTTGAGCTTCCTTTCATAATTCCCATTTTTGCACGTTTATTTTCTGGATAAGCTTTAGAATAATTGCTGCTGTGTTCTAAAATATTGGTGGAACTTTATTAAGATTCCATTAAATAAACGAATTAGATTGGGAAGACTTGGTATCTTAATGAAATGTAACCTTCCCATCTAAGACGCACATACGGTTTTCAATATTTCATCAGTGTTTGTACATACAACATGGCTTTTAAATTTTATTTCAGGAAAGTATAGAAATATTAAAAATGATATATAAGAATTATCCTTTCAATAAATAGCAAATGAAAGTCATCCAGTTCTCCAGGCATTCTGCTCAGAAAACAGCCTCCATGCACCTTCTGAAACATTGCATTGCAACGTTGAACGAAGGACTCAGAGAATCTCCACCTTTCTCTCAGAATTATTCCCTTTTGAATCCACTATGTACGGATGTATGGATTGAACCACTCACTGTGTTTGCTGGTCCAGAGGAGCCCCGGCCACGTCTTGGGAAGAATGGCATTTCACCTCCCCACTGCCTGCTGTCATAGGGGTGCTGCTCCTCATTTCGTGGGAAACAGAACTTTCCCACCCCCAGGGCTGCCTTTGCCTTCACCATTCCTTTATTCTTTTGTTTCTTGGCTTGGCCATTGTGTAAGCTTTGCTCATATCATTGCTCAGCCTCTAAATTTAGTAGGAAAAGTTCCTAGTATCTTTAGCTTGGTCTCAGACATGGCCTCACCTTTCTGATTACCTGATAGAACCTTAGTTTTATGAGCCAGGTACTCCCACTGTCTCCCATCACAGCCGAACGCTTCAGGCTGAGTGGAATGAATACGGTCACACCACTTAAGAAGTGGAGCAGGGAAGCAAACCCCATCAGCAGGACCTAGGAGTCCCGATATGTTCTGCATTGTTGAAGTTGAAAGAAATATTGTGTCGGTCTCTGAAACAGAGATAACATAATTCTACAGTTGGATCAGAAAAGGAGAATGAAAAAATAAAAGCTTTGATGAAGAATTTTGATGGAAAAAAGTATTTCTATGACCCTTTTCCCTCTCTGTCTCCAATGGCACTACTTTGGTGAAGGGACGTTGAGATTCTGTGGCTGGGAATGCAGCGTGAAGAGCCCTTGGAGGTCTCACCAGCTACCACTGGCCTCCTGCACTTCCCTGCCTGGGGCCATGGCTGGCTTGCCCTGATATCCGTGCAGCCTCTGGCCTGAGTTCCCGTTGGTGGAATGCGAGGGGGAGCCACACCCGCTGCACCCAGGCTTGGCTCCTACAACCTCTCACAGGTGTCCTCCTGGGGCTTTCCTTCTGTGGACAGACAGCCCCACGAGCTTGGAGCCCACAAACTGAGGGTGAAGAGTCTCTGAATTGCTGCCTGGAGAGGAGTCTGCTACCAGCTAGGATCACCTGGTTTGGATTTTATCTGATAGTGAAATAATCTGGTTTTATAGTGTTTGACCTGTTGTGCATTTTGGGCTGATGAGCTAATGTGACTAACTCTTTTAGTTATACGTCCTTTCTTTTAAAAGGTCTATGAAAGGCAATTTAAAAATACATTCCTGTTGCATGTGAAGGTATGTTTCTAATCGTTGAGGAATTCTAAGTAGGATGGGGATAAAGTTAGGAGATGAGGATGGAGCCAGGAATGAGGCTGGTCTGAAATGGGGGACACAAAGCTTCATTCTCTGGCTTAGGGGACACGTTTGACTCCAACCTCGAAGCAGAGGAAAGGAAAAAGGAAATAGAATCAATGACAAGAAAACACAAGTACAAATAATATCAATAATGGCATGCACCTGTCATCGAGACTGAAGCACTTATTTACTGTGAGAAACCCATTCGGAATCTATTTTCATTCTTTTATGTCTTTATAAACATCAATAAAGCTGACATCGATACAGGTCAAACGCAGACAGAGATCTAGTTGAAGAGACAGACGCAGACTTAGAGGTAGGTTTCAGTAGGGCTTATAAATGCCTTAGTCTCTCGCTTTCCTCCCAGCCTCCGCCGGTGTGTGAAATTGTCCTATCAGAGTCTCCTCTTGAGTCATCCATGGGTGACTACTCATTAGCTAACCCATCTGGCCTCTTTCTTCCTCTATCCCTTTCTTCCCTTTTCCCTGTGCCTCTTTGCCTGCCCCAACTTAGTCCCACGCATCTGTGGCCTCCTGCTCACTATGCTTGCCTGCAGCTCTGACTCCTGCCCTGTAAAGGTTCTTGTTCTTCAAATCTTGTTCTGGGTCACTCCTGTTTTCCTCAAGGATGTCTGTGGCTTCATCTCCCTTTCTTTAATGCTGCATCCCAAACATCTGTCTCCCCCTGAGATCCCTCATCATTTACCCAACATGCTGCTGGCTGTCCCCACTGGTGCCTGGCCTAGGAAGCTGACACATCCCACATTAGGAAGCAAGGCTGTGCCTTCCTGGACAGGAAACACTGCATTGCCAGTGTTTCACGGCTGCTTCCCAAGCCAGAGAAGTAGCCGCCATCCTTGACCGATTCCTGCCTTTCTCCCTGACAGATTCCATTAGTCCACAGTGCTATTGACTTTGCTTCCTACGTGTTTCTTAGATTGCCCACTTCTTGCCATCAATACCCTGGGAGCCACTTGCAAAATGCTGGCCTGGTCACCATCACCTCTCACCAGCTTACAGCAAGTGCCCTGTATCCAGCCTACCCTCCTCCAGTCCTGCCGTAGGTCAGTAGCTGACTCCAGCTTCTTGAGTAAGTCACGCGCTGTCACTGACTAGCCTCTCCACGGCCCCTCCTTCTTGCCTTCCTCTCCTTTGCTAGCATTACTGACATATCCTCCATGTCCCTTTGTGCCAGGAACTGTTTAAGTGATTGTCTGCTATTATCCCATTTAATCCTCAACATAGCTCTATGAGGAAGGTAGCCTCGTCACCCTCCTAGGATGGTGAGGGTACTGAGGGTGTGTAGTGCCTTCCCCTTGCACGCATATGGTCACCTGCACATCGTCTCTGCTTGTGGCATTATTTCTTCCTCCTTCACAGGGTGAATCCCAACCCAGCTTTCATCCCTAATTATGAACACCATCTGCTCAATAAAGGCATATGGTACTCCTCCATCTGCCCAGAGAGTTGCTGATCCCCTGTACGTCAACAGCCTTTAGCTGCCTCTATGCCATGATGGGGAGGAAGCTCCCTGAGGACAGGGCCACGTCTGACGTTTCCTCAGTTATATCTTCTACACTGAGCAGAATATGGTGACATAGGTGGCACTTATTAAATACTTCCTTGAGTAAACATGACCACATAAAAGGGCTATCAGTCACTGCAAGGAGAATATAGTTTATGACATCTTGTGAATGTGTGAAAATTTAAATGTATTTCTTGTTCATGAATAGTCACTATGGTGCATATAATATATTTAAGCAAGAGTATGTGGCTTAGTGAGTCAATGCACTTGACAAATATGTACCTAAATGAAACACCTCATATATGAAGCTTTTTTTTTTTCCTTCAAGACAAGAGTCTTGCCCTGTCACCCAGTCTGGAGTGCAGGGGTGCAACCTCAGCTCACTGAAACCTCTGCCCCCTGGGTTCAAGCGATTCTTCTGCCTCAGCCTCATGAGTACCTGGGACTACAGGCAACTCCCATCGTGTACAGCTAATTTTTTTTTTCCCTTTTTAATAGAGACAGGGTTCTGCCATGTTGGCCAAGCTGTTCTTGAACTCTTGACCTTAGGTGATCTTCCTGCCTTGGGTTGGCTTTGCAAAGGGCTAGCATAATCAGTGTGAGCCACTATGCCCAGCCCTCATATGTGAAGCTTTGATTGCTATGCATAGGGATTGAGACTTCACGGGCCACCACGTTCATTATAGATTTACGTTACACTATACTGTTAATCTCTACATTTTAAATTTTAAAATCTTAAGGATCGTCTTGTCTTATCTTCATTCTAGTTAGGCTTTTTAAAAATGAAAACAAACTAACAAATAAAAAACAAACAAATTATAAAAAGGCTAGACAAGTTAAATGATCTGCTTTAGCCTCAATCCTGGCATACAAGTAAACAGTAATTTTCTTACTGCTAATACACGTATACATATATCTCCGTATGTATATTACTTATTATACACATAAATTCGCTTTGATTTTGGACATAAGGGACTATATGAACGAATATATTTGTATTATTATATAAGCAATATAAACTTACTGAGCAATTTAACAGAATAATGCTCATAATTCTATTACCTAGCAGTAACTCCTATAAATATTTTAGGATATTTCATGCTGTTTCTTTTATTTTCAATATATTTTTATATTTGACATTTTTGCAACTGGAGTGCAAATTTTTAAATTAATATAATTATTATTTTATAATTTATTAAATATTATTTTAAACATACTTTTATGTTTAGGTACTATTCTATCACATATGGTTATTTTCATTAACAAATTATCTATAATTTTAGATGCCTATCAGCACTAATATGGGCTATTGTTGCTGTTATATTTAATATAATTTCCTCAGGATCAATTTATATAATGAAAGCACTAAGTCAAATTCCCAAAAGTTTTGAATATCTTTGTTCAAATTGATTTCTCAAATGATTGTACCAGTTGAAAAAACCAGAGTTTAATGGGACTCATCACACATGTTAAATAAATAGTCGTTTAATGTCATGTTCTAAAAATTTATCTTGGCAAAGTTTAAAGTCATTTAACCATGGCCACATCCTAGGCCCTGGGTGCTGTTCTGTTGTGCTTTGTTGAGCCAGTCTCAACACATGATGTGGAATATTTCCTAAAGAAGTAATAATCCAATAAATGACCTTTGATGACTCCGGGGTAAAATTGGCTTTGAGACCACACTTCTTCCCACTTCTTCAATATAAAAGAAAAATATTTTCTTGTTAATACAACTTTGGACACTCAAGCACATTCTCTGACTCTGTATTGGTAATGAAAACTGCCTATGAGAAACTACCAACCTTTTTTATGCTGTCTATTTTCAGAGATGTTCAGATTTAAGGTTAAGGATTCTAGAAATTTGTTTCACATATTCTCTCTCTCTTTCTATCAAGATTAGGGTGCCCAGTGTCTTCCAAACTAAAGTATTGTAATATTACCCTGCCACCTAGGGGTACTGCCAAAGAAATTTATGCATGCATATGGAGGTTTCGTGTATTGGCCAACGTGAAAATTCTGTTACTAAAGCATGTCAAAAACACTCACAATCATGTTTTTGTATTTTGTTTTCTCTTTCATAGTAGCCTTTCTTCTTAATACCAAATGAGAATGGTGTGATGAAAACTAGTAAGGATTTCCACTTTGAGAAATATGGGATTTTCAAAGGCAAACATGATAAAACTGAGCATTAATTTGTGGTGGGCCCACTGGTCATACGTGTGTTTTCAAGTTCTCGAGACCCGGTGCATATTATTTCTCATTTATGACAGTTTGAAGCACCCAGGGGACAAGTTTCTGTTTAGGACAGGGTCACTTGGTCACAGCTTTGGGTGGGCAATGAGCGTAGATCATAATATAAATATATGGTCTCATTGATCAAATCACGCCGTTACCTGCGATGACAAATTATCCCGCAAACTGTTGACCTGTGATGTCCCTCCTTAGATCTAACAACTTTCTCTCATTCCCTAAAAATAAGCTTTTCCTGATGAAATGTACTAGAGTGAGGAATCTAAGTATTCAAGCCCGGCAGGAATATCTGCATACTCTGTGGATATGGGACTTTTGCCGTGAGATATTTAAGAACAAAGATGAATATAGAGAAATGGTGAACACACACATAGAACAGATGCCAGAATTTTTGGAGAAGCACATTTTGCTGTCGTTTAAAATTATTGCAGCAAGCAAGTTAAGCTTTGTTTTAGAAATGCATCCTCTATGAATCACCACAATTTCTCCTTGTCCTGGAATTTGAAACATTGAAAGAAAGAATGGCAGAGAAGCTCACGCCGCTATCTTCCCTGACATACATGCTGTCTCAATTTTGTGCTGTTGACCTAAAAAAAATAAATAAACCCTGCAGCCTCACAAGACTAATTAATCAACCCAGTACTCAATATTTTGAAAAAAGTAGCATGACTAAGAGAAGCAGAGGGTGTGCTGCACCAGGATTGACCCTCCTGATCCTGCTCCCACAGCTAGTTGGCCCAGTGCATGTTGAGTTGTTCTCTGCCTTGGAAAGATATAATTACCCTCTGTAAGAATATTAACAGCAGACGAATTTTGCCTTTCCAAACATTAGAAAAATCCAGCCCACACCTGTTTTCTTATATTTCCTCTTTTCAAAGCAGCGAGAAGAAATTGAAAGATGTAACTAGTCGGGGTTTTGCTTAGCTTGGGGCTTTACGTCATCCTGACAGGCCTTTGTTCCCTGCACGGAGCACGCTCTAATTACACCCTCTCCAGTCAGGGCTCCAGGTGGAGGGCCATGCAAATGCCAGGTGCCTTTTCTCTTCTCATTACGATCTGTCTCTTTCTGAGCACATCACTTGCAGGAAGGGTGGGGGCTCTTTCTTTTGAGTTAGAAACACCCTTTTCCTCATCTCCATTTTATTCTTACCAATTTTGCTCCAAACTTCATTCCTGTTAGGGTGGTTGAGTACAATGCCGTTTTTTATTGTTTGCTGTCTATGCTGATAGTTGAATTCAGGACTTTGCAATAAGGGCATTGAGGGGCCTGTGCGACCCCTCATGCTGACTGCAGTTCCACGTACAGATCCTGGGAGGCTGTCTGGAAACACTGCTCCCAACATGACCACACCGGGCCAGCATAATGACACCATTGAAAATGTAATCTAGGCACTGCAGGACTCTCGAACCGATATGAAAGAGCCTCCAATTAGCTGAGTCTTTCTCCATTTGGGGTTTTTATAGGAGTTTGATTTGTGCTTTTTAATTAGGAGGTTATTCTAATAACCTTTTAAATGCACAGTTATCCAATAACCAGGCTAGCTTTTTTAATAAGCCCAGTTGTTGAACTAGTTAGGAAAAACAAACTATTAAAGAAGCTGTATAGTATTTTGGCATAATATACATCTCTTCACAAGTCCTTTTAAATTTTGCATTTTCTACTGTAAGTTTTGGCAGTGACATTATTTCAGAGGATTCCTCTTCTTTGAGGAGAATCAGATATTGAACATGTGATGGAATGACACAAATAGAAATTCTTTGAGTTTTTATTTAATTTCTTGTGCAGTTTTAAAATTTAACAGAAAAGAGGAATTAACATAAGTTAATTTTTTTGCAGTAAAATCTCTACTTGTTAATTAAAAATTCTGAATAAAAAGTTAGGACTAATTTTTATGGAAGAACAATGTTCAAATTATATAAAATAAATGAAAATTATTAACTGTTCTGTAACTTGATATTTGCTTGAACAAAAAAGTTTCTTGCTTTTTGCATTTATTTAGAAAATAGATAATTGACTACCTATTTTATAAACAGTATTTAAGTTATTTTTTTAAAATTAGGGACCTGCACATGTTGTAATATATATATATATATAGGCATTCTATTAAGTTTTTGAGTAAATATTATGTCAGAAATTGTCAATTTTTTAAATTATGCCATCTTATGTATAACATAGATTATTTTAATATGTTCAGCTCCCTTAATAATACCTTATATTGCAAACACTGACATTAATTGTGTTACTGTTGACTTTACAATGTTTACTTTCCTTGATTTATGTTTTAACCATTGTTGTTTTCTATTAGGAATCACTTTTATAAAATATCTCTAAATGGCAAAATCAAGTAATAGTTATATTATTAAAAGTATAAATTATGTGTTATAATTCTCATATGTCATTGAATTAAGTGATTATTTCTGAAATCCAACATTTTCATTAACAAGCAACTATATCTATATTCCAACTTGAATTGTCCTAATTAATTAGCCCCAATATGCTATACTGAGATTACATAATGCATTACAAGTGAAATGCATAGAGGGAAAAATTACATCCCATAATTCTTTAAATAACTTAGTGATCGTGCTTCTCATGACAAGTATAGCATGGAATTACCTTTACAATTTTTAAATTCAATTGATAAAATTATATGTTTTATGTAAAATAATTCACCTAAACCAAAGATTCTTAGCTAAATGGGTGGCAGGAGGATAATGTTTCTAATAGTATGATCTTTTGATCGTTTGTCTGCTTCCCAAAATCACACTCAATTTTATAAAATGTACAAAAAATAGAAATGGTGACCATCTCCTGTAAATTTAACATTCCCTGGGAATCACTGACAACCTCTGCGTGCGCTGCCAGGAGTCTGCTGGAGAAGGAGTCGCTCCCACCTGAGCGCTGGTTCCCGAGATTGGCTGAGCCTGGAGGAGAGAAGCCCAAGCAGAGAAAGCACCTGCACCCATGAGAACTGGGAGACCCAGCCATGTCTGATCAGCCTCAGCAGACACCTTCGCCTCCAGAAGCTCCTGTGCCGCCTGAATGGTTTGCAATGATGCTGAGGGCTTTTCTAAACCAATGCCTTTCTTGTCCTCTTTGCTATAATCCAGCATTAGGTGCACCAGGTTTTCTCTGCAAAAATCTGTAAAGGAAAAACAATTGAGGCATTTCAGCCATTTTTAAATGTAACGTATTTCTGGAGTCAATAACTTCTTTGCTGTGGTTACAAATCAGGTAGATGGGCACTGGGAGAGTTCTACTGCCTTAGTGCACACAGGAAAAAAGAAAACGCGGTGAAGTTGTACACTTTTGAATCGTTTCTGTCTTAAAATGCTGTCCTTATTTTCCTGGAAGCCAAATTAATAATTTAGCATGGGAGTTAATGAAATAAGCAGTATATTTATCACTTAATTCTGCTGTTGCAAGAGGTAAATAATTATGCACACTGTCAGTTACTCAAAAGAAAGAAGGAATGGGGGGGGAGGAGGAAGGGGAAGAGGAAGAGGAGGAGGAGAGAGAGAACAACCACCTCCACCACTACAGCAAAAGAAACTGAGAAGGAAGGAAAGAAGGAAGAATAGAAAAAATGTAGAAAGGTGGAAAAGTTTCTTCGACCAAATAAATCAGTGGTCAAGCACTGAAGTTTTAATTTTTTTTTTAATAAAAAAAAAGTAAAGACCACAGAGGAATTTATTGTATAGTAGATCTACCTAGGTAGATCAAGATGAGGATTAATTCAGTTCTCACAACAGACCTTTACAGCACAGGGAAACTCAGACAGAGAGATAGTAACTTGCTCAGTGTCACACAGCTGTCACATTGTGAAGCTGGGGTTGGACCTGGATGTTCCATCTCTCATAGCCAAATCTCAACCTCTGATACCTGAAGTACGCTCTGCCTCTTCAGTGTGGCTGGGAGCGGATCAACTCCTGCGGTTACACTGAGTGCTCTCATTTGTAACGGGGGATTATAATACCAGGGTTGTTGTTAAGAATTAAATGATGCAGTTGTTTCATGTCACATGCTTTTTATTTTTTGTGAATTGGGGCAGAGTGTGTGTGTGTGTGGGGGGGGGGTGGCTCATGTTTCTCTAATCCTAGAATTACCCTATAGTCTTCACTGAAGTAGAAGCTCAATAAATACAAAGAATAAGCACATGATGAATGATTTTTGAAAAATTATGTGAATGTTAACACTGTGCTTGAAGTGTTCTTGGAGAATAACTGTAATTGTTAAAAAAATCTCATTATTATCTTTATTAAAATTATTTGTACATTCATTGTACCCTATTTCTGTTATGAGACCGTAAGATTATTGAGTTAAGAGATAGCAATTTACCAATTTTTATACTCTCTAGTTAAATCTGTCTTACACAGTGGGCACGAAATAAATATTGGCCAAATGCAATTAAGTTGCCTTTTACCGCAGGGCATTGTGATTCTTTGTTCATTTTGGAAGTGCTGAATTAAAGAGAGGACTTGTTTTGCAGTCTTAATATTAATGAGATATCTGTAACCATGAGGCAAATTTACACTCAAACTGCCTTTCTCCAAAGTGTTGTGTACACTGAAGAGAAAACAGCTGACCCCAACCTGGCTTTCTCTGAGGCCTCCCTGGTCCAGAGATGCCTTGTGAAAACAGGCAGTGGAATATGAAATAGACTCGGCCATGTCTGATCACTGAAGAACATTTTATAACTGCAGATGCAGATGAGAAATCAAAAACACAAGCAGATGGAAAACATTTAGTAATAACAGTTTCAAGATCAGCGACTGACCTCCTCTGAAATAGCAGTGCAGAGAGCAGGTGTAAAATTCCTTACTTTCACTCGACATTTTTGTTAGATTAAAATCTTTAGTGTTTGCTTTCACCGTGGCTCCTCTTAAGGACAGAAACACAAGGAACTAGCATGTTTTGTGATGTCAAAGGCTGCTATTAACTAGATAAAGCCAGTTCCAGACCTAATGAGTCCAGTCTTGTCTCTTGGCAAGACTTCTACCTCAGCAGGAGAAAATCTGAACTCCTCTCACCTCTCTTTGATTTCCAAGTCAAGCAGGGTTTATGTGTAAGCCCTCTGGCATCAAGCTGAAGTGCAGGGGCCTCTGTCTGTAGTGGGAGTAAAAACGAGAAAGGTCTTTGCATTGGTTGGACTGCTGGAATGAGTGTGTGTGCGCCTGTGTGTGTGTGTTCCTGTGTGTGACCTCACAAAGCCCTACCCAGTGTTCCCGTGTTGGGAGATCCCATGTCCATCGCTCACATAGACTCATATGGAGTAGGCGCACTTCATTATCAGAATGCTGTTAATGTTGGCAAACTCCAAAGCACAGAGAGAAGCAAACATAATAAAGGGCCAAGAGGGCTGATTTATGAGAAAGAATAAAAAGAAGTATAGATAATGGTGAATCGCATTTTGTATGTCTTCCCTAATACTTTCGGGGAATTCTAAACAGGAGCTCAGAGAAAAAAATACCCGGAAAATAATAAAAGGGCTGAATCTCAACGAGTAGGAAAACTGAAGAGAACGTGAAAATAAATACACAAAACCTCGGTTAGATCAAGTGGGGAAACATCCCCTTTGACGCTGCGATTTCTGAAGGAGTACAAGCATTGCTGGAGGACCTGGTAGAAGACTCATAACAGGGTAATGTTTTAGGCGAAAGTGAATGAACCTATATGTTTATACAGCAAAAGGCCTACTGGAAAATAAGTAAATGATGGATGTAAATCCCAGCACATGGTAGAATCTGAATTATCCAAGGAGTTGGAAGTTTCATGTGTTAAATCTGATAGGGGACCTCTCAACAGACAGTGTGCTGGGATCTGAGTGAATCTCTGTGGCCTGCGAGGGGCCATCAGTATCATTTCCCTTTCTATATGCTTGGCTCTACACTTGATTTTAGAGGATAACTACCTGACTGTCTGACCCCTGGGAATAAAGTAAATATCAACTGAGGCTTGATATTTGCTGACATCTGGAAACAGAGGAAAAACCTATTTACCTATTGCCGTGAAAGTCCAAGTGAGCACAAGTGTTTCCGTTCAATGAAAGTTGATGATGCTTGGCAGTAATTTCTCATAATTTTTCTCTAAAGAGCTTTGCCTTTGCCCTCTTTTTCAGACTTCTTCCTGTGAGCTGAATTGGGTGCAAACTTGTTTTTTCCTGCCAGGTACCCACTGCAACTAATGGTGACGTGGTCGGTGACCAGTCACCTAACAACAAATAAGAAAGTGCACGTACACTGTGGCTGCAGCCAGGCTGGGGAATCGGTTCGCAAATACCTTAGACATGGTGATAATTACATCAGATTTTATGTGGCTTAGACTTAAAATGTTTGATTAGTGGTGTGCAAAACTGTGTGTCTTTCTATTGGGGGGAAGGTCATTATATTATTTTAAAGACAGGTGATTACAGACAGGATTTGACAGGTTATATCATGAGTCCAAGGTGCAGACTGGTGTTATTTGGGAGAATTTATGATATTTTGACATATTCATTGTAATTAAACCCACCACGTATTGCTAAGTCTGGAAGTGAGATAAAAAGGAGAAAAAGTGTATTTTGTTTTTATCGCTAACATAAAAACCATCAGTAAACTTTCTTCCCAGCAGATTTCTCAGGTAATAATTACCCTTTTGATTTAGAAGAAGTATAATGAATTTGAGATCCTCCAATTTGTATCAAGTGCCCCCTCAATACAATAAACATATGTTCCTTATGATAACCCATTCCACAGTACTCACTTTAATGAGAAAACATATACCAATTTCCTGTGTTGCAGTGTTTTTCAGAAACGGGTTTCATAGGACATTTTCTTCTTCATGCTGGAGAGCTCCCTGAGGGAAGACGGGTACCTGGTGAAATGCCGCTGCTCCCGTTCTCGTCGGGAGTGGTTATAGGGCGATTTCCTTGCAATTGACTTGCTGGAGCAATGATGACTTTTAAATATTGTATTTTCCTATTTAATATCATCAAAGTGACTAAACTGTTTGCTCAGACTTTACATTTACTTCTCTGTGAGTTCAGTGCTATTCCCTCGGAGATCAGGGGAATTAGGGGCCCCCCTCTCCTCGCCTCTGCTGATGTTTTCAGGTTTTCTCCTCTTGCCTCGCTCCTCCCTGCTCCTTCTTAGCTTCTGTCTACCCCTCATTCCCCATCCTCTCTGCAGGCTTTCCTCCCGTCTCTGCTACCCTCCTGATACACACATAAATCACCCTTTAGTGAGGATGAGGCCAGTCCTAAATTGGTGAATTGGGAAGATTCTCCAAATGTTCTTTTTCATTCACAAAGAATATCAACTTTATTATCATTATTATTATTGTTTTATTTTATTGCATTTTAGGTTTTGGGGTACATGGGAAGAACATGCAGGATTATTGCATAGGTACATAGAGGAATGATTACAACCCTAAATACAGTGGTTAAAAAAATTGTGTATTATATTGAAGAGCCACTTTTCCAAATATGACTCTGAAAAATGGCAAAGTAACTGAAGATCATCATTTTTCAGGAGATTCTCACTTCGTTTATAGCAAACCTGGGCGTTTTAAACCAAGTGGGTGATGAAAGGAAGCGAGGGAATTGCTGCGTGAATAATCTAATGATGCTATAAGAGGAGGAATATTTGTTCTTAAGGAAAGGTTAGTCGAAGAACACCTTCCACACAAATGATCTATCGAGGAGGCAGGCTCATCTAGCAGACACATGTTGACAGACGACACAGTTACACAATGTCTCATGATTTATGGCCACCTCGCCTTGGCACAAGACAGCAAGAGTGAAACTCCCACAAGTTTTTCTTCCGTCTCGCTGAGAAGGAAAATGCCAGGTGCCTGGGCATTTTGTCTCCATGACTTTGTTTACTTGCTCAGAGACAGAGCAGAGACTGTAGGTCCTGTGCACAGGTGCTAAACCATAGCCCAACATGCCCATGCGACCTTGCATGTACCTGTGGAAACGATGCCACGTGTCTAATGAGTGAGGACACCACGTCGGAGCCTACTGCATGTCAGGTTTACCCCTGCACTGACACAACCGGGAAAGCAGGAATCCTCTAAAACAAGTCCTCCCTGCAGACAGAGCCCCAGCACCCCTGCAAGCCCTGACACAGGCAGAGGCAAGGGGCCCTAAACAAAGGCGTCTCCCGCAGCCCCAGCTGGAGATAAGGTGCCAGGAGCCGCCTCGCCTCCCGGAGAGAGACCTGCAGCAGCAGGTGGCAGCATTGTCACAGACCTGAGGCCGGCCTAGGCTGCAGGGACACGGTCCGCCAGGAAGTTTTGCATGTGGAGGGGACTTCGACCTTTTGTGGATTTATTGTTACTTCCGTGAGGGCTCCATTGTTCACCTGCCACTAAATCCAGTCATTAGAGTCGCCCAGCACTTGGGGTCAACTTGCCTGAATTACTTGCCTCGGTCCATGTTCTGACTGCACGCCACAGCCTGCATTTTTTCACCTCGATTCTTCCAGACTGGGGACTTGGGACCACAGAGAAACCACAAATGTCTGTCTCTGGGAGCTTTAAAAACATGACGCAAACAACGGCAAAGAAGAGTGGAAGGGAGAGAAGAAAGAGGGGGGAAGAAATAGGAAATCCCATGTAATGTCCTCTTTCTTTATTGCATCAATACTGAGAGTAACGTAACTCTAGGTTGGAAACAAATTTTGCTCTCTGTCATCTTCCTTGCTTTACTCTCTTTATTAGTAGTGGTTGAGATGGAAGGCATTTGCTTTCTACCTTCCATCTGACTCTGTCTGGGTTAGGGTCAGCCCACAGAAGCCGGGACGCGGAAGGGGCGGCTGAGTTTCCCTTCACACCACTAAGGAAAAGAATAGCCCTGATCTGACATGTTCCACTGATTTCAGGGGACAAGGTAAGGGAAAACGGGGTCATTTTCCTCCTTCCAGCTCACCAAGCCACAAGCAGGAGACAGAAAGAGAAAGCATTTTAAATAAAACCAGAGCGTGACCAGGTGCCCAGGCTAAGCACACGTGGGGTGAAGGGCTAAAGTGGTCACTTCTCATGGTGGCAGGCAGCACGCGGGCTTTACCTGCAAGTGTGACCCAATTAAACTTTGATATTGAATTGCACTGGTGACATCAAATGCGATTTTTTTTTTCTGTCTTATTGTTTTTCTCCCTGTGCTAATGTACACACAGGACACTTCCATTCCTGATTAAACATTTTCCCGTGTCTACAACTTCGCATGCACATACCGTATCTGTCTGTCTCCCTCTGCAGGTGCGCGCATACACACACACGCACACACACATGCTTTCTTGCCCTCTCCGTCTGAGTAAATTAGTAGTGATTTCTTATATATGTTTAATCGTTCACAAGGAAACCTCCTTCCATTAGAGGTACATCCAGCTGCCACAATGGAGGCCCAAAACTGACACCACTGTGTTGCAGACGCAGATTGTGTTTAAAATGATGCCAGATTGAAGGACCAGGATTCATTAAATCGGGCAGAGTTTCTCATTAAACACGTGGATTGACAGTCAGAAATAACTGTCATTTGTGGCTTTTTTATAGTCCCCCTACCCGATAATACTTTTTTGCACTGGTGATATTATATTTAGAATAAAATAGTAGAACTGTGACTGTCGGTGACTGGTAGGTGCCTGCTTTGTATAAAAACAGCAGTTTGCTCCTACTGCCTTCCTAGTCTATGTGCGAAGAGGGACTCAGAGAGCAGTTAAGCCCAATCAGGAAGCTAGTCACTAATATGTCCAGTTTAAATCAAAATAATAGATAAAATAGACCCCCTGCTACCTGTAATATATTTAGATATTAATTATAAAGAAATTCACAGAGAGGCCTTTTGATTCTATTAGCATTTAATTCATGCGTGCGTTTCACTTTACAGCCAATAAATCCTTTATGGAAAATTACTCTTAATTTTGACCCTTCAGAAGGGTCAAAAAATTAACATCTTTTCATGCTCAGAAAAGTGACTTGATGAAGGAAAAAGACACATTCATTACAAAAATACCATTTTTCCTCAAAGATCTGAGGCCCCTAGGTGACACTGTTTTGCATCTTAACATAAAATATGTAATGCAGAACCTTCTGGTATTAACAGATAGCACCAGAGTACTCTGCCCTGGGCAGTTTGCAAAGATGCAAGATAGTCGTGCCTTGAGGTATGTAAAGAAAACATTTCTTTCATAAATACGGGATCCTGATTGCCAAGGAACAGATATTCTGAAAAGCACTGTCAATATAAAATGTAATCTGGGGGCAAAAATGCTTTCCTGAATTTAAAAAAAAAAAAAATATATATATATATATATGCATCTATGTGTGTACACATACACACACACATATTTACATATTCAAAAATGTATGTAAATGATGAAAACGCTGTGGAAAATACTCTTTCAAAAATAAATGAAGCCTTCCAAAGAGCAACCTGAAGGATCTACTTGTTACTTGGAGATTTTTTACTAGGAATCTGTGCCCTGGTTTGGTTCACCTTTCTATTTATTCACTTCCTTAAATGTATCCTCTAATAAACATTAAGTGGCATGAGAGGCACACTCCTGTCTGGGCAAAAGCTTTCTTCCTTTCATATGCCTGCTTTCTGGAAGGAGCAGTTCAATTTACAATAAACTGATTTTTGGCTCACAGTCTCCTTTCTTCGTTCTGTCAGAAGCTTGGATTTCTCTCTTAAGGTAGATTCTCGAAGGTCCCTTGAGCTACTGTGAATGCGAAAGCACTTTCTCTGAGAAGCTTTTTCTCATTCTTTTTTCTCATTCTTTCAGCGAGAATTCATCTCAGATGGCTGCTTTGCAGCCTTTGTGTATAAATATAGATAGACGTAAATAAGGAAGGAGTAGATACCAATACAGATATAGATATGCTGGGCTTAGAGGCTGTGGGTATCACCCTCCCTTGGATTTGCATGCCTGCCTCTCTTCCCCTCGGGCAGGGTGGGATGTTCCGGTGCTTTCTGTGCCCCACTGACTACCTTTGTCAAGTACTTTAAAAAATAAATGATTAGAAATTTATATATTTAAAAACAACCTTTGTCCTTGGATCGTACAGTATTACTTGAACATTCTGTCTGAGCATAGCATAAACCTAGTAACATGTGCAATTTTAAATCAACAGTATCTTTATGATCTTGACATTCATAATCCTGCAAATCAAGATCGTAAACAATATCCTCCTTTATTTACATAAAAAGTTTTGAATTCTTACTGCATTAAAAAAAATCCAGAATTCCTAAAAATATGTAAGCCAAGCAAGCTTTGTGAAAAAAAAAAATATTTAAAAGAATGTGACCAACACCTGAGAAATTCTGCAGCTTGATTCAAAAGGATATGGAAAACAAAAGATGCCCACACAATTTCTCATGGCTTTTTGTTCATAATGGATTTTTTGGGGGGGAATATAATCCACATGCAAAAGCTAAGCTATGAATTATATATGTTCATTAAACATTGCCATTTTTTATTTATGTTGTTCAATAATAAATGAGATTGACACATATGATATCATTTTTAATTAATGGGAAAATAGATTGTTTATTAAATACAATTGAGAAAACTGGGTAGCCATCTAAAAATATACAGATTAAATAGCTCAGGCTTTGCAGTGTATTTTCTGACTACAATGAATTAAATTAGAATTCAATATCAGATACCTGAATAATGCCACAAAACTTGGAAAATAAACAACACACTTCTAAATAACCTCTGTGTCAAAAGACAATCCCAAAGGAAATTGGAAAATCTTTGAAAATCATAAAGTACATTGAATGAGCACATCATATAAAATGTATAGGATGTAGATAAAGTGGTGCTTTGAGGAAAATGTATAGCATTAAAGTCTTAAGTCAAAATTAAGAAAGGCCTCAAGTCAATTGCTAGAACTTTCACATCAAAAATTAGGAAAATAAAATTTAAATTAAACTAAGCATAACGAAACACTAATAAATATAACAGCAAAAATCAATAGAATTAAAAACAGAAAATAAAGCAGAAAAAAAATCAATGAAATTATAGTAGATTACTTTTGAAAGAAAGATCAATGAAATTCATTAACCTTTAACCACACTTAGCAGGAAAAAAGATAAATTATTAATATTAGAAGTGAGAGAAATGACATCACGAGATTCTATAGATGTAAAAAAGATATAAGAAAATATTTGTGAAGATATGCAAAAAAAAGTGATGGCATAAATGTGTTGAATGACACAAACTACCAAAGCTATTCAAGAAGAAATAAATTCTCAGAGTAGTATAATGCTGTTAAAGAAATTAAACTTTTATTTAAAAATATTTCCACAAATGAAGCTCTGGACCCACATGTCCCCACTGGCAAATTCTATCAAATATTTCATGAAGACATACTATCAATTCTATAGAATGTCTTCCAGAAAATATGAAATAATGAAAAATTCTCAACTTATTTTATGAGTCAAATATTATACTAATATTAAAACTGCACAAAGGTATTAGAAGAAAAGAAAAAAATAGATTAATAACCCTCATAAACGTGGTCACAAAAGTGTTCTCTTTTTTTCAGCAAATCAAATCAACCAATAGACAAAACAAAAAGTCATAATTGAGTATGAGTCATATTTTCAACATTTGTAAATCAGGCAATGTAATTTTCTATGTCAAAATATTAGAGGAGAAAACTTCTATAATCACTTCCATGGTTGCAGAGAAAATTTGACAAAATGCAACAGTCATTCCTTATAACAACTTAGCAAACTAGCTAAAAAAAGACACTCACTTGACCTGACAAGGGTCATCTACTAAAAAATAAAATAAAATAAAATAAAATAAAGAAAGAAAACCCACTGTTAACACCATTATTAATGGTAAAAGACTGCATGTTAATGATGAAAGACCCCTAAGATTGAGAATAAAGCAAAGATGTCCTCTCCCACCACACCTATTCGTTATCTGGATTATTTTTCTATTGCTACTCCAACAAATTACCACAAACTTAGTGGCCTATATTCATTATTTTATTTGTCTTGGGTAACAATTTTGACACACTTCTTACTCAGCTGCAATTGACGTGTCAGCAGGCTATGCTTCTCACTGAAAGTCATAGGGGATTATGCATTTGCTGTACATTCCATTACTTGGCAGAATTCAGGTGCTGGACTGAGCTCCCATTTCTTTGCTGGCTGTGGATGGTGGGCCATTCCTACTCTCCGGGGGCTCCGATCCTTCTTTCTCTATGCTCAAAGTGAGTGAGCCAGTGAATGGTGAGCCAAGTTACCCTCACCTGCTGAATCTCTTCTCTTTATTCCTCCTTCTTGCTTGTGTCATGCTATCTGAAAGGACTTCTTGTTTTTGAGAACTCAAGTGATTAATTTAGGTCCATGTGGATAATTCAGGATAATCCTATTGTCTTGAGGGTCATATTCCTAAACACTCCTGCAAAGTCACTTTTACACTAACAAATTTACAAGTTCTGGGGATGAGGGTGTGAACATCTGTTTCTTTCTGAGGGTTGGGGCATTACTCTGCTTACCACAATATCATAGTAAAGGAACTCTAGTACAATGAAACTAGAAAAGAAAAAACATGAAAAATATAAAAGATTGAAAGAAACAAAGAAAATTGTCTGTACATAGACTATGTGGTGTCAAATGCCCAAAGCATCTACAAAAAAGAACTCCCTGATATAATATATGAGTTCAACAATGTTTCTGCATCAAAAGTCAACATACCAAAATTAACTGTGTTTTTGTACACTAGCAATCCACAATTACATAGTAATTTAAAAAATACGCAACTTGTAATAAGACCAAAAAAACTTGAAACACTTCTGACTAGATTTAAGAAGATTTGTTTAAGATTTGTATGATGAAATTATAAACTTGGGAAAGAAGAAACAAAGAAGGACTGAATTTAAAAATGAGCGTTCATGAATTGGAAGTCTGAATTTTGTAAAGATGTCAATTTCCCCGAATTACAGATTTGAAACAATTATAACCAAATCCCTGCAGACATTTTGGTTGAAAGCAATAGCCAATTTATATTTTATATGGAGATCCAATATGTCCGTAACTGAAGTCTCCAAAATTACAAGATAAAACAATTGCACAAAAGCAAATTTTCCTTGTTGGAAGAAGGGACTTTCCAGACTTTACAAAATCTAAGTCATTCCCTTATTCTGCCACAGAGAGAGAAAGAGAGATACTTCCTGTATGTGCCATCTAAAAAAACGTGTTTTTTTTTTTTTTTTTTGTGAAATGAGATTTAAAATTACATTTTCAAAGTGCTCATTTTGAGGCCAGGAAAAGTTGACCTAAAAATTGAGATCTATCTTGACAAAATTTTTGTGTTTAGCACACAAAAACTAAGAAATGATTTTCTGAATGCTTCCATAAAATACCAGATGAGTAATTTTAGCCAATCAAACAATGATTGTGGAAATTATACCTTCAAAAATCATCAGTCAACCTAGAATTCATAAAGCTAAGACTACAATCACTAATCAGGGAGGCTGAACAGAATATGTTTCACAAGGAGACTACTAGCAACTATTGCAAGAAAAGGGAAAATGATATGTTATATGTAGTATACACCTTAAAGAAATCATAAAGCTATTTATCACAGTAATGGCAATGCTGAAACAGGTAACATTACTGACTAAAATTGATGCTAACAGAGGACAGTGAAGAGAAAAAAAAATGATAACTTTATCACTTCTTTGAGGAGGGAACTAATAGAAACTGTCTAAGTAATAAAGGATGAAAGGTACTATATAAAGTTGCAATTATAATCACTAGAACAATAACAGAAATACAAGCTTTCTTAAATGTCAGAAAACTATGCACAAAAAATTCACCAAGAAAATTGAACACAAATTAAAGACTTTTAAAACTTCTATGAACATAGAGCATACATAAAATAATATGGTAAAATTGAGGCCAAACCGATTTCTCAATCAAGAATTGTAAATAAGCACTTTTAAAATTCCATTGCAAAGTAAATCGCAAACTTAGGTTATTCAGTGGGTTATTCATAAAACAATATGATTCTATAAAGATGAGAAAACTGATGAATAGGCAAAGCTAGGCTAGGAAAGAGAAACAAAACAGGGAACACAATCTTCCTATCAGACAAAACAAGCAGTAATTTAGCTACAAACATTAAACAGGACCAAAATATAAAAAAGGAAAGTATAATATAAAAATGAACTTGTTGACCAATAAGATGTAGGTTCTCTGAACTCTACACATGAAGTAGCATAATAAATACATCCATGAAGCAGAAACTGCAGGAACTGCAAGAAGACATGGAAACAACATGAGTTGTGATCACTTCAATTCATTTATCTATGTCCATAATAGACCAAGTTTTAAGTAAGAATGTATAAAAGTCCCAGTAATATAATTAATAAGGGAAATTGGCTTTGTATAGAACAAATGCTGTCCTGAAAATAGAGAAGATATCTGGTTTATGTGATCATGGAATAGTCACTAAAATTGCCCATCTTATGGGGCACAAGTCAAACATGAAAATTTGCAATAGTTCTTATGTTTCACTATTGAGTATAATTCTGGCTTTAGAATAAAGGTAGACGTTGGAAAATGGTCACCTGTTCTTGATTTATTATTTGTTCTAACATCATGAATGGTTGTTGAATGTTTCCAAATGCCTGTCTGCATCTATGGAAATGAGTATAATTTTTTTCTTTAAATATTTTAATATCATTAGATTAATAGAGTTATAAAAATCAAATGTCCTTATATCTGGAATAAGGTCTATTTGACTATTAAATAATTAATTTTATAGTGCTTTTTAATGGTGTTTACTCATTTTTCTTTAAGATTTTTCACTTACCTTTATCCAGTGAGATTGCTGATACATTTGTGTGTGAAATCATTCGTTCAATGATCATCATTCTCATTATCATCAACATCACTTAATGATAGCTAGTGGAATTACATTAAAACAGAGATTTAAAACTTAGAAAAGATAACTCTATTACCGTATGACAATAGGGCTCCTTGGAAAAAATAAGAGAATCAACTAAACACTGTTGCAAACAATGTTACAATTCAAAAGTTGTGCAATGTAGAAAATTAATTAACATGCATAAATAGCTCTGATGTAGTTAAATTTCTGATGTAAAATAACAAACCCCAAATATAAGATAATTGGGAATAAATTGAAGAGGAAATAAGCAATATTTACTTGAAGTAGACTTTCAAAAGTTATTGAAGAGCACAAAAATGAACTGAATGTATAAAAAGAAGTACCAAGTTCTTGAATAATACTCAAAAGTAAAGCTATATGAAATGCCTGTAATTCATTTAACAAATTTCACATAATGCCAATAAAAATATATCAACAGATATTTTAGAAGAAATAAGAGCAGTTGATCCCAAGGCTCACATTGAAGACAAGGTTCAGGAATACTCTGAAAGGAAAACAATGAAAGGCAAAACACGTGACAAAATTATCATTATTAAAATAGAGTGATTATTGGCTCATGAAGAGACAGAACAAAAGAAATACACTGAAATGCATTAGGACTTTGGAGGATAATTAATGTGGCAATTACAATCAGAGAGGTAAACCTGGTCTTTTCAATAAGTGGTAATGGTACAGCTGGGTCGAGTTATGGAAATATTAATGTTGGATTCAGTCTTCACACCACGCCCCAGGAAATATCTAGTTCCAATATTTAATTATAAAAGCTAAGTCATCAAAGAACTGAAAGACACAGCCAAATTCCTTTATAATCTTAGAGAAAGGAAAGCCTACCAGACAAAAACTGAGAGGCAATAAAAGAAAATGGTGCTAAATTTGACAGCATTAGCTAAAATCTGTATGATCCAACAAAATAGGAAAAAAAAAATAATGTTGAGATAAAGATCAAACTATACAAACTATTTGCCATAGGGAGAAGTGTACTTAGCCTGTGCTTGTGCTAAGTGAATGGGATGGGGGGCGGGTTAAAAGACTACAAATTGGATACAGTGTAAACTGCTAGGGTGATGGCTGCACCAAATCTCAGGAATCACCACCAAAGAACTTATTCATTCATGTAACCAAACACCACTTGTTCCTCCAAAACCTATGGAAATAAGAAATAAAAATAATAAAATAGAAAATAATTCAAAAGCCTATAGATTTTCACTTAGAAATTCCACTGTTTGGAGTTTTTACTGGACACTACTTTGATGACTATAAAACCATGTGTGTTTGCAGTTACTTGCCACAACATTTTTTTTCCAATAGCAAAATTGAACCAATCTAATCCAAAGATTCATATGTCAGAAATGAATTAATCAAATTCCTGATTATATAAATCAATACCTACATAAAACATAATAAAGGAAAAAAAGCACAGAACACAAATACATGCAAGGACATCCATGATTATGAATTGGAAGCCTTAATGTTAAAATGCCCATATCACCCAAAGCAATTTAGAGATGCATTGCAATCCCTAACAAAATCCCTATAGTTTTTTCAGAAAAGAAAAATCCTAAAATTCATATGGAATCTACTTGAAATGGCCAAAATAATATTGAAAAAGAACAAATCTAGAAGCTATATGCTTCCTTATTTTAAAGTATATTACACAACTATAGTAATCAAAACAGTGTGGTCCTATCAGAAACACAGGCTGAATAAAATGTAATAGCCCAAAAGTCAGCTCTCCTGTATAATGCTACATAATTTTTCACAAGGGTGCCAAGACCACATGAAGTAGAAAAGATAGTGTTGAGAAAACTGGATATCCACATGCAGAAGAATAAAGTTAGATACTTCAAGCAAATACAAAAATGAATTCAAAATGAATTAAAGAAATAAATATAAGGCCTAAAACTACAAAGCTCCTAGAAAAAAAAAATACAGGGGGAAAACTTCATGATATTGTATTTGGCAGCGTTTTCATGGGTGTAACACCAATAGCACAGGCCAAAAAAAGTAAAAATAGACAAATGGAACTACAACAAACTTAAAAACTTTGGTTATCAAAATAAGCAATAGATTGAAAAGACAACCTACCAAAAGAGGGAAAATATTTGCAAAATATCGGCAAATATTTGCAAAATATAGGCAAAATATTTGCAAAATATGGGCAAATATATGTGATAGGCAATAAAAACCAGAATAAAAACAAACATACAACTCAACAACAACAAAATAACCCGATCTGAAAATGTGCAAAGAACTTGAGCAGAGATTTCTCCAAAGATAGACACCATTCCAGCAAGCACATGATGAGGGGCTCCACAGCACCCATCACTAAGGCAATGCAAATCAGAACCACGAGGAGAGAGTACCTCACGCAAATTAGGGAGGCCACTACCAGGAAAAATAATCAAAAAACCCCAGAAAATAACAAGTATGGGCAAAGATTGGGCTAAGTTGGAACCCCTGTCCACTGCTTGGGGGAGGGTAAAATGGTGCAGCCTCTATGGAAAACAGTACAAAGATTCCTCAATAAATAAAATGAATAATTTCCACATATACGAAGGGATTAAAAGCAGGGGCTTGCAGAGATATCTGCGTATCCATGTTGATTGCAACATTTTTCACAATACTCATGAAGTGAAAGCAGCCTGAATGTCCATCAGTGCATGAATAAAGAAAGTGTGGTAAATGTAAACAATGGAATGTTAGTCAGCCTTTCAAATGAATGGAACCCGGTTACATGTTACATTGATAAACCTTGAAGACATTATTTTAAGTAAAATAAACCAGTCCCATGAGAACAAGTCCTGAATAATTCCACTTAAATGAGTTATCGAAAATAATTAAACTCACAGAAGCAGAAAGTAAAACGTTGATCGCTGGTGGCCAGAAGAGGAGAATATTGGGAGTTGTTTAATGAGTACAGAGTTCTAGGTTTGTAAGGTGAAAAAAGTGCTAGGTATCTGTTGCACAATGTGAATATATTTAGCACTAATAAACTCTACCTTTAAAAGTGGCCAGTATAGAAAGCCTTTACATGCTTACATGAAGTATCTTTTATGTTTTGCTTTGTTTTTTGAAACAGAGTCTCACTCTATCACCCAGGCTGGAGTGCAGTGGCATGATCAAGAGATTCTCCTGTCTCAGCCTCCTAAGTAGCTGGGATTACAGACATGTGTCACCACACCCAGCTCATTTTTGTATTTTTAGTAGAGATGAGATTTCGCCCTATTAGTAGGCTTGTCTTGAATGCCTGACCTAGGGTGATCCACCCACCTCAGCCTCCCAAAGTGCTGGGATTATAGGTGAGAGTCACCGCTCCTAGCCACATGGAAATATCTTAGTGATTTATTGTTAAATAAAAAAGGAAGCTTAAGAATAGTGTGTATAGTATTTCTTCCTTTTAAATAAAAACGTAGGCATTAAAAACATTTCTTTGTGATTGCTAGAATATGCAGAAAGCAACTTTGAAACTTGACTGAAGAAACTAAACTCACTGTTGACCTGGGGAAAGCATAGGGTATACAAGTGGGAACTTCGGAGACAGCCGAAGTGTGTAAGAGCAAGGAATTGCCCCTGGCTCACCGTTCATTTACTTCAGTTTTAAAATATAAGAATGTAATTTATTTTTAAATCTTAAGAATGTAATTCTTTTTTAAATCAAACAATTTTGAATTAGATGTTCTTTTCTTTTATGCCAGAGGATCAGTGGATTGGAGGTCCCAGTTGGACAGAAGTATTGCTTAGAAAGATAGAAGGTGTTGAGCAAAAGTGGGAGGTTTGTATTTAAAATTTAGATGAGGTTTAGTTGTCGATGGCGACATCACCCAGAAATATGACCACAAGAGGTGGTGACTAGTTGGGCTGGAGGAAGTGACCGTGGACAGGGATGAGACACAAGCCGAGGGCCTGGAGTTGGCCTCGTCTTCTTCATCTTCACGTCTTGCCGTGGTTGGTGGCGAGCACAGGAAGAAGCCAAGTGTGGCTGACACCCTTGGAGAGTGAGGAGAAGCCCAGGCAGCTTGCCTGCATCCGTAGTTAGGGAGCTGCGTGGTGGCATGGGAAGCACTCACTTCAGCAAAGCTGGGGGTTTTCAGGGAGACTGGAAGAGAAATAGTCCCCAAGCTGGAATAAAAAATGGAAGACCTTCTCCCCTCAGTGACACATTTCCTCATCTACAAAATGGAACTATTAAGATAATAAAATGGGTCAAATTATAAAAAGTGTCAAGAATCGGGAAAGATACGGAGCTGGTATATTGAGGTTCTCCAGAAAAACAAAGCCAATAAGAAATCTTCATCTACACTAATATCTCTATCCATATCTACCTATGTGTATACCTGCCTCCATATCCACATCCATTTCTATTTCTACACCAATACAGAGAAAGAGAGACAGGAGGGGAGAGAGGGAGGGAGGGATGGGTCAGGAGGAACTAGCTCCTGTGATTACAGAGGCCGAGAAATCCTGTGCCCACCTCTGCAAGGTGGAGGCCCAGGGACTCTGGGGTTGAGACCGAGTTAGAATCCGAGGGCCTGAGACCAAGGGGAGCTGGGAGCTGGTGGTTCAGCTCCCAGTCTGAGGGAAGGAGGAGATGAGATGGAATGATCCACTTGAAGAAGTAAGGCAGAACAAATGGGGGACAAATTTCTCCTTCCTTTGCCTTCAGTTCTCCTCCGGTTGTCAATGCATTGGATGTGTCAGCCCACACTGGGGAGGGCAGCCTGCCTTACTGAGTCCAGGTATTCCATGCTGCTCTCATGCAGAAAAACCTCACGGGCACCTAGACATAAGGCTTATCCTGAGCATCCCTGCCCTGATTAGTAGACATGTAACATTAACTCTCCCTGTGTTTCCTGTGGCAGAAGTGAGGGGTGCGCCCAGGAGGCCTGCATGTGTCCCCTGCATGGGGGAGTCTCAGGCGCTCACTTCAGCAAAGCTGGGGGTTTTCAGAGAGACTGGAAGATAAATAGTCCCCAAATGGTAATAAAGAGCAGAAGACCTTTTCCCCTCAGTGACCATGTTCCCTCATCTGCAAAATGATAAAGCAGCCACCTCTGATAGGGCTGCAAGGCAAACAGCATCTTTTGGAATTGACAAATGCCATCAGAGCAGGAGGCACAAGTGCGGAGAAGGTGGAGAAGGCGAACAGACACAAGATTCTTGGCCCCGTAGAAGCTTTGAGAGGTGGGAAAGGACAGTGGCTGCTGGAGCCGGGGAACAATGAGCTCCCAGGTAGTGGCAGAGTCAGCCTGGACTTGTCCCCGTGCTGCCTGGGGATCCACAGGAATGGGAGGAGGGTCTCTGGGCAATAATGACAGCAGGACAACAGTCACGATGGCTTTTGGCGTGTGTCAGCCCTGCTGCAGGTGCTTGTCCGGACATGATGGACACCTGTGGTGGGGGTGGCTAAGGAAGGGCTCGGGAGGAGAGGGCAGCTGCTGTGCGGGAGCTTAGTCCTGACAAGGTGGATCCCATGGAGTCCTCCATGGGTACAGAGTGGGCCATCACCAATCGAACAGACGAGTGGCCTCAATAGGCTTCATGGAAGGAGTGAGACCATAAAAGAGGATTTCCTCTCTTGTCACTGTGCAAGTAGTAGAGTTGGTTTAGTTCTTGTTTCCCCTGTGGGGATGGATGCGTGCTCCTCCTGGTGAAATAGCCGAGTCATTTCACAGAGTATGTGCTGGAGCCCTCTGTCTTCCACATGGGCTGGTTTTAATGAAGAAGAAGAAAACATAATTCCAAATATTACAAACGAATGATTTATATATTAGCAAAGGATTTCTGTTGCCTTTTCTCGTGCAAGCTACATCTGTGATAAAAGCTGTGTATAATTATTTTGTACTATTGCAGACACTGCAAGACTTATAAATTATTTTCTCAATGTTTCTTTATCTGCTGAAACATCTCTGTGTTTCTTCTTTGAAGGGAAACCAGACTACTCTTTTCTATGCTCAACTGGAAAACCACCATAACCTCATTGCCAAAAAGTGCAGCATAATCATAAAAGTGGCACTTTACTTGTTCACAATGCACAATTTCTAAACCTCAACAAATTATGGATTTTATTGGAGCTTACATATTCAACATACCCATTAGTATTTGAATATATGATTGCATGATACCTGTTCCATTTTATTTTTATGGTTAGTGAAGAAGTACATGGTTCACACATATTAATACAATTAAGTAATGTTTGTAAGACGTTTATTTTCAAAGCACTATGAATTCCATCTGCAAATAACCTCTTCGGAACACAGTAGAGGGTAGTTTGGAGGAAGCACGGCACCATTTGTTAATCTAAGAATGTGTGTCTTTGTGGAATCTGAATGGTCTGTCTCCCTTTCACAATCCTTTTTTGTTTTTTTAGAAGACAGAAAGAACTGGTTTTATCTTAGAAAAATGTCCAACCAGAATGAGGTGTTAGAAATATAAATCTTATCTACGTATCAATTTTTAAAAGTAAAGTATCAGCAACTCAATATTACAAGCAATTTCCTCCATTGCTTGAGTTTCCTTTGCAAGTACAGCAGCTGATTTTTAAGGGTGCTATAAAGCTCAACGTGCTTGCATAACATTCCATAAATTGAATTATCTTTGCATCAGTGAATAAAGCACAGATTAGCTCGGGGCAAAAGGTTGCAAAAGAATGAACCAAGTGGCCCAATGTCGCACGCCACAGGCTCCGGCACCCGGGGCAGGTGTTCCCTCTCCACAGGCCCTGAGTGTGACATGTAACAGAACATAGAGTACTGACCAAGCTTGCAAAGGGTTGCAAAGATAAAATCTTTGAGGCAGGACTCCACCATCTAATTTCAGTCTTCTTTTTGTGATGTGCAGTAAAGAATATGTGTTTCAGCTCTGATGATTGTGAGTCGTTTTCAGGGTTGGGTGACAGGGGGTCACCTATGCAGATGCCCATGCTGTTAGTGTAGACAACGAAAACGTGACTCAGAGTGCACCCTCACCACTGGTCAGTGGCCTTTGTGAATATTCACAGGACTGCATCTAACCAATATGCATCTGCCGCCCTTATGGGTGACTAAAGGGCATGTCGTTTATAGTGAATGCAGAATCATTTTCATTTTTCTCCTTCAAGGAAGTCTGGTGGTTATGATAGTGCTTTGCCACTGAGATGATGTTTATGAAAACAAACAAACACCTTGGGCAATAAGGAAATCACATTACTGAGGGCTGTGGAAAAGTGCACAGGACACAGCTGGAGGCTGCTCAATTGGGTGATGCTTCAAGAATAGCTCAATTAGCAGGTAATGCAAGTTCTAAGTCATATAGAGATAATAAATCATAGATGCTGCTCACATCGTAAAGCCCTCCTCACGTTTTTCTGTTCCATTTTTGGCATGGGAGTGACAAATAGAAATAATTATGTTGGTTAGAACCAAACTATCACCTAAAAAATAAATTCTGGAGACTGGCATTAACATTTCACTGATAATACTCTTTTCATAAATCGTGGCATTCCTGTTAAATTATTCATGCAGTGTTCTATGAGAACATATGACAATTTTTTTAAAATGTATTCTTTACAGCATCTTGCAATCAGCGAGAATGCCAATCCATGGGTTATTTTTCTGAATCTTGCCATCTGAATGTTCTGAATAAATTTTACTTTATTCAATAAGTTTCACTGTTGTTTCCAAGCATTTCTTTTATGATTTTTACAGCTTCCCTTCTATTGTATTACGCTTCTACTTTATTTTTTCCCAGCATCTTGATTTCCCTTTATATCTGCCGTGTGCTTCACTGTACCGTTTTTGCAATATATCATTTCAGCTTTGAAAAAAGATATTTCCTATTATCTGATCTTCCCCTGATGTACTTAACTTTGTGACACTCGTATTTCTGTGAGTGACCTTTCTGATATAATTCTTTGGTGCTACATCTTGAAACTGCCTGCTGACAGATTTAGCGGGTGCCCTTTTAATTCCCGTCCTGGAACCACCCTGCCTGTCTATAATGTACCTTCTGCCAGCCCCGAATTGTCTGTGCGGTGCAACAATAACTCTCACGCGTGCCACTCCCTCGTCACCTCCCACATTTTTCTTTTTGGAATTGTCAGATGACTTTTTCATAGTTATTTGCCTAAAGAAATCTCAAGTCAGTGTAATAGAAACATATAGACACCATCGCTAGCCCCATCTCAGGAGGGAGGACTGATGTACGCCTTGCAGAGACTCAACTGACACCTGCAGTTTCAGGGGTGCGTCAGGGTCTGAGATGTCCACTCCCCTCCTTGTGTCTTTGGTCACTCCGCCTCCTCGCTCACCAAATTCTGGCTTGGCCTTTCCAGTGGGAAGAGTTTCTGGTTGATTCTGGACCATATCCTCATTCTACCATGTTTATGCTAAATTGCAGTCCATCTTTTCCATGGTAATGGCAGACCTGCCCTGCCACACCGACTTGACGCAGCATAGGAGCCTGTCTGCCCACTGTGTCGGTGGATTGAAATGAACTGGACAGCACCAAACCCCGGGAAATGGTAGAAGCCAGTCAAGAGCTGCCCTCTTCCCCACACTTTGAACTAATATCCTCTCATTTCAATAGTTTCATGCTCTAGTCTAAGCCATGATGTTTACTTTTAAAAATAAATTAACGGTACTTAGGAGGCTGAGGCAGAAGGATCACTTGAGCCCGAAGTTAGAAGCTGCAGTAAGCTGGGATTTTGCCACTGTATTCCAGCATGGGCAAAAGAGGAAGACCCTTTCTCTAAAAAAAATTTTTTTAAATGTAAATTAAGATAAATTGTTTAATAAGTCAGAGATTATAAAGACCCTAGTATGATTCTACAAACAGACTGTGCCATGTGCTGTGTGCTGTGTGTTGGGTTACAGTGGGAAACAGAAGAAAGCCTCTGTCCTTATGGAAATTGCTAGTCTAATGCAGAAGAGTAACAAGCTACATTGTCAGTATAATCCATTGTCAGCATAATGGGTGTTGCCAGTAAAAAGGAATGCAAAGCCGTGTGCATTAGACTTCTACTATCAATGTCTGCCTGAGGTGGAGCAGGGACCTGTTTTAGGGCTCAGCATTTCCCCCTCCACAAGCATAAAAACAAAGGAAAATCTTGAATTCCTTCAAGAGAAATTCCAGGCACCTAGCTGGCGGTGAGAAGTGAATGAGTAAATGAGAGACTTCATAAACAAGAAGGTAATGACAGCCTAAAACAACAGCCCAGGGACGCAGAGTTCTGAGATGTTTGTTCTCTGTAAAACCAAAGATAGCAGCTTAACATACATCCTTGAGTTGTATGGATCCCCACCAAAAGTATCTGCTGACACGGAGACCTCAGATAAAGAGGAATTAAGGACTGAATCTTACCACTGTTCTAAATTTCTTCCTGAGAGGCCTGGAGGGAGTCATGCCCGCAAGCCAGAGCTAACATTTTTTCCTGCTGAACCTGACCCCATATTTTGAAGCAAAGCTTCTTTTCCTTAACTAACTGAAAATCAGGAAAGTGTTCAATCTACCTAGGACGTGTAAGACTCTGCTTGAAGATATCCTTCCTTTTAGGCCAAACCAACGTTTGGTATTGATTTGAGATTTTGCCTCTAAGTATTGATTTGAGATTTTGCCTGTAATGCCTGCTTTCTTGGAAATTTCCCCTGACTTTACAAATCCTTGCTTGCCAGGCATGGGGTAGGTTAGGCCTTAAGCATGAGCTGCCTGGTTCTCTCTGTCCAGTACCCTAAAAATAAACACCCTTCTTTCTACCACTGCAAACCTCGATGTGGGTGTTTGTCCTTTATGTATTGGGTGAGCAAACCCCAGTTCAGTTTGGTAACATGACACCGATTTCATTGAGCCAAAATCAAGGTGTCAGTAGGGCTGGGTTTCTTCTCTGAGGGTCTAGAAGAGAATCTGTGACTCGGCTTTTTCCAAAGGGCATTCATATCCCTTGCCTCATGGCTCTTTCCTCCATCTCTAAAGCTAGAAACAGCAAACTAAGTGTTTCTCACATCGTATGCCTGTGCTTTCTCTTCCACTTTTTAGGGCCCTGTGATTACCCTGGACCACCTGGCTCATGGGGAACCCTCAGGTGATGGGAAGACATGGGGGAGCTGTAAGTAGACAGAAATACAATGAGAGTTGTATTTTTGAGATGATTGTTCAGAATAAGCATAAGCAACAGGGGTGATGATGGGTTGGGGCTGGGACAGTGACAGCAGAGAGCTGGTAGGGGATGTTTCTCGGAAGGCAAGAGATGATGAGGCACTTGCTGAACGTGTGAACTTCCATGTTTTGATTCTATTTATTCAACCAAAATTATTCCTCTAGTTACTTCAGTGGTAACTGCAGTATAACTTCTGCTAGGAAGATGGCAGTATTTTAATCTTGAGGGTTTGGGGTTTGGAAGTTGGTAACAAAAATGCTACCAGAGGTTGGGGGAATACAGTCAGAAACAAAAGCCCTTGAGAAGGAGGCAGATCAACCGTTTAACCAGCTCTTTACATAAACCAAGATTATCTTTAAAAAACTGCAAAAAATATATATGTGTTTCATGATTTTGAATGGACTATATTAGACATGTTATTCTCCATTTTTGTTTCAATCCATCATTATTTTCTTCAAAATGCAGCTCCAGCCAGTGCGGTTCCCGCTGGTGCAGGACAGGCTTTGATGACCGTCAGACGAAACTACTGCCACCTCCACCATGCAGCGGATGCCTGCATGAGGCGGGGCGAAGTGGCGGCTTGGACCTTCCACATGACATTCATCCCAGGTCAGCATACTGTAATGTTTTGAACAGTTTAGCTTGAGGTGTACTTTATGTGTATATTCATTAAATTATTAGCAATGCATGTATTAAAAGGGATCCCTTCCTGAAATTTGAAGTAGTTTTAGTCATTTTTATATAATAGTACAGTAAATATAGGAATGTATTCAAGTGAGTATGGAAGTTTCACATATCACCATACTGCCAAGCTAAGCAATGAATTGAGCTATATGAATCAAATTGCATATGATTTTGCAGTATTGCTTCAAAGTCATTATTTAGCTAATGGTCAAAATAATGAAACGGAAAAAAAAATGGCTTTATGTTGACCAGATGGATTTAGCTTTAATTCCTGTGCAGATGGCGTCTCAAGGCCATGGACTTCTCTTCCTGCCTCTCCTGCATCAGAGGAAATCCTGTCCTCCTGAGTAACTATGTCCATGATCTGTGTTTTATGAATATGACTGAGCTGACCGTCTTTTGGCCACTGAGCATGTGCTGGTTTGTTGACTGTTTTTTCTTATTTCATCAGCACATGGAGCATGCAGAGTTAGTATATATTATTTAACAGAAAAACACATTTTCTGGTCCCAGGGAAGCTGCTGTGTTATCTCTGACATGAAGTTAGACTTCTCCCTTCATGACCTAAAGTTTCTTTGGAAGGAAGAGAGATTGTGATTTATAAATGGACTTCATCGTGGAAAGAAAATATATACAATTAAAGTTGTTACAATCATGAATGAAAACAAAATGGTGAACATAAATTTATCCTGAAAGTCATGAACAAGTGCAAACCTGAGGAACTGCAGAGGTTTGAAAAATATGGCAACGGACAAGAGAAGTTTCTTTCCATGATGGTTAGCAAATTTATAGAACTTACCATATTTATAGAGCCTCTTGAGTGTCATTAAACTATATTATGCAAGTAGGTTTAGGTAGACTGTCTAATAGTGTCAAGGATGGAGAACTATAATAACTGTTAAGAATGACCACAGATGTTTTAAGCAATGGCAAAGTCAGGGAGTATAATTTTTAGGATAGTGGAAGGTGATTACACTAAGTGCCAAAGGAGACAAGATTATTTGTGTTAAGTATTGCAAGTTGGACCCCAATGCACATTTAATATTTTCACAAGGGGAGTATCCTCTCCTTTCAGATGTATTACAGGATCATAGGTTGAAATGTAATGATAGACTTGTGTGCTTGGGAGAAGTTGGATTATGCTTAGAAAAAAGTGAAAAGGCATTGTAAAAAGCTCTCTAAGAAATACTGATGAAATTGAAGAGAACATCATTTGTATGTTTTATAGTTTTAAGCTAAATGTACATTTGATGATTCATTATGAATTAAATTTTGCATATGGTATTGATATAGAATTTTTCTTTTTTTTTTCTCACACATGAAAACCTGTTTGTTCCAGCATCATTTGTTGAAAGAGTATCCTTACTCTGTTGATTTACCTTTGCACTTTTGTGAAAACTCAGTTGTCATATGTGTGGATCTGGTTTTGCTCTGTATTTTGAGCCATTGTTCTGTCTATGTTTATGTCAATACCACAGTATCTTGATAACTATCATTTTATAATAAATCCTGATGGATAATAATATTAGCATGTTGTTTTCAATTGCCTGTTTTGAGGCATTTGTTGAGATAAAAAAATTATTCTAGGAAGAACCTATAGCAATGTCGCATCTCTCAGACAAGGTATTGGTAAATTTTGTCTATGTCAATTATATGGATCTTCTTAAGGAAAAAGTATTTTATTTCTTTGATTTGGGGGATTTTTTGGTGTTTATTTTATGTTTGTCTGCTCTGGCCTCTATTATTTTCTTTTGTTGCCACATATTTGTTCTTCCTTAACAAGAAAGCTAAAGTTTTCGACATGAGAATTTTTTTTTGCTTTCTAATTGAGACATCCATTACTATAAATCTCACTACTCCCCTTGCCATGCAGCACTTTAGCTGCCTCCAAGAAGTTTGAATTTGTTCATTTTTTTCTCTAGATCAAAAACCTTTCTAATATCTTAATTTTTAATGTATCCTTTGATACATGTATTCTTTAGAAGTGGGTTATTAGCTTCTAAATACTTAGAATTTTCTAGAGACACTCCTATTAGTAACTTCTAATTGGACCATGATAGTAAGAGAAAATGCTTTGTGTGAATTGAATTATTTTACATTTATTGAGATTTTTTGTTTTGATTCAAAATGTGCTCTATTTTGGTAAATGTTTCCTCTGCACTTGAACAAAATGTGTATTCTTCTGTTGAATGGAATGTTCTAGAAATGTTATTTAACATTGGCTGAAAATGTTTAAATATTTTGTATCCTTAATGATTTCCTCTCTACCTGTTCCACCAATCGTTGAAAGGGAGTATTAAAGTATTGGACTACAATTGTTGGTTTTATTATTTTTCCCCATGGTTCTGTAAGTTTTTGTTTCATATATTTGGAAACTCTGTTATTAGGTTCATAAAACTTAAAGAGTGTTAAGTCCTCTTGATAAATTGATTATTTAATAATTGATAATGACTTTATTTAGAATGCTATTATTTCTTCTAATATATATATTTATTATCTGATATAAGTAAAGTCATTACAGCTTCTTTTGATTAGTGTTATCATGACATATCTTTTTAAAATCTTTTGTTTTTATATCTATTTTGGTATTTATATTTAATTGTGTTTACTATAAATAAAATATAGTTTGCCTCTATTTTTAAAATCTATCTCTGCTTCTTAATTTGAATGTTTATAACGTTTTTATTTGATTAAATTTTGAAATTGTTAGATTTAAATTTATTATCTTGCTGTTTGTTTTCTAACCGTTTCCTCTGTTCTTTAAATAATAAGAAAATAAGCTCTTCATGTAGTTCCTATTGCCAGTACTCTCCATTCCACTGTCTATAATCACATTTTTCAGGTAACATCTTTCTTCTCTCTGAAAAACATGTAAGATTGTTTTTAGTGCAGATCTGCTTCTCGTTAATTGTATGTGTAAAAAATCTCCATGTATGTATGAAAACCTTTATTTCATCTGTGTTTTAGTATTTTATGTTGGAAGTTTTTAAAATTTTTTTCATTGTGCTTGAATATATTATGTTGGAAGTTTTTCTTCTGAATTGCTTTCAATGAGAAATTGTGGTTATTTCTGTCTTTGTTCCTTTGTACATGCTGTGTCTTTTTTCTTTCCTTGTAGGATCTGTGTGTTGTGGTAGATTTGAGTGCTTTGAGTATGACATACCAAGCGTATAGTTCTTTTGTTTTTGTGTTTTATGTTTCTTATGTTTGGGATTTGTTGCATTTATTGGATCTATTTATTGCTCCATTCCACAAATTTGAGAATTTTCAGACATCATTTCTTCAATCAGCTTTCGCTGCAATCCCTCCATCATCAGGGAGTCCACGTGCATGTGCATGAATCCATTTCAAGTTTTCCCACAGATCGCTGATGCTCTGCTCATTTTTAATTATCTTTTCCCTTTATCTTTTATTTTGCATAATTTTGCAATGTCTTTAAGTTTACAAATATTTTCTTCTGCAATGTCTACACTAAAATTGATCTCATTCACTGAATTTTTTACTTTATATATGGAGGTTTCACTTATTGAATTTCAATTTGAATCTTCTAAATAACTTCTAAGTTTTCACTGAAGTTTCTGAAAATATGTAGTACAATTTGAAAAAAAAAATCCCTCTTCTAATTTTGTCATCTTTGTATTTTTTGTTTGCTTTTGATTGAATATTTTTTCTCTGTATAATGACTCATTTTTTATGCTTTTTAAGATTCCCGGTAATACTTTATTGCATTTTTGACATTGTGAATTCTATCTTTTGGCTGCTGGATATTTTTATATTAGTACAAATATTTTTTATCTTTTTTCATGGGGCACTGTTATGTTACCTGAAAACAGTCTGATCCTTCAAGCTTTGCTTTTAAAGTTCATGAGGCGGAAGAGGAGCAGTGATCGGTTCATGACGAGCTATTCTCCTCTCCTCAGATGAGACCTTTCTGACTGTTCTCCTCCATGCTCATGGGTCATGGGTTTTTCTAGTCTTGGTGAAAACCAGTGCTATCCCAGCCTTGGGCGAGTAGCCAACACTGATACATTTTGTTCTTTCTGGTGGTTCCTTCACTTATGTGTTCTGATCAAGCATTAGCTGAGTACAACGAAGGGATCCTCTGCAGTTCTCTAGAGGACTCTCTTTATACACTTCTCTCCCCTTTGCCATCCTGTTCTGCAAAACTCTAACCACAGTTATCCCCTGGGTGCTCTATTGTACCTCTTTAACCCACAGATTCCCCTGGACTCCATTCAGGCTCCCCGACCCTTGCCTGCTGGCTTGAACTCTCTAAAAGTACTAAGCTAGGACAATCACAAGGCTTACCAGGTTCATTTTCCATATATCAGCGTTCATCATTGCTAGGTGTTCAGCATCTTGACATCCAATACATTGTATAGCTCTTGAGTTTTTCAGTGTTGCATCCAGAGGTTAACCCTGGTTTCTGATACTCCATCTTGTTTCCCAGTGAATTCCCTAGAATAAGAATACTTTATGACCTAAATCTTGCCTATATTATAGTTGGCTAATTAACTTCAATTAGAAAGTGCCAAAAATAACAGATAAATACATTTTTATCATATAGTCTAAGAGTGGGATATGTAAAACTCCTGAAAGCGATTGAACATTTCAAACACCTGAAATATATCTCAAAATAATAAAAGCTATTTATGACAAACCCACAGCCAATATCATACTGAATGGGCAAAAACTGGAAGCATTCCCTTTAAAATATGGTACTAAACAAGGATGCCCTCTCTCACCACTCCTATTCAATATAGTACTGGAAGTTCTAGCCAGATCAATCAGGCAAGAAAAAGAAATAAAGAGTAATAATTAGAAAAGGAGGAAGTCAAATGGTCTCTATTTGCAGATGACATGCTTGTATATCTAGAAGACCCCACCGTCTCAGCCCCAAATCTCCTTAAACTGATAAGCAACTTCAGCAAAGCCTCATTATACAAAATCAATGTGCTGAAATCACAAGCACTGCTATACACCAATAACAGACTAAAACAGAGCCAAATCAAGAGCGAACTCCCATTCACAATTGCTGCAAAGAGAATAAAATACCTAGAAGTACAACTAACAAAGTATGTAAAGGGCCTCTTCAAGAGAACTTCAAACCACCGCTCAAGGAAATAAGAGAGGAAACAAACAGATGGAAAAGCATTCCATGCTCATGGTTAGAAAGAATCAATATTGTGAAAATGGCCATACTGCCCAAAGTATTTTATAGATTCAACACTATCCCCGTCAAGCTACCTATGACCCTCTTCACGGAACTGGAAAAAAAAAAAAAAAAAAAAAACGCCATAAACTTCATATGGAACCAAAGAGAGCTTGCATAGCCAAGACAATCCTAAGAAAAAAGAACAAAGCCAGAGGCATCATGCTACCTGATTTCAAACTATACTACAAGGCTACAATAATCAAAACAGCATGGTACTGGCACCAAAACAGAGACATAGACCAATGGAACAGAACAGAGGCCTCGAAGGCAATGTCACACATCTAAAACCATCTGATCTTTGACAAACCTAACAAGAACAAGCAATGGGAAAGGATTCCCTATTTAATAAATGGCGTTGGGATAACTGGCTAGCCATGTGCAGAAAACAGAAACTGGACCCCTTCCTGAAACCTTACACTAAAATTAACTCCAGACGAATTAAAGATTTAAACATAAGACCTAACACCATGAAAACCTTAGAAGAAAACCTAGGCAAAACCATTCAGGGCACAGACATAGGCAAGGACTTCCTGATTAAAATACAAAAAGCATTGGCAACGGAAGCCAATAGACAATGGGATCTAATTAAATGGGATCTAATTAAACTCCAGAGCGTCTGTACATCAAAAGCAACAATCATTAGAGCAAACAGGCAACCAACAGAATGGGAAAAACTTTTTGCAATCTACCTATCTGACAAAGGACTAATATCCAGAATCTACAAATAACTAAAATAGATTTACAAGAAAAGAACAAACAAACCCATTCAAAAGTGGGCAAAGGACATGAACAGCCACTTTCAAAAGAAGACATATATGAGGCCAACAAACATGAAAACATGCTCATCATCACTGGTCATTAGAGACATGCAAATCAAAACCACATTGAGATACCATCTCACGCCAGTTAGAATGGCAATCATTAAAAAATCTGAAGACAACAGATGCTGGAGAGGATGTGGAGAAATAGAAGCACTTTTATACTGCTGGTGGGAATGCAAATTAGTTCAACTATTGTGAAAGACAGTGTGGCAATCCCTCAAGGACCTAGAAATAGAAATTCCTTTTGACCCAGCAATCCCATTACTGGGTATATATAAAAAGGATTATAAATCATTCTACTATTAAGACACATGCACGCATATGTTCACTGTGGCAACTGTTTACAACAGCAAAGACCTGGAACCAACCCAAATGCCCATCAATGATAGACTGGACAAGGAAAATGTGGCATATATACACCATGGAATGCTATGCCGTAAAAAACGATGAGTTTGTGTCCTTTGTAGGGACATGGGTGAATCTGGAAATTATAATTCTCAGCAAACTGACACAAGAACAGAAAATCAAACACCACATGTTCTCACTCATAGGTGGGTGTTGAACAATGAGAACACATGGACACAGGGAGGGGAGCATCACACACTGGCATCTGTTGGGGGGAACTAGGGGAGGGACAGCACCGGGGGTAGGGAGGTTGGGGAGGGATAACATGGGGAGAAATGGCAGATATAGGTGATGGGGGACTGGAGGTAGCAAACCACATTGCCATGTGTGTACCTAAGCAACAATCCTGCATGATTTGCACATGTTCCCCAGAACCTAAACTACAATAAAAATATATATCTATAAATAAATTTAAAAAAGAAAATTTCAAGCACCTAACCCTCTCCTTGGTTGAGGAGCTCTTGTCCTGGGTCTCCATCACATCAAGTATATGACTATACTTGTCTTAAGATAGTGACACCATGTCTCTTGTTTGTCATTACTATTTTGTCATTTGTGTATTTGTATGATTTCATTTAGTACTTATGAATTAATAGTTTCTCCTATGGGTTTTATTAACCAGATCTTGAAAAAAAAAAAAAAGACTTCTTTCCAAGTCCCACACCCACACTTTCTTCTGTTCCAAGCACAAACATTGTAAATAAATGTAAAATATGTATTTTAATAGCTAACGGCTTTCACATTGACCTGTAAGTTGATTTAAAATGAGGAGCTACTCTAGAGTCAAATTATATGCAAACAAAGCATTTCCTGTCCATAATATTTAGTGTTTAGATTGTTTGGTTTGTGATCCATTTAATTAACATCTTTAATTAAAGAAAATAAATTAACAGTAAATGGAGGCCCGCGGTTGCTCAACCCCCTGTGAGAGTTTCCTTTCGCCATCGGAGTCATTGGGATTCTGTTCTGCTTCACTGCACCGCTGGCTGGAGTGGAAATTTTAATGGTGCTGTCTTATGCAAAGGGTGTGCTCTACAAGTAAAACAAATAAAAATGGGGAAATGTACGCTTTGTACCTTTGAAAGGTTGCATTCAGTGGCACATAAGACTTGGGTTACAATAACATCTAAAACGAGCTGGGCACCGGGAAGGTTGCAGGACTTGTTTCAGAGCAGAGCCAGTTGACCAAGCACTGGCATGATTTAGTGCACAGTCCATTATTTCCGGCCTGTCATTTAAACAGGCTATCTATATGCATGGTAGGACCGAGAGTGCAAAGAGGAGGTGGACGGCATGATTTACGGGTGAGGGCAAACACCTGTGGGTTAAGCGGCTCAGAAATTAGCCACAAGTAGCATATTAGTGCAGCTAATCAGGCACGGTTCAGTATTTCTGTTTCTTGATTTGCCCATAAATAAGCTTCTCTGTGGCTACCCCGAGGCCCTCAGTGATTAACTGCCTTGACCTACAGTAAAATACACAGATCAAGCAGCACAATGGGGTTTGCAGGTGTACGCTGTAATCGTGGGATTTGAAACGTGTAGTTTGTGGGCAGAAGGGCTGCGAGTTTTGAGAATCGTGTTAAGGAGGCTTATCAGAGTGCTTAACAATCAATTTGCTTTTCATTCCTCTACTCCTGTGATTGTGTTGACAACCTGTAGACTCAACTGCCCTGTGAGCAGTCATTGACCACGAAATCTTTTCTACCTTAGTGTCTGCTGCAGAAACAGGAGCGATTCTTATCCCGGGAAGTGTATGTGTTAATGTTGCCACTTTGAGTAAAATCCAAATCATCTATGGTATGTGTATTTTGTTTTAGTTTTTTATGGGTGGGAGCTTTTGGCACTGCCTGGTATGTGTTGCCATGTATCTGGAGAATCTAGTTATACTGCCTTCCGTGCACAGTGACCAAGCTGGACTATTTTACGCTCAAAATGAAAGGCAGCATAACTACACAACAGTGGAACCAGTAGTCACTCTATCATTGAAATCTTGTTAAATATCTGTTACACACCCGTTCACTAAAGAGTGCCTCTTTCTTTGATCTTAGAAAAAAGAGAGGAGTGTTAAAAGCAAAAACAGTCAGAATCCTGGGGCAAATGATCTCTGAACTTTAATGGGGGGTTGATGTTAATTATGAGAACAAGACAACAGATCTAGATGAGTTCAGTAAGTGAAATTTTGTGGGTAAGTGTGGGCAGTCTGACATAGCCAACAGTTCACCAGGAGAGACAAGGGTTCCCATATTTTTAAGGCGTTTTCTGGGTCTCCTAGTGTATCCTACGCTGTTTGTATGGCTCCTGAACTTCTTTCAGCCTGTGCAAAACCCTGGCTATGCTGGGAGGGTCACCACTCTGCCATATTCCAGGTCTTCTCCCTGGCTGCCCCCAGATCACTATAAAGCAAGAGGAAAAGTAAGAGAAGGACCAAGCTGCTTGCAGATGCTGTTTCTGAGAAGTATGTGAAATATATAACTTTTAGTTAGCAGTCGAGAGAGCAGTAAAATTACAGAGTGGTTAGAACCTATAGTCAAAATGTGGAAATAAAGAGAAAGTAAGGATTCAAAGCACTGTTGCGAAGGAACTGGCAGCAGGATTTGGTAAACAGATGGCATTCTGAGTGCCAAGGGCAAGAGAAGTCAGAGGTGTACAAGATTACAAGCCTAGGGAGAGTGGAACCACTTCTGGAAATGGGGAAGTTAAGAAGCTGTTACTGAAAGATAGTAAACTATTTTAAGTGTATTTCCATTTGTAAGTTAATAAATTCAAGAGAAACCCAGCTGAGATCTGAATGCTCAGCCTACTCCACTGTGAGGGTTACATTTTAAACCAAACAGGACTCTGTGGATGATATCCCTTAAGGCAAGTAGTGTCACATGAATTGCAAATACCAAACGGCTAACAGCTTTCCCAGGAGTTAGCTTCCTGTTAGAAACCCTTCAATGACTACATCCACTTATGTGTGGAAAAATCTTGCAATGGTGAGTTGAATCCCACCCCTCCAACCCTGTTCAGAATATTTCTGCATAATTACCAGTATTCACAGACAATAGGTTCGGCCCCATTAGCTGTTTATCACATGCTTCATGGCAGTAAACAGTGACCTCGTCCCCCAGTAGCCCTTTGCTGAGCAGAGGGCAAAGGGCCCTCTCGTTGTTCTTATTCCTCCCCAGCCCCACCAGAGGTTCTGTCAATGCTGGAGCCAGGGAGCCCTTTAGAGTCCAGTCCTCTGCCTCTTTCAGGGATTGTGTACATTTTCCTCAGGCCAAGAGTTCAGATGCCAAGGCCTCGTGACAGAAGCAGGTGGTAGAGTTGAACAACATGTCTTAATCTCCCTGAAGTGGTCATAATAACATAATTGTTTAGATTCCATTGTTCTGACTGTAAATATCTAAATGAGGTTATATCAGTAATTTATTGTCCGTGGACCTTGAGTGGAAGTGAGGGGTCACATTTGGTCAATACAATTAAAACTGGCTGTGCCTTACCCGTTCTTTATCCTCCAGTCCTCTAGTTTGGAGACAAAGGACTCCAACCCGTGAAGTTCCCATTTTGTTGATAGCCTGAGTCCCTGAGTCACCACCTGGAAGAGAGCTGTTTATGTGAACAACCAGATCCACACAGCAATAGCAGAACTTTTTGTTCTGTAACCCACTGAGGCATGGGCTTGTTATTAAAACATACCTGGTCCACCCTGACTGATACAACCAGTTTCTGTCTAACAGTAGGCCATGTCTCTATCTGCACAGTGTGTAAAGCAGTACCACTGGGATTTAAATGCATGAATGCATGGAAAGAACTACAAAAGTGCATCATGTGTACCCAGGAAATGTTAGTGGTTACAATTATTACATGCAGATTTTAGTTTCTGTGTAAATTTACAAGAACAGCTTAGATAAGAAGGCACTCCTCGTTTCTCTAGTGAACACAATGTGATCCTCCCAACATGACATTTTCAACATGAATTTTTAAAGTGGAAAATATCACAAACGTTTCTCCTTTGGTCTTTCTGTTCTCTTCTCATGGATCTTATTCTGGGATGAGCAACTAACATAAACCTGCTTCAATTGTGTAATATTTTGTATTCTCTGATTTGGGAGCACATTCTTTTTTCCACAAAGTCACTAAAAACAATTACTCCTCCAGGAATACTAACTGAAAGTTATTTGAAACACAGAGAAAAAGAAGCGTTAGGAATGTTGTAAACTTCTTATATCCTGGAACATCAACTTTAGCTTACAGTAGTTTTAATTAATTCCTAATTACTTTCGTGTCATCTTTTTATAAGAGGAGACATGTTAGGAGTGAGGAATAATAATGTGCATCACTGTGTCTTTCACAGAGTTGAAAGAAGGTTGTGTTTATTATGAACACTACAGTAATGAGAATGATCATTAGTAATTCTTTACATCTGTGCTTTTCTACCTCTGAGGAGCTTTGAGATAATAAATTCTCCACTTATTAAAAAAAATCAAGGAGACGATCTCACTTTTTCTCCATGGACATCCCATATTTAAACTATTTAGAGATATTATGATTTCACTGAGAAAACCCTCTCTGATAAATACTGACCATTTCCTGACTTTGAAAGGCGTCTATAGGACATACTAGAATTTTTTTTACGTTATAAAAATAGGTAATCTTTCAGATCATAATACAGCTACTAAATCTAAAGAAATGAAGGGAGGGACTCAAGAAAGCTAATGTCAGGCTGCCCTGAAGCCAGATCCGTACCCAGGAACAAGCACTTAAAAAAGGTGGAGGGTGCAAGAGCTCAGAGAGCCTTAGTCTTAGAGTGCCTCTAGGAGTCCTTTTTGTCCAAGAAGCTCAAATCCAATTCTACCTTTGCGTTAAGGTAGAAAGAAGGGGTCACTCTTGGCACTCGTGTTAGAAACTCCTTGAAGTGATAGAGGCTATGACAAGAACGGGTTTGCTTCTGATGGGCATGTAACATAACAAGGTGTTCTATCTCAGGCTGATGTGAGAAGATCAATATGGATTTTAATGATTCTTTTGTCGTAACTTGTCCTTGTTTAATCCTGGAGATGTGGGTGGGTGCTCTTGTAGAGACAGCCATTGTGCTGTTGTCAGTCAGAGAATATCACAGGTGCCCTTGAACATTTAGGTTTAAAGAAAAGCTATGTCTTTGCCTTCGGTGGCATGTTAAAATAAATTTCGTACTAGTTACCATCATACACATGTTTTCTCCATGTGGGATTGTTTGTCATTAACAAATATATTCACACTTGCCTGATTAATGTTTTCTCTTGAAAATAACCAAATGTGTTATTTCACTTTCTACTGTGAGAGTTCTTTATTCTTAGTTGCAAAAAAATTTATTTACATTACTATAGTGCTAAATAGCTTTATCTCCAAAATCCAAAACACCTTTTCTCTCTATCATATAGACATTTGTAGAATCATGCATGTATCAAGTTATAATTTTCCCTAATAATTTTTTTAGCACCAAAGATGAATCTTTATGAATGTATAATAAGGCTTTTACACAATGGATATGCAAATATATATAATACATAATATAAATTACAATATATAATATAATTTATATTATATATTATATATTACATACATAATATATATTATATACTATATATTACATATATGATTTAAAATATTATATATATTATAATATATATAACATATAATATTATATTTATAATAATATAATATATATAATCGGAAACAGTATTCTCATGTATTTAATTTTATGTAAGCATTCTTTTTTTTTTTTTTTTTTGCTAAGCTCAAACGTCTCTTTCTGAGCTTTCTGCTTACAACGTGCTCATTAGAATCTGTTAGATCAAGAATTGCTTCTATTTTGATCACTACTGTATCACATTTCTATCTTTGACCATCAAACAGTTGGGAAGCCATAAGCCAGACACTTGTTTAAAGTTGTGGTTATCTTGAAACAATGAGGTTTTGGACTGGAAATTCACTACTCTGCAGTTGAAGAAACAGAAGCTTAGAAAGACCACCTGCCTTGCTAGGACAAAGAGTGTCACCTGGAAAGGTGCCCTAAGAAATCAGCTGTTCAGCCACCAGGGAGGTCAGCAATGGCGTGTTAAGGTAGTAGAGGCAGCATAGGTTTTCCAGTGAGCTGGGTGTGGGTTCTAATGACTCAGCTAATGACTCTGCAAATAAACACATTTAGTCTCAGTCCTGATAATTCATCTGGTAACAGAACTGACTTCGAAAGGTTTGCGGGAGGATTCAGTAAAGAAATACCTAAAAGATATTTCACATAGTACTTGGAATATGTATGTCATTGCTCAGAAACATATTCTTACATCTAACCTTTCACCCTTTTCTCTTTTACTAAAATCCGCTGATGTCATTGATCTGTCTGCTAGTCACAGACGATAATTGGGATGGGGAGAGATCTTGTTCTTGAGAATCTTCCTAATTTCACTATTCAGTATGACTTGAAGTATTACAAAACATCTTAGAATGCAATTTGTTTCTTGCAAATGGCATTTATTCTTGACCCTCTTTGTGGCAGATGTCCCCTCCAATGGCTCCCAGTGATCTCCACCTTGTGTCTTCATCCTCTTGTGTCCTCACGTCCATTTAAACGTGTAATCATCTTATTGAGTATCTTCTTAGGAACACATGTGACAGAAGTGATGGGATATCCCTCCCCAAATCAGAATATGAAAAGCCTATGGCTTCCACCCTAAGTTGTTTCTAGAGCTGTGTCTTGACACAACTGTTGCATCCGGTGAGGACAGGGAGACAGCCTGTGGAGGGTGTGGATGTGGGTGGTCAGTACCAGTCGGCCCCACAGAAGCCTGCAGTCCCAAATGACAGCTTGACTACAACTTCATGTAAGGTTCTGAGCAGAAAACCCAAACAAGCGATAGTAGTTTCTAGACACACAGAAACTGTGTGATAAGAAATATTTGTTTCAGGGCCTCCACATTTGAGGGTAATTTTTACACAGTAATGGATATATACAATATACAATTTTACAGCAAGTTAGAAACCTATAGATTGGAGAACGATTTTTCTCTGTAGGTGTCAGATAATTATTTTTACTTTTTTCATTTTAGAATAAATCCAAATCTTAATATATATCATGCTGAGATAATAAGATTAAAAAATCCACTCTTAAGAGATGAAGTCTTAGTACACTAATAAGATAAAAGAAACAGTTTAAGCTATAAACCTAGCTTGACAAAACTGATATTAGATATCTGGGTTTATAAAATGTTAACTAGGTTAATATCATTAGGATATTTTAATGTATCATCATGCATTTAATTATATAATCCTTCATTTATTTATTTGACAGATATTGATCAAACATCTCACATTAGCCATAAATATAATTAGGACCCAGAATCTACCTTCAAAAAGATCAGAGTGTAGTTGCTCTTTAACTTTTCTGTTTTAAATCAATTTCAAAGGATAACAAAAATCCTCTAAAAATTTTGATAGAAACTTTACTTAAAGATTAGCATCATGAATTTTGAAACTATCTATCTGTATTAACCAATGGAAATGGCTCAGTGACAAACATCTTATTTAAAAGAACACTTTTATTTTAGCCAAAGGGATGTTTTTATCTCAAGCAAGACAGCTCAAAATGGCTACATAAAATCAAGAACTGGTTGAGAAAAAAAGAAAAAAGATTTTATTGTGAGAACCCTGAACTGATATCTGATGATGTTTGGAACAGCTCTTGAGATGTCAAAGATGATAATACAGTAACAACGTTTGGGAAGTATTTCTAGTCTTACACTTAGCCTTTTGGCAGAAATTTATTAAGACAGAATAAGCGTGTGACTTTTCAATTCCGAGTACAATTTGTTTCTCTAATACATCCGTAGGAGTAATGTGTGATGGAATTTTTCCCTCCCCAACCCCTCCAGTGTGGATGATGATATGCTATAATAGGTTCTCACAGGCCATATCTCAGAAATATAAAACACAACACATGTACATCTGTGGCCCAGTGTCAGTGCCTTAAATGTACATCAGAAATGCATTAAATCTTCTGATTGCTATTCTGTTTGTACAGCTTGTTGGTTCAGATTTTTTTCCTGTAATGCACTCTGCTGATTATCTTGAATTATTGGTATATCCTTGATAGGACAAGCACACCTTGTTCAGAAATAGAATCATATAGATGTGGCTTGAGCCCTTCTGGTGCTAAGAAGTGAAAAAACTAAAAACAAAAAACAAATATTTCCTGGAAGTTAAAATGGATAACCTTGTGCTTACTTAAATACATCTCAGAAGGGTTTTAGCTTGCAGGTGATCTCAGCATAGCCTTCCCAGGGTGCTCACCAGTGCTTCATATTTGAGGTACTGCAGGTGATGCACAAACATGCAAATCTGCCTGCTAAAAGGAGAGGAAGAAGGAAAATAGTTTCTGGGTTGGTCTGAGCTCCAAGCAGTAAGAATGCCCCTTGGTCTCTTTGTGCAGGATGTGAATGTGTGCCAATATGTCTTAGCATTCAGAACATTCAGAATAAAAGCTAGAAGAATTATTCTTAGAATCTAGCAGGGTCATATCAGTAATGACTAATATCGAAGTTGAAATAATTTTATTAATTTCAAGGAGCATGTGTGTGTGTGTGTGTGTGTGTGTGTGTGTGTGTGTATTTGTGTGTGAATGTGCACATGCTTGTGGGTATATTTAATGTACAAGCAGCCATTGCACAATATATTTTAGCTCAGCTTTTAATTAGTGAATATAGGTTAATCTCATGCAACTACATACCTTTATTTCTCTACTTTCAGTGGCGTTAATTTGTAAAGTCTAGAGGACTGGACTCAAGTGGCCACAGACAAAGAAATATGGTAATACTAAGAAACCAAGATGGTGACCTAAAATATCCATTACTGTGCTTGTTCTAGCTATGTAAACAATGACAAAAAGAATGGAGGAATTGCTTCTCATGTGTCTCTGCCTTAACTTTAGATTTGTATATGCTGCTCTCATTTATCATTGCCCCTGAGTTTGAAAGAAGGATAATTCACAAAAGGGGCTATCATCTCTTGAGCAGTTCTTGTGTGCCACACACTGTGCTGGATATGGGTGTGATCAACAGGCATCCCTGTCCTCAGGAAACTAAAAAAGCAGGAGTGAAAAAGAGATAGCAAAGAGCAAATTTATAAAAAGCAGCACAGTGTGTTAAGAGAGAAAATTAGAAGCCTGAGCTCAGAGGGCAGGCCCGAGTCTTCACCAAGGAGAAAGGATGAGGAAGGGGACACCCAGGTTTGGGTATGTGGGCAGGGAAGGGCGAGAAGAAGAGACAGCAGAAATCTCAGCAGGAATCAGTCACTGCTCTGTGAATCCGGGGCAGGGGAATGAAGAACTGGGGCCTTTTGAATTTATTATCTTATCTTTTGTTCTACTTTTTGTTTGTTTTCTGCATAAAAAATAATTTTTCAATTCACTTTTATGGGGGTTATAAAATAATATGACATAATGGTGAAAAGTAACTTTTTTTGGCTCATAAGCAGAAAGACACAATTGTTTCTGATTTCTAAATTGGTTGCAGCATTGAGCTGTCTGTCTCCAAGGGACTGGTAAGGAAGAGACAGTATTGAAAACAATGTCAGACTGTGTCTTAGTGAAAAAACATCTTTGGATTGGTTAGTCTGGGATTAGGCAGAGCGGGCATTGCATCTATGAAAAATCATCGTTTTATAAAGATAAATCTATGTCTAGAGTGGAGTCAACCAACCAAATATAGTGCAAATGCAGCTTTTAGTGAGTTATAGGTATATAAACAAGACTTCAAATCAATCCAAAATACTTGCAGAAAAATACGTTTTTAAGAAAAATGTATTTTAAGTGCATCTATCATAGTATTTGAGAATTTTATTATGAAATATTACCCCTAAAGTTAATACTATTTGCTATTTAAAATGTTTCCTATAGTTGTGATTTATAAGTAATATTAGCAACAATACCAAAAAATAATACTTCAAAGCCTGTAGAGATGTCGTTGTCTCAGTATCTGAGCTAGAAAAACTATGAGTCTTGTCACCTTTTCCTAACTGGTCATTGCAACATAAAATAAGAAAATAAATTAAACATTTATGCTTCATATCATACTATCACAAACCTCAGAAACTTCAGTTCAGCTGTGTGGAAAAAAATGGTGTAATTGTTAATATTTATGCTTCAAAAATGGTGTCTTTTCCCCTCTGTCTTTACATGGTTAAAAAAACAGGGGAACTCTCTGGGGCCTCTTTTATAAGAATGATGATCCCATTCACCCACCGAAGTCTCCAGCTGTTGAAACTGTTTTACTGGGGATTAGATTTCAATGTAAAAATTTGGAGAGAACCAACAGATTTTTCTCTAATGGAAATAAACTCTTATACCATCAATTTTTTTAAAAAAATATAGAATTTTAAAGGGAAAAATACAACTAATGGCGTTATTACTTAGCTACTTCTATGAGAGAAAGACATAGAAAAATATTAAATGTTAATCTATAGTTGGATTGACAATAAAATTAAGTATAAAAATCTTCCTTATTGAGATGGAAATATTATAGAAAATAGTTGTGCATGTTAGTAAATCATTATAAGTGTGATCACAGGTGAGGAAACTAACTCTGAACTTTTGTGTATGTGCATGTGTATGTATGTGTGTGTATATATGAGTGTGTAAGAGAGAAAAATAGGGAACGAGATAGAGAGAGAGAGAAAGAAACTGGATTGTATTTATTGAACTTAAACTATCTAATCATACAACAATTCCTCCCTGTTACTTAATTCTGTGCTGAACTCTTTCCAAGACAATCTATTTTTTAAAATAAGTGGCCATCTGTATAATAATGTCCTAACAAAATTGTAGCCCCAAATTTGAGCAATCTAGAGTATCTATTATACACTTCAAGATTAAGGAAGAGACAGCTAGAAGAAAGTATAAAGTGTGTGTTGGTATCCCTTTCTTCAAGCAGTGAGAAGGAAAAGGAGAGAGCGAGAAGAACCCTACGCTTGTGCTGAACTTTGTAGGGCTGGAGGCTGGGAAATATGATTCTGGACAACATGTGAATTTCTTAAGTGCTGGAGCCATTATACGACTAGTCTTTTCATGCACTTTTTTAACTTGACTTTTTTTGGTGATATTGCATCTAAAAGGCAAAACTTCGCCTCTTTGATCCATCTTTAACTAAAACCAAACTATAAAAAGTTGCATCTAAATAGAGAATTTTGTTAATCAAATATACATTTTAATGCCTGTTTCCTCGAAAGTAGTGAAAACATTAACCAAAAAAAGGTGTGTTGATTTTACAGGCAAAGCACAAAGTTTAATTCAGTGGTCCTATTTCATTGATCCATGTAATTCAAGATCCCTCAGAACAGGGCCTGGAGCACTAGTTTGGTAAGAGTGTTGGCACAGATATTTTTTCCCATTTTAAAGCTGCTTCACTCAGTTTTAGTCACTAACCAGTTAAGTATCATCTTTATCATGCGGTGTGAGGAGGATTTTTGCCCGTGTGATTAAATTAACTTAGTTAAAATCTATTAAATATTAGCAATGTAAAATTTGGTCAAAACTGTAAAAGAGGGCATGTTTAGGACTTATTTAAAACAATCTATTTTTATAAAAAATATTTCTTATTCTTATAATGTGTTGGAACATTACTGTATACTCATCAAAACCATTGTTTTAACAAATGCTTTAATAATGCTTAATTGATGAGCCAAATTTTAGGGTTATTTATAGTGAAATTTTAGTAAGATCTTTAGACTACATTTGAGAGTAATCTCTTGGCATTTTTACTGTTAATATGAAAAAAATAAGAAGATGAGGAAGAAGAGGAGAAAGAGAGAAAGGAAGAATATGAGAGATTAATGGCATAAACTATTAGAAATTTCAAGGTGTTTGGGGTCTCAAAATCTGAATCTTTAGATTTTCTGTTCTCAGCTACATCAATTTAGACACACAGCCAAAGTTTTATAGCTTCTGATTTATCATCTTTAAAAATGAAGGAATAACTTCTCTCCTATTTTTACAGTTTATTAAACAATATCAAAGTGCTTGGAAAAGCTTGAAAGACTCTTTACATGTAGTTAGCAATCTGGCTAATATCAACATAGTGAAGAATGAATGAAAACAAAATCAAGGTAGCAAAGTAAAGTATGTAAGAAAATAAATAAGCAAATTTCTCAGTTCTTGCCCTATTGTTTATCATTGAAATAAAAATACAAGCAGTGTGAAACGTTTAAAAGGTAGCTCTCTCCAAAAGCTGATAATAAGCTAGCCTGTTACAGCAGCTGACATCTCCTGGTACACACAAAGAGTATATGTCATGGAAAATTAGATGTGTGCAGTATTTTAATGTTGAAGAATTTGCAAGCCATAGACCTCAGTGCTGTAACTAACATCAAGCATGGAGACACTTAAAAGAGGCTGTGTTGAATATGAAATTTTATTTCCATAGTTTCCTTTAGACATTTCACTTTTTTTCTTTTGCTGACTTTTCTAATTGTCGCCTATGAAAATGTGTCTTATTCAAGATGTAGACATTTTGAGAGCAGCGTCATTACCGACAACAATATTGCTGTATTTATAAGTTCTTGCAATTTGCAAATACTGATTTTTGGGGATGAGTGCATGGTGAGCCTATCGCTTCTGCAGGTGTAAATATTCTGGTAAGTATCTTCCTTTAATTCCTCTTTCATATGTCTGTTTGTATAGCCACTGAATTTCCAGAAATATATGCAAAGTATCTTCTGCTTTTAAGAAATTCATAGGATAATGGCAAACCCCTATTTTCTAGGATCCACAGTATTAAGTAGGGCATGTGTACACATATTGGTGTGTTCTTGTGTGATGCATTTTAAATATGTAATTACAATAATTGTCTAGACTGAATAAGTGTGGCCTTGGGCTTGTGTCTTTGATGTGTAGCTTCTCTCTCTCTCTGTAACACCTGGGCTTGATCACCCCTCACTTCTTCCAGTTTGGGCTATAGCCATGTCTATCATGTGTGTCAATCAGATCCAGCCGCACTGCACCCTTCCCTTTAAATTACTAAAGAAATTTTTTAACTTGGGGCTGTAGTACAAATGTGACTCCTCAGTACATTTCAAGGTAGGATATTAACAGATAAGAATAAGAAAGAGTGTTTAAGCATGTTCATTTTGACTCTCAAAGGCCATCCAAGGCCCAATAGTTTTATATTCCTGCAGGAACCCAGATGTTGCAGTCATCAAATTAAGAACTAAAGAGTTCCATCATTCTCAGCGAACTGACACAAGAACAGAAAAACAAACACCACATGTTCTCACTCATAGGCAGGTGTTGAACAATGAGAACACATGGACACAGGGAGGGGAGCATCACACACTGGGTTCTGTTGGGGGGAAATAGGGGAGGGACAGTGAGGGGCAGGGAGGTTGGGGAGGGATAACAGGGTGATACATGCCAGATGTGGGCGACGGGGGTATAGAGGCAGCAAACCACATTGCCATGTATGTACCTATGCAACAATCCTGCATGTTCTGCACATGTACTCCAGAACCTAAAGTGCAATAAAAAAAGAATATCTATAACTATATAGATATAGATAAATAGATAGATAGATATAAAGAACTCAAGAGTTTCTGTACTTATCAATCTTAAGTTCTTAATCTCCTAATATGCAGCCTTAGAAGGGTTATGCAATGATCAGAAGTCAGTGGGAGTGAGAAATATATAATCTCACTTTGTATTACTGAGCACTTATTTGGTGTTCAATGCTAACAATTTTAAGTGCATCATCTCATGGAATTTACACAAATGAATAATTTAATGGAACAATTATGGAGGAAGGGCAGGCTGCCCTGCCACCATCATGTCTTTTCATTATAGAGAAAAGTGCGGGGAAAAAGTGGGATTATTCATGGCTATTTCCACATACGCAACATTTATGCCAGGGGAACAAGAGACATTTAGAAAAATGAGCTACTATTTTCTGGGCTTTAGCAAGCTGAGCTATGAGTTTCCTTACCCTGGACCTTCCAGTGTGTTTAATGGGAGAAGCACTAAAAGAGGTTTGGAAGGAAGTAGACAGTGAGGTTGACAGATTTATCCTTGTGGTGTTTAGGTGGCAAGATGTGTCTATGCTGTGCAGACAACTGATCTGGACACTTGGCCCCTTACACACACCCCTGTACCTGAATTCTAGGAGCTGCCTTCTTCTCATGGTTCTTCAGGACCCACAGGTGCCACTGGGTCTGGCTGTTAGTGGCCTCAGGTGCTGCACCACCTCTGTGATTCTCTGAAATCTACCCAGTGTATTAGAAATAACCCTTTAGTAAAGTCTTCCCAAATCATCTGCTGGAACTCTGAGTGATACAATGGCCTTTGAGTTTGGTCTCAGCTAATTGTCACAATGTTTGATTCTGTGTTTGGTCTCACCTAGATATTAATCTCACCTAGACTTTGAATAAACAGTATACTTACTTTAATTCGACCTTAAGTTTATTCATTCCTTCAAAAATATTGCTTGACCTCATTTTATGTGCCAGGCACTCATGAGTCAAACAAACCCAGATCCTGCTTTTGTGGGTCTTATATTTTAGTGGAGTAAATAAAAAGAATAAACAATAATATAAACTTCGTCTTTCCTTAGCTTTCATGGAGAGTGGATGCAGGGCTTCTTGCAAATAACAAAATCTACTGATGCTCAAGTATTTCATACAAGTTGGTCAAGTATTTGCACATAATCTATGCACAACCTCCTTATATTTCAAGTCATATCTAGATTAGTTATAATATCTAACACAATGCCTGAACATCATGTAATTTACATAGATTTGTAGTAGCATTCGAGGTTGGTTTTTTGAAAGTTCGTGAACATTTTCATCCCAATAGTTTTGACTCTCTGTTGATTCAGTCCATGGATGGGGAATCCATGGCTATAGAGGGTCAACTGTAGACATCAAAGAACGCAAAGTGCTTTGTTGCGTATAAGACGTTTTTAAAAAGACAGGTGATTGCCAATGTGAGGCAGTTACGGTTTTAGGAAGGGTGATCAGGACACGCCTCTCTGATGAGATGATGTTGATATAATATCTGGAGGAAATGAGAAATGAACCTTGTTTGTGTGTTCAGGAAGAGATGCCTGGGCAGAGGATGCAGCAAATGCAAAGACTCAGAGGTGAGAGCTGACTCAGCAGGAGGAGAGACGAGGAGAGTGAGAGAGGAGGTGGCCAGCAGAGAGGGAAGTGGGGCTGCCATGTGCAAAATCAACTTCAGAGGGCATGAGGGGAAGCAGAGAGGCCATTTGGATACTATCGGCTGCCTTAGGACAGTAGAGTTTTGCCACTGGCTGGGTAGATGTTCACCAAAATGCTTCCTCTTCCAAACTCAATTCAATCTCATTTCCCAGCTACTTTGCTTCGAGGAGTGGGGTACAAATGCTCACCAAAGAATTTGGATGTGAATGTCATTTCTGGCTCAAAGCAGATAGGAGAGGAGGTTTCTTCTCTAGCTGGTCTCTCATCTCCCAGTACTGCATCAATGTTGAGGCCTAGAGTGACACAGAGGCATATCCTTTGAAGCTGTCTCAGGCTCTTCCAGAGTGGATTCTCACATGACGATCAAGACAGTGTGGAGGAGAATGTCCTCCCTTCATCTTCAGAAGAATTAATCCTGATGAGTGGTGATGCGGGATATGTGAAGTGTGTTTGTTATAGGATGTAGCGTTACTTACCCTGACTGATACTTCTACCTAAAAGTAGAATGCTAATGAAATAAAAGCTAAGATTCATGAACTTGATTTCATAGCTGTGTAGCAGGCACCAAATAGGGACATATCTGAGTGGTTAAGATGTTGATTCACGTGGTGCATAACGGCAAAACATGAGCTGAGGCAGCATCTCTAGGGAGAGTGCTGGAAATCAAAGTATTAGTGTGATGAGTGACCAGATTGCAAGGATAAATGACCGAAAATAGAGTAAAAAACATGAGGTCTTAAAGAGTTGGAAAATCCAAGTCTCTGTGTAGCTTACATGGGTGGAAAATGGTTGAAAAGACCCATAAGAAACCAGGGCCTATTAAAGGCCAGCTATGAATTGGAGACCAGATTTTGAATATGCCTCCTACTCAAAACATATAATTTTTGTTGTTGCTGTTGTTTGTTTGTTTTTCTTTTATTGAGATGGAGTTTCATTCTCGTCGCCCTGGCTGGAGTGCAATGGCACAATCTCAGCTCACCGCAACCTCCACCTCCTGGGTTAGAGGGATTCTCCTGCCTCAGGCTCCCAGGTAGCTAGGATTGCTGACACTCACCACCACATCCAGATAATTTTTGTATTTTTAGTAGATGGGGTTTCGCCATGTTGGTCAGGCTGGTCTCAGACTCCTGACCTCAGGTGATCCATCACCTTGGCCTCCCAAAGAGATTATATGCATGAGCCACTGTGCCCATACCAAACCATATAGTCTTAAGGAATGGCCATTAAGTTGAGACAGAAGCATGAGTGTGAAGAAACAAAATGATAGAACAAGTTTGAGAACTTCATCAAGGAAAGAACTTTAGGTATCGTTACAGAAACATGGACGTGATTCAAAGTTAGTAATCAGCAGCACACTCCATTAAGAGAAGGCTCATGTGTTTGGAGGATTCGATTCCAATCCTACAACAGAAAGTGGGCTCCCCTCTGCCTGTATGCCAATCTTATTTCTTCCCCTTTTACATTTCTCCCATTCTCTTTCTCCCTACACGCTACTGGGGGACAGTTTTTAAATGAAAAGAACAGAAAGAACTCTTAATTCTTTACACTGTCTTTATTAACCTCCAAGTATAATTTTTCAGAATTCCAGATTTAAAATGTGCACAAGAACTTCAAGTTTTTAATTAGAGGATATTTGGTATAATTATCGGGATATATTTTGTTTTAATTGCATTGTAAGTACAAATACTGCTTCTTCCCATTTCTCCTACAATGTCTCATACCTATGCTTTCTAATCTTCATTGTACTTATTTGGAAAAAAAAATGGAGAGAGTAACACCTGCTTTGTAATCCTGTAGAGAGTAGATGAAATGCTGATGTTGAAGTGGGTCACACTCTCAACCTCACCTCTAGGGACCTAATGAGACTTTAGTTTAATTATAGGTCTAGAAGCAAACAAGGGTGTTCAGGATGGTTTCTGAGGAGAATCAACATGTCTTGCCTGTCAACTTCCTCAGGGGAGGGAATCACTGTTGCCTCAGGCAGCATAGGGTCTATCTCCTCAGATAAAGGTGGAAAGGCTGATGGCAGCATAGGTCGGGGGGGGATGTTGCCACTACTGGGGATGGGGAAGCTGTTTCTTCTGATAAAGATTCATCAGATTGTACAAATTCAGTGTCACTGGATTCATCAGGGTCCTCCCACATGTCCCCATTCCAAATTGCAGGGTCCCATTCTCTTCCAATCAATTCCCTGACTTTAACAGTAGATACCTGATAAGGCTATGCCTGCATCTTTCATTGCAGCCACTGGCATGATAAGAGCTTATGTCTGTTTTTCCACAGTTTCAGCTCTTTGTCTACAGGAGATAAGACTCTCACTCAGGGCAATCTTAGCAGATTTGAGGCTCAGTATCTGCTTCTGAAGCCAGGAGACAAAATCCCTAAGTTCATCATTTTCTTTCATCACTTTGTCCACTGAACATAGGAAAAATCAACCAGCTCCACTATGTTCCTTGGTTCTCCACATATGGTCAAAGGTATTATATAGGAGTCACTAACCTCCTTGCTTCTCATGAGAAATGAATCAGGAGTGTCAAATGCATTTGTTTTGCATAACTCTCTAAATAGTTTATGCCAGAGACTATCAGCATTCTCCACATTATTAGAAGTAGAGTCCTTAGCATTTTTGGGTCAAATCATTTTAAGTAGCCAACTCCAGAAACCCCCAAACCCAGGAAGGAATTCCATTGTTTCTTAATTAATTCTTAATATTTTCCTCCTCTAGAACCACTCCTGGTACCAAAATCTGTATTAGTCAGGGTCCTCTAGAGGGTTAGAACAAATAGTCTATATATGCTTTAATAGTATACATATATTTATTAGTATATATATTTAGAATAAACAGTACATACATTTAGAACTAGTGTAATGATTATATAATAGGCCATCAGCAGGCTGAAGAGCATGGAGATTCAGTCCGAGTTCAAAAATTGAAGAGTCTGGAGTCTAATATTCAAGGGCAGGAAGCATTCAGCACGGGAGAAAGCTGTAGACTGGGAGTGTAGGTCAGTCTCTTTTTACATTTTTCTGCCTGATTATATTCTAGCCATGCTGGCAGCTGATTAGATTGTGTCCACCCAGATTAAGGATGAGTCTGCCATTCCCAGTGCACTGACTCATCTGTTAATCTTTTTTGGCGACACCCTCACAGACACATCCAGGATCAATACTTTGTGTCCTTCAATCCAATCAAGTTGAGACAAAGTATTAACTGTCACGCCCAGTGCTGGAGGCGGGGCCTTGTGGTAGGTTAGTGGGTCATAGAGGCAGAGTTCTCATGAATGGTTTAGCACTATCCTTTTGGTTCTATTCTGTGGTAGTGTGTTAGTTCTCATGAGACTTGATTCTTTAAATGTGTGTGGCACCTGCTCCCTCCCTTGCTCCTGCTCCGGCCATGTGATATGCCTGTCTTCCCCTCACCTTCTGCCATGCTTGTAAGTCTCCTGAGGCCTCCATAAAAGCAGAAGCTTCCATGACTCCTATATACCCTATAGAACTGTGAGCCAATTAAACCTATTTTCTTTTTAAATTACCCATTCTCAGGTAGTCCGTTATAGCAGTGCAAAGCAAAGGAATACAGCAACTTGTTATGGTTTTAATTTGCATTATTATAGTAACTAATGATATTGGGCATTTTTTCAAGTGTTTACTTCCTAGCCATATACCTTCTTTGGTGAAATGTTAAAATCATTTACCCATTTTCAATTGGGTTTGCCAATTATTATAATGATGATTTTGAGAGTTCTTGATACATTATGGGAAGACATTCTTAAGTAGATAATTTGAAATATTATCTAAGTATACGTCATGTTTTTTTCATTCTCTTAATTTTTTTCTAAGAACAGATACTTTAAATTTTTATGAAGTCAAAACTACGAATGTGCTTTTTTTTAGCTTATGTTTTTGGTGTTGTAAATAAGAAATTATTTCCAAACCCAAGGTCACACAGCTTCTGTCCTGTGATTTCTTCTGAACATTTTAGGATTTTAGATTTTTACATTTAAGTCTATGATCAAATTGGAGTTAGTTTTTGTAATTGGTGCAAGGTGTGGATTGAACGTCATGGTGTGTGAGAGAGAGCAGATGGATAGTTCATCATTCCAGTATGTATTACAAATGCTATCCTTCCTTCATTGAACTACTTCAGCTCCTCAATTAACAATATATATTTTAGAACTTTTTATGAATTCTCTACTTCGTTCCAATGATCTTCTTACCTAGTAACTTTAAGCCAGTATCATATTTTGAATGTTGTGACTTTATAATAAATTTTGAATTTAGGTAGTCCTATGATTCAGTTTTTTTCATCTCCACTGTGACTAAGTCTTTGACATTTTCATAGAAATTTTAGAATCTGTGTAATGATCTCTGCAGAAAATAATGCGAGGATTTTATTGAATATATAGATGGAAGTGAGAAAAATTTATAACTTAGCAATATAAGGTGTCTCAATTTTTTTAAGTCTTCTATAATTCCTGCCAGGTATGCTTTGTAGTTTTTGGTGTACAGATCTTGCACATATATCCATAAATAAGTCATATATATTCATTATATTGTATAGGTCTTGCTAATTAAATTTGTAATTATTCATTATTAGTATAAAAAACAAAATTGTTGTATATTTACACTATATCCTGTAACTCTGCTGAACTCAATTATTAGTTTTAGTAGTTGCTTTGTAGATTTTATAGATTGTTTACATAAATTAGCATAGTGTCTGTAAATAAAACCATGCCATATCTAGGTTTGAATCTCTTTGAGTTTATCCTAGTAGAGTTTTTTGAGAATCTTATATATGTAGATAAAAGCCATCAAATTTTCTGTCAGATTTCAAAGTTTTTAAACATTATGTGTTCAAACATTCTGTCTATGCTTATCTTTCTCATCTGTCTCTGGCATGCTCATCATTCATATGTGGCTATGTTTAGTGGTGTCCCTCAGGGTGCTGGATTACGCAGCCACTGAAATCTCTGCTTGGTTAGCTTAGTTGTTGGCCAATGATTAGTTGGAAGTTTCTGTTAATGCCATGAGCTAGCAAGTCTTCCATGTTCCACCGTCAACTCCATATATATAGGTTGGGGGACACCCTAATCTAGCAGGTATTTTACAAGTCTAGCTTAACCCTCATTTATTGCTGTTACAGGGCATAAAGGACCAACTGAATATGACTGGGCACTCTCAGGTCTTTGACAGAGCTTTGGGCATTTATATAGCATTGCATATGTATGTGGCCCTCCAGAGCCCCCAAAATATGTTGAAGCTTTTCAAAGACCCTATTAAAATCACATGATCCAATTTGATCTTACTGCTTGGGCAGTCTCAGGTAGCTTCAGTGCTAAAAACAATGACAGTTGATTGTTTTTGGAAATGCCTTGGAACAGGACTTTTTTCTTGAAACTCAGAGCAAGGTGACACAATGAAACATCCTGCAAATAGAGTTTTTTCAGGAATTTGCAAAACAGGTGAATTTCTGAAAATTTTCTGGATTTGGCAATTTTTGAAAAGCTCTTGTCTTTCCTCACTCACCAGTGTGAAGTTATTGGTTTTTTAATATTTATTTATGTATCTATTTGAGATAGAGTTTAGCTCTTTCAACCCTGGTTAGAGTGCAAAGGCACGATCTCAGCTCACTGCAGCCTCTGCCTCCCAAGTTCAAGTGATTCGCCAGCCTCAGCCTCCTGAGTAGCTGGGATTATGGGTGTGCAACACTATGCATGGCTAATTTTTTTGTGTGTGTATATGTGTGTGTGTGTGTATATACACACACACACACACACACATATATATATATATATATATATATGTGTGTGTGTGTGTGTGTGTTTTTAAAGTAAAGGCGGGGTTTCACCTTGTTGGCCAGGCTGGTCTCAAACTGCAGACCTCAGGTGATCTACCTGCCTCGGCTTCCCGAAGTGCTGGGATTACAGATGTGAGCCCCCACACCCAGCCAAGGTTATTGGTTTTTAAGTATACCACAGAGTTAGGGATTAGATGGAAATACATTGAGTTAAAACATCTCAAATCTTATTTTCTTAGAGTCATTAATTGTTCCTAGATAAATGTTCTTTGGATAGTTGTGAGCCTTTTCTTAATTTCTAGAATTCTGAAAAAGTCGATTTGACAATTCTGTCAGTAGCCAGTATTTTTATTGATTTTATAAAATAGCTTTTACAGATTTTCTGACCATCTTTTTATTAGTTCTGTTCTTTCTTGTTCTTTAATAGAATCTGTTTCTATGTTTTAAAAATGAGTACAGTAAAATAAATATTAAAATAATAAAAATAAAATTAAAATGATACAAATTTTTATTCATTCTAATTTTTCTAGAGTTGGTTTTCCTTTGCTTCAGTTTTCCCTAATAGAGCACATACTGCGAAAAGTTTACTGAGAAATATTCTAGGAAATTTTGCTTATTGTCTCAAACTGTATTGGTTGTACTTTTCTAAATGGTCCTGAATATTACACAGAATGCTTATTAAAAGTAATATTAAGCCACCAAACTGTTTTTCCTGCTCCATTGTAGAATTTTATGATAACACAATAATAAATCAGTATGGCATTTTCGGCATACTCTCACGTGTATAGGAGTTTTTGCTTTACTGTCAAAATATAATACCCTTAGGATAAACTAGTATATTCAAATGCACTCTGAGATCTGAGCTTTGTTATTGTATTAGAAAATATTATGTTAATCTGCCTTGGTAATAATTACTGATGGTTAAATTATTACATCCTTATACTCTCACTGATCTTAACAATATTTATCTTTTTTAAAAAAAACAAAGACTGACCATATTCATTCTATTTCAAATGTAATCTTTCATATGAACTTTTTATAACAGTTTGTAAATGGGTTGTTTCTCTTATTTTATATTATCTTTTTAATTAAATCTAATTAATTTTTCATCAAATGTACATTTGTTCCATAATCCTACAGAGAAAGTTTCTGTTTTTCTCCTATTTTTTACCTGCACTTTCAAATTCCTGGAATCTAACATATACCTATATACACTAAAATATAGACATTTCAAAAGAGAATTTGCATGCATTCATCAGGGAACAATTTAATTAGGAAGCATCCCTAAATGTGTGCTAATCATTAAAAAAATCTTAGTTTGTGTGTGTGTTTTAAATCTGAGTTTAAAATATGCTTTATTGCCCCAAACTCTCCTCCTCCTTGTTTCCTCCTTCTCCATCCCTCTATTTCTTCCCTTTTCTTTCTTTTCCTCTTTCTCTTTTTGGTAAAAAAATGAGATGCACTCTCCATGGGGGGAGTCCACTTTCACATTCTATTTACCTGTTGATTAATTTGCATTACTAGGACTACAAAGATATGATGAACGTTGCTGTCTTGCAGTTCTGAACCTCTGCTTGAGATAGCAGTGGGAGCCTCTGCTGATACTTTATTCAATAGTCTCTTCAGCAGAGGCTGTGTTTTCATTTTAAGATGGCTGAAATCTAATTATTTGGAAGAATTAGGATACACTTTCTCCTTAGAACTGTCAGGCCACACATGGAATAAAATGGAGCTTGACAGCAATTTCTAGGGGACCGGGATGAGGCATAAAAGCAGCTCTGGCAAGCTGACTGCACTGCCTCCATGTTCAAAGAGTGTTTCAGAAGTTTATCAATTTGTTTCTAGTTAGGTGGTACATAGATGTCAGTATGCTCCTTTGAACAGTTTTCAGGGCCAGAATGCTGCTTTTTTATGAATAATATGAGTATAAGAAAGTAAAATTCGTCTCTAAAAGAGGACTTGGGGGACCCTGTTAGGAGGCAGGTGGTGAATCCTTTTTTGAAAAGACTTTCAGATACCGATAGGTTCATTGTTATAGCAACCAATGATAAAGCATGGTGATAATTAAACAAATAACAGTTTTCTGTCATTGACAATTCTCTTCCAGTTGACTGGGAAAAGCATATATTCTTACCTGAGGTAATATGCTATAAAAAGAAAAACAGAAACGTGAAATGATCAATACTTTCCAAAATATTTTTCTGAAGGATGACAAGACAAGAAATCTGGCAAGTTGTATTGGGAAAATGCTTGAGTGTCACTGAAGGGGAAATCTTTGGCTTGTTTTCTTTATTTTGCTTTGTTTTATCTGTCTGTTTTTAACTTGTGGAAGATAGCAGAGGTGACAGACAACAGTATGGCTCTTTAGTTAACAATGCACATTGCATTATGCTTTTCTTTCCCTCGCTGGTAAATCTAGGATAAGACCAAAATCGTAGAAATTTGGTCAAAGTGAAAAAGAAAACAATATTCTGCAAAGATACAAAAAAGAGGAGAGGTATAAAGAATAACATAAACAGCCATTGCAAGATTAAAAATATATGCTTAAGAAATACTGTAACAGCAATGTCCCTTACTTTTCTGAAAAAAAACAAAAAAAAAACAAAAAAAACACCACATTTGTTTGTGTTTAATGATGGTACTAAATGTTTGTTTTTCTTCTACATTTCTATGTTCCATAGGAATTAGTCATTTATCACCCAACATACTATCCCTATGTCTTAGCTTAGCACATTGCAAATAGCAAATGTTCAGGGCAATATAATATAATATTTATATTTTATATATATATATATATTTATATATTAGAACAACAGAACAATTGCTTTGATGCAGACATTAAATGAGTAGGATGTTATAAAATGTATTTTATTTTATTTTTTATTGTACTTTAAGTTCTGGGGTACATGTGCAGATCCTGCAGGATTGTTGCATAGGTATACACATGCCATGGTGGTTTGCTGCGTCCATCCCCCCATCACCTACATTAGTATTTCTCCTAATGTTACCCCTCCCCAAGCCTCCCACTCCCTGCTATCCCTCCCCTAGCCCCTCAGTCCCTCAGCAAGCCACAGTGTGTGATATTCCCCTCCCTGTGTCCATGTGTTCTCCTTGTTCAACACCCACTTATGAGTGAAAACATGTGTTGTTTGTTTTTCTGTTCTTGTATCACTTTGCTGAGAATGTTGGTCTCCAGCTTCATCCATGTCCCTGCAAAGGACATGAACTCATCCTTTTTTATGGATGCATAGTATTCCATGGTGTATATGTGCCACATTTTCTTTATCTGGTCTATCATTGATGGGCATTTGGATTGGTTCCAAGTCTTTGCTATTGTAAATGGCGCCACAATGAACATAGTTGTGCCAGAGCCTTTCTCATAGAACAATGTATAATCCTTTGGGTATACACCCAGTAAAAGCATATCAATTTCTTTATTCTGTCATGAATGAGTCCTGCATGATTCCTGAAGACCTCTTCCTGACTGAATAAGTGTATCTAGCCTTGTATAAACAGTGCACTGCTGGTGTTTTACCCCTACTAAAGGGACGTGTGTGCTTAAATACACTGGAAGAGACAGGTTGTCCATAACCAATGGCCTTAGCAGGAAAATATCCCGGAGTGTCGCAAGGTCTGAACCGTTCAACACATTTGGCTCAGGAGCTCATATTTCATGGGAAAACACTGTTTTTGCCACTGCCTGCAGATGGTGTTGAAAGCTTTTACAAAACCAGTTCCCTTGGCATGCAGGCTTCACTGAGGCGAACAAGGGCAGAACTCAGAAATGTGGAGCTGAGATAAATGGGATTCTGGTGCCCAAGAAGGGTCCTGGTGACCAGCAGCCAGGTATCTCATGTTTTTGCATATTTTTACTTAAATCTATTGAGGACCATTTTCAGTATCTTTAGGTCAGTGAACTCCATTTGAAGTATGGAAAAGGATTGACTATTTCTAATGTAATCAGCTGTATTGAGGTATATATTTTGCACCCATTTTAAGTGTCCAGTTCAATTAGTTTTAAAAGTTGTGTATGTCCACACAACACCCACTACAAACAATGCAGTTCCTATCACTACCAAATAGTGCTTTGAGTCCCCGTCAGAATCCATCTCTAGTCCTACCCTTGGACCTAGAACAACAATAATCAGATTTCTGTCCTCAAAGATGAGTTTCCCTGTTTAAAATTGTACATAAATGGGAATAAACAGTATGCACTTTCTTCCTCTGTGTTCGTTTTTTCCAAGAAAATGTTTTGAAAAATTATCCATGTTATTGCATTATCCATAGTACCTTCTTCATTATGGCTGAAGAGTGTCCCATGTCATGAATATGCCACATTTTGTTTAATGATTTACCTCTTCATGGACATTGTAGTTGTTTAAATTTTGGGGACATAACTTTTTTTTAGGTAGTTTGTATTTCACTGAATAATGTTGAGAAACTTTTCAATTCATATGTTTACCACATGTGAATCTTCTTTGTTGAGACGCCTGTTCACAAATCTCTCTATATTCAGCTGTGCTGCTTCTCCCTTTGTTATTGTGGTATGAAAGTTATTTACAAGTTCTGAAAAAATAATTTTGTCTACTCTATGTGTTGTGAAGATTTCCCACTGTGCAAGCTTTTCTTTCCCTTAATGGTGTCTTTGGAAGAGTAGATTTTTAAAAATTTGGATTAAGTTCAGTTTATCAGTGTTTTTTTTTTTTTTTTTTTTTGCTTTTATGCTTTGTGTTCTGTGACATGTTTAGGAAGGCTATGCCTTATTCAAAAACTTAAAAATATTCTCAGCCCCCCCAACATTTTTTTCTGTTCTATCTTTTATGTTTAGTTATATTTTCGATTTGGTTGATTTCTTCCTGTTTAGTTTAGAGTATTTTGCAAGGCGAGGTTCAATGTTCATTGTTTTCCTGATAAATCAGATATTCAAGAACAATTTGCTGAAAAGATTATGTTTTATTTACTGAGTTACTTTGACAACTTTGATGAAAAGCAACTGGATGTACACAGGTGTACCTATTTCTATATTCTCAGTTTGGCTATATGGCTATCTCATCAATAACATATGTCTTATTTTCCCGTAGCTTCAAGGTGAACTTGGAAAGCAGAGGTGTTAGTATTGACAATTTATTCTTCCTTTTACAAAATTATTTTATTTTTTTATTATTATTTGCATTTCCACATAGTTTTATATTTATATTGTCTATTTATTTACTTTGCGGGGGCTTTGATTGTGAATGTATTGAATTAGAGATTTTTTTTTTTTTTTGACAGAATTTTGCTCTTGTCATCCAGGCTGGAGTGTAATGGTACTATCTCAGCTCACTGCAACCTACTTCTCCTGGGTTCAAGCGATTCTCTTGCCTCAGCCTCCCGAGTAGCTGGGATTACAGGTGCCTGCCACCATGTCTGGCTTATTTTGGTATTTTTGGTTGAGACGGGATTTCATCATGTTGGCCAAGCTAGTTTTGAACTCCTGACGTCATGTGATCCACCAGCCTCAGCCTCCCAAAGTGCTGGGTTTGCAGGCAGAGATCATTTTTTACTTAAAATGTTAATAATATTAAATTGTCCAATCCATTAATACTTTCTATATCTCCTTTTATCAAGGTTTTTGAACATTTGGGAATATTCTGCAGTTTTTAGTGTACATATCTTACATATATTTGCCTAATTTAATTTTATAAGTATTTGATGTTTTCAGTGTTAGGGTAAATGGTTCTTTTAAAAAATTTCCAACTATTCATTATAAGTGTTCAGAAGTAACAGAAATTATTTTTTTGAATTTTTATACTACAACCTTGAAATTTTTACTTGTAGATGAAGTTTAGTGAGTATTACCTTTTTTGTAGATTCTTTATGATTTTTATATATTCTGTTATGTTGCCTATGAATAAAGATGGTTTATTTTTTCCTGTTTGAACTGTGTTTCTTTTAGTTTTTTTTTTTTTTTTCCTGGCTTAATGTTCTATATGAACCTCTTTCAAAAGCTGAAAACAAGAAGATAAAAGCATGTTATTATTCCATTTTAATTCCCATGTCATGAAGAAAAAAATCATTATTCTTCACGCAGTATGATGTTAGCTATAGGTTTTCAGTGCATGTTGTTTACCATGTAAGAGAATTCCCTTCTTTTCCTAATTAACTTAATATTGAAATTATGAACAGACTCTGATTTTGTCAAACTATTTTATTTATTGAGAAAATCGTACAGTTTTCTTTTTGTATTTCAGCGAAATGACTATTGGTTAATGTTGATTTTTAAATGATGAACAACTTTGTATTCTCCAACAAACCACATTTGATTACGATGTATTGTCTTTCTTATTTATTTCTTAATCCAATGTGCTAAAACATGATTAGATTTTTTTCAGATATAATCATGAAGTGCACTGGTTTCTATTTTTTTGTCTTGTCATTTCCTGTTTGAATTTGGTTTACCTAGGTAATTCTAACTTCATTAATTCAGTTGGAAGTGATCTCTCTTTCTCTATTTAAAAAAAAATATTGTGGGAACAAAATGAAATTATTTGTCCTTAAGATGAAATTAGATCATGTGTCATTGACAGTATCTAGGTCAGCCGGTAAGAATTTTGTTTCATTTTGATTTGGTTTTGTGAAAATATTTTAATTACCTAACAAATACAAGGGTATTCATAATCTCGAGTTCTTCTTGTGTCTGTTTCGGTAATTTGTTTCTTACATTTGTCTATTATGCTTAAGTTAATTAAATTTTGGCAGAATTCATGTCCTTGGATGATTTTTTTAAATATGTTTAAGATATTCAGTGATATCCCTGCTTTCAATTCAGATATTGGTAACTTTACTTATGTCTCTTTTTATATTGATCTATCTAGCTTGGCAGCTATCAATTTTGTTAAACTCTTCAAAATAACTGGCTTTATTGGTATTAATTTTCTCTGCTGTTTTTCTCTATTTTGTTAATTCTTTTTTCTAATTATTAATACTTCCTTATTTCTACTTATTTTGAGATTCAATTTGCTTCCCCACTCTACATTCTCAAGATGGAAGCTTAGAGCATTGATTGTAGACTTAAAAAAAAAAAATTAAGTATTTCACATTGTAAATTTTCCTGTAGCAATTGCTTTAGCAACAACATCAAGTTTTAAAATGTTTTTTTTTCAAAATTCAGTTTTCAAAATTTTTAATCTTGCTTGTCATTTTTATTTTCAAGCCATGAGATTTTTTAAAGTGTTTTGATTAATTTGCAAATATTTGGGAGGATTTTATAGATGTATTATTGTTATTGATTGTAATTCAATTCTGTTATGAAAATACATTCTATATAATTTTAATTCTTTTGGTTACTGAAACTTGTTCCATATTGTAAGATCTCTCTTGATAATTTTTAATGTGTGTCTGAAAGGACTGTGAGTTCTGCTGTCGTTTCACGGGATTCTACATTTTTACATAAATTTGACTTGGTTAATAGTCACTAATTTTCTGTCTATATATTGTCATTTGCTGAAAGAAATGTGACGAAATATTCAATTAAAATTGTGAATTTATTCATGTTTCCTTTCAGTTCTGTATACTCTTCCCACATACATTTGCTATTCTATATGTAGGTGCATAATCAGTTAATATTGTTGTGCATTCTTGATTAATTTATCCTTTTATCATTATAAAATGTCTCTTCATCTCTGATAAAATTATTTATCCTGAAGTCAGTTTTAATTAACATTAGTATAACCACTTCAAATCTCTTATCAATAGTGTTTGAAGTGTGTATCTTTTCCCATAGTTTTACTTTTAAATTATCTTTTCTGAATATTAAATATGTTTCTTGTAGGCAGCATATTGTTAGAATCTACTTTTTTGATTCATTTTGACAATCTCAGTTTTTTAATTGGAGGGTTTGATCACTCACACTTAATTGTCAATATTGGTGGGTTTAAGTCTTGCAACTTGATGTTTCTTCCCTAAGATGTTGTAATACTTTTTATTATTCTTTGTCTTCTCTTCTTCAATTATTTTCTTTAGTGTGAAAGAAGAGGAGATAAAGGGTAATAAAAAGTATTTTAACATCTTAGGAAACAAATATCTAGTCTTAAATTTTACCATATTATTTTTAGTCTTAAATTTTTCCATATTATTATCTTACTAATTACATCTCTTTTTGTAGTTGACTTTAGGTTTCAAATGTGTATTCTAATGTCTCACTTTCTACCTTCAAATTATATCCCACCAATTCACGCAAAATATAAGCTTCACTGTGTGCTTTCACCTTCTCTCTCTCACTATGTAGATAATTTTCATGTATTATATTTCTGAATATATTATAAGCCTTTAAACTTTGTTGTTATTTTCACTTTAAATTATCAAGTAGCTCATAATTTCACAATAAAAAACTTAAAAAATTTGCACATACACTTACCTTTCCACAGTCTTCATTTCTTTCTATAGTCAGAGTTTCCAACCAACATTCTTTAATTCAGCACCCAAAAATTACTTTAACGTTTTCTGTATTAAAGTTCTGCAGGAAAAGTTTATTTCAAATTTTTTTTTTCTGAAAATTCTATTTGTTTTTGTAAGAACATATTTCTAGATATACAATTTTACTTATTTTAGTACTATACAAATAATATTTTTCTATTTTGTGGATTGCATATTTTCTGATTATAAACGTGTGGTCGTTTATACTTTCATTTTATTTTATGAAATATCTATTTCTTCTCTGTCTTATGATTTTCTTATTATTACTCATTTTTGACAACTTGATTATGATATATTTTGGTGGTTTTTTCCTTTTGTTTATCTCAGTGCTGCTTTTTAAGGCTTTTCAATGTACAAGTTTTTAATCAGATTTGAAAAGCATAGTGAAAATTTAGGCGTTTTTTTCCTTACGCTATTTTCTGTTTCTTCAGAGAATCCAGTTCTACGTATGTTAGAATTCTTGGTAATGTGTCACATTTCATTAAGGGTACTTATGTAATGTATTTTTTTTCTTATCCCTTCTTTCGGTACTTCAATTTGATTTGTTTACATTTAATTCAAGAAATAATTATATTGCAGTATTTGTTAAGTAGATACAAGTTTATCTATTTCAGATGCTGATATTTTTAACTTTATAATTTGCACTTAGTAATTTTCATTTCCATTTTCATTACGTATCCCATTTGTTTAATTTGCAGAACATTTTAGTAGCTGTTTTAAGATGATTGTCTGACAATCATCTTAAAATTATATCTATTATTTTTAATTATCTCTCTAATGACTTTTACAAAAGCTTTTTCTTTCCGCGTTACAATATTTTGTTTCCTTGCCTGTCTAGTATTTTTGACTGGATGTTTGACATTGTCCTGATTAGGAAGTTGAGTGTTTACATTGTGTTGTTTTCCTAAAATAAGTATTAAATTTTGTTTTGTCAGATTATTAACTAAACTATAGATTATATTTAGGCTTTCTTTTAGGTCTCTAGAGTGGACTTTATTCCTTGCTTTGTTGAACTCTACTATTAAGTCATAAATCTGTTTCCTATTACTGCTATAGCAAATTTCCTGAAATGTAGAGGCTTAAAACATTGGGCATTTATTATTATCTTACAATCTAGTAAATCAGAAGTCTGAAATAGGTCTCACTGAGCTAAAATAAAAGTGTCAGCCATGCTGTGCTTTCTTTAGGGTATAATCTATTTTCTTTTCTTTCCCAACTTTTAGAGTTGTTTCAGTTCCTTCGGTTGGATTCTCTTTTGTCTTCAAACCTAATACAGGCAAATGGCATGTTTCTACTGCTACATCATTTGGAGACTGACTCTCCTGTTTTTCTCTCTCCTTATAAAGGTCCTTGTGGTTACATTAGGTTCACCTAAATAATCAAGATTAATATCTGTATCCCAAGGTCATCTGATATGGAAACGTAATTTTCCCTTGCCTGTGTAACAACATATTTACAGGTTTTGGAGGTTAAAATATGGACATTTTTGCAGAAGCTATTATTCTACCTACTACAAAGCATAATTCTTCTCTCACATCTACTAAATGTCACATGCTTTAGCAAGTTCTTTCTTTTCTGGATTGTCAGAACTCAAATGTTTACCAGCTTATTGCACATTTTTAGAATAGTTCTACTTAAAGAAACTCAGGAATGTTTTGTTTACCTTTACTTACTTTTACCTTACATACTGCCACAGACTTAAGGGGATTATGTATAGTAAATTCTCCATTTCTCCCTCCTCTTTGTAATTCTGCTGTAAAAATTTCAATTGCACTTCACACCTTGAACTCTTTCCTCTCCCCGCTCTAATCACTAAGACGATTATGTTCTGTTTGAGTACATCTTCCCTGCACTGCAGTTCGAAAATTGTCTCTGACAAAAATGAAGAATAATTTTTGGAATCACATTGGTATTTTTCTAATCTCATGGTAATCACAGTCCTGCGCTCCCTAGATTTCAATGTATATAAACAGTTGTTTCATTTTTTTTTTTAGTTTTATATTTGTTTAGAGCATAAAGGCAAGTCTCCAACTACTTACTCTAACATGGTTGGAAGTGACAGTCTTGACTGGGTTTCTTTTGACTGAGTGAGGTTGTATGGAGGTTGAGTTCTGAAAAAGAATACACTGATCTATAGGACACAAAGTTAAATAATTAGGTACAAAACAAAATGTGTGCATCTGGCTGTTAGCTATTTCCTTTTCTAAATGTACTCTCATATATATACACAGACCTTTTCATTTTATGTACTTTAAATGTAGATAATCATTGTAAACCCATGAAACTAATAACTTAATATTTTTCAGCATGGTGTGGAAAACACATGTGTGTGTGTGTGTGTGTGTGTGTAGTACATACAATTGCATGCAAGTGACATCATGATCTTTGAATATGATAATACATCAAAGAAACAATATATAAAAATACAACTTCCATATAACAGTTCTTTAGAAGAGATAATAGTAAGTTTGAATGACATCTATCTATCAACTAATCAGTTGTGAGATGTACCCAATTTCTGAAACACTCTGCTGTGATTAACCAAAATCAAACAATAAACAATAGCTTATATCTTATAATTTAAGAGTAACATCAAGTAATAAAGAGACACTAAAGGCTTTTGATTAAGATGAAAGAGAGACAGAGATGTTAGAGATAAATATTTTTCAGACTGTATAATTTATATTTATCTGTCTTCCAACTCACTTATTCTTTCTTTTTTTATCTATTTTCTGCTGTTATACTTATCCATTGAATATTTTTATTCTACTTCTTTTACCTATGATGGTTAATTTTATATGTCAACTTATTTGGGCCTTGGATTGCCCAATGAAAGACTATGACTGGGTGTGTCTATGAGGGTGTTTCTAGGTAGTATTTACATTTGAATCTGTGAACCGAATAATGAAGACTGTTCTCCAGAATGTGGAAGAACATATTAAACAATTTACTGAAGGCTTGAATAGAACACACAGTGGCGGAAGGAGTAATTTTCGCCTTTTATTTTCTGCCTTAGTGCTTGTGCTAAAATGTCTGGTCTCATTTTCTCCACCTTCAAACTAGGATCTACTTCATTGTCTTCCTGGTTTTCAGATCCCTGTACCCAGACTGAATTACACTACCACGTCCCCAGCTTTCCTGAATTCCCAGCTTGAGGACAGCAGCTCATGAACTTCTCAGTCTCCATAATTGTGTGTCAGTTCCTCCCAATCTTTCTCTTCTCTCACATACACATCCTATTTGATTACTTTTCTCTGGAGAATGCATACTCATGCTATATATTTTAGTTTTAAAATTTTCTTATTTATCGATATAGATAGAAAGAGTGTTCTCTGCTGAGATGTTTATTATTTCATTCATTATGAAGATCTTTCATTGACATTAGTTAGAATCACTGCTTTAAAGTGTTGTTTACTTATCTTCCAGGCCATCACGGGATTGGTCTCAGTTAATTTTCTCTTCTCTTGAGAGAATTAGTCTAGCATCTTGTCCATGTCTAGTATTTTGTCCTGTGTCCCACTCAGAAATTATAAATAGTATGCTGTGAAGAGCATGGATTATGTTTTCATTTTTCTAATAGTATCGGAATTTTCTGTAGCAGGCAATTAACTTTATAGAGCTCGATTTTAAACTGTTTCTTAGGCGGCAGCACAAAACTAATTTGAGTTGTTTTACCCTTAGCTGAGCTGCTTATAATCCTCATCTGTGTGGTCCAGAATAGAGCCAGATATTTTGACAGTTTATATCTGGAATATCCCTCTCCCGTTGTCTTATTTCCAGAATACCTTACTTACTGCCCAGTACATATATCTGCCTTGAATTCTGTCCTTTGTTTTTTAAATGCAGAAACAGTACAGATTTTCAAGAATTGTGTCCACAAAATTTGGCATTGAGTGCAGCCCTCCCTGAACCTAAATATATAAAATAGTAAAGTTACTCTTAACCATTGCCTCTTTCAATTGTTGATGCTGCTTTATATTTTGCCTGCTTTGTTACTCAAGTACTTTTTGTTTGCTTTGCTTTGTTTTCAATTTGTCTAGAGAGTATGGTTATTATCTGTAGGAAGGTCTATATGGTAGAAGTTTACTTGCCTGTAACAGATTCTCTATTTGAGCTCTTAAAATACATCAGGAAATGTGGAAGAAAAAACACACCTAAGACATGGGATTTTCCATCAAGGAAATTAGAATTTAAAGAGATTATAATATTTGTGTGCAAACATATAATACCAGTCAATACATAAAATGAGATGCAACAGGCATGCAAGAAGGTATAACATTTAAAGGTAAGAAGGCTCATTTCTCACAACCGTTGAGAGCCTACTCTTTGTCTTGTATAACACAAGTTATCAGGGGCTAAAATTTCGGGAAGACAACCTTTGACTTCAAAATCCCCACAGCAATGTGCAGTATTCTGGGAGCTGGCTGAAAATGTTGGTGTTTCTAGGCTTGTAGAAGCATCACCCTGGTCTCTGACTTCATATTCACTGTGTTCTCTGTGTGTTTGTGTGTGCGTGTGGGCCTGTGTGTGTATGTGTGTGTGGGCATGTGTGTCCACATTTCCCCTATTAATAAGGACACCAGTCATATTGGATCAGGGCTCGCCCTAAGTTCTTCACCTTAACTAATTACATCTTCAACAACCCTATCTTCAGTTAAGGTCATATTTGGATTTATTGGGATTAGGATCTCAATATGTAATTTTAACCTATAAAAGCATGTATTTTATTTAAATTTAACTATAACATTTTCACTCTAAAGATGAAGGTTGAGCTGATTACTAAGGATAGATATGCATTTTCTAACAAGAGAATTTTCTACTTTGGTTCTTTGGGGAGTCAAGGAGAAAAGAGGGCCAGAAATGGAAAATATCAGAGGAGAAGTCTCCGAAAATAAGGGCTCAGGGTGAAGCAAAGCAATAAAACAGGTATAAAAATATTTTTATTGTTGTGAAACTTTTAAAGTTTGCTTTATTTAAAGTAGAAATTAGTAACAAGAACAATTTTGGAAACCATTAATGTAGAAATACACAAAAATTAAATAATGTGCTCCTGAATGACAAGCGAGTCAATGAAAAAATTTAAAAGAAAATTAATTTTTTTCAAAATGAAATTTATTTTATTTCATCCAATACAAGACATGACTTAATCCTCAGATACGATATATAAGCTTTAGAACTGTAGAAAATAAGTCATCTGCAATCCACCTCTCTAGCATCTGGTTGTCTGAAGCATGAGTTTGCAGGGCTTGGTTCTTTTCTGTTCTTTTTATATTATGCTTTAGCAAAAATGTAGGCATCTTCCACTTTCTTTTTCTATTTACTATAAAAATATTAAATTAGAACTTTTTTTGAAAGAAGATTGATTCTTCCAAGGTCTGCTTGATGTGGCTGGCTGTCCTTTTTCAGGCCCTCTGCAGTTCATCCAGTGGAAGGCGAGGCTGGTAACACATGAAGTGGTTCTGTCACAAAGGGCATGGGGAGAAAACATCGAGCCATGCATGGATTTTTATGACTGTATCTTAGCAGGAGAGTGAAAAAGAACACTATTCAGTATTTCATAGGAAAAAATTGAAATATTGGCACTGATAAAACAACACTACTTGAAATGAGTATCTTCAATATACTCTTCAGATTTCTTTGATTTATAAAATCAATAACCTCAACATTAAGTAAATCTAACCTGTGACCATAGGCACAGACCGTCTTGCTTTGTAATTGTGGCACATTTCATTCATTGGGACATTTGGGAAGAGATGGGGAATGGAGAATTGATATTCTTTGAATGAAACAAAGATATTGCAAGGAAACAAAAACATGGCAAAGGGTAACCAATTTTATTTATTTATTTATTTTATTTCTGGCTTTAAATTTAGTGGGATTATTTAATCACTAATTATTTAATCACTAATTAAGTAGTAATCATCTTCACCACTATTATGAATTTTCCTCATTGGAGCTGGGGAATCCTCTTAAATACTCAGAAATCATTTTTTTAAAAATATATATAGTTTTATATATAAAAATATCTATAATGTTTTCAAATGTATATAAATATATGTTTAAAGATTTCAATAAGCTACAGTTACATGAATTAAACTACATTCATGGCGTCAAGTTTCTGAGTCAGTGGGGTGACAGGCTGGAATGGAGTCCTGTGAGGACATCCACCCTGCTTGACACTCATGCAGAGACATTGCTTCTGGCAGTGCCAAGGCAGCCTATTCTGGGTCCGGGCCATCCAGATTCTGCTGAGCTTAAAATTTGTTATTTTATGATATCTTTGTTTTTTCAAATTTTAGTAACTACAAATTGTCTAATAGATTCACATCTGAATATCAAGAAGTGTGCACAAACCCCCACCCTGCCTCTGCAGTCACTGGAACATATCTCCTCCCAAGATGAACTTGTCTCCTTGCTCCAGCTGGCCACCACCTCCAGTCTGTCTGGAGCAGGCAGTGGGATCACAACCCACCATGCACCACCCTCGTGTCTATCTGCAATGACCTAGGATTCATCACTTGAGTTCAGTTTCTCTTCCTGAAACCAAGGACTGCTGATGCGATCTTGTGCATATTTAACGATGCAATTTTTTTTTTTTTTCTCCTATCTTCTTGGCCTCTGTCTTACGCTTGATCTTCCATACTTTCTTTCTGGCCAGTGGAAATGACCTTTGAACTGATTTCTCTGCTTCTTGTTTTTCCTGCCCATTCCAACTGGAACATTCTTCATTCCAGCCACAAAGTGCTGTAACTAAAGTAAAATTTTGATAACGTTACAACACACATTCATATTTTTCCAGCTTCTCTCCCTGTCAATAAGGTCAAGTGAAAATCCCTACTGTGTCAGGTCCCCCATCTCTCACCTGGACTCAGGTACATCTCTGCCTCATGGCCTGTTCCTTTTCACTTTGGGCCTTGTATGTAGCTTTGCTCAATTACACAGTCACAGTTTCCAGGACACATTTGCAATTCACCTGCAGTGATGCCTTCAAAGAGAGACTGAAGAATAGAATGGCTGTTTTCTATCTTTAATTGCCTGGGTCTAGCACAGAGCCTGGTACATGATAAGAGCTCCACAAACATGTTTTTAAGAGCACTATGCTATTCCACTAAAATTGGTAGGATAAAAATGGGAATTGCAGCTTTAACTGATGGCAAATGATCAGTAAGAAAACAGTATTGCCAATCTAAGCTACCCTCACCATCTCAATGAATGTCTTGGTATTTGAAGCTATGGGTAGGTACAGAAATGCCCAAGTAGCTTATGAAAATAAAACTATGGGTGAATGAGATTCAAAAGAAAGGTATTTAAATACACTTTCATGCTTCTTAAACTTTTTCTCCTTACCCTTAGAAAGAAATCAAAGCTAGAGTTAAAAGGTCAAAATCTAAAGACAAACTCTTTTGACTTGACAACACATGAATTATGTACACCATGTTTGAGCACAGATGAGATATTCAGCAATGTGGTTTTCATAAAAAAGATAGAGACGAAAAAGACCGCAACTTGTGATGAATAAAGAGCTCTGCAGTAACCAACAGATATATGCATTTCTGTTAATAAAAACCCTCTTGAACTCAATTAATTTACTATAGTGTCATTTTGATTTTTCAGTCCTCACCCCACCTACCCTAAAACAAGATCCTTGCTCCCTGCAACACACACTCTTCAGTTAGCTTCCATCACAGGCAACAAACATTTCAGCTTTCTGTCCCAGGATCCCACCCAGGATACCACATAACATTTATCTATCCTGTCTCCTTAAGCTCCTCCCAGCTGTAACAGTTTCTCGAACTTGCCATGTTTTTGATGACTTTGACAGTTTTGAGGAGGACTGGTCAGATATTTTGTAGAGGGTCCTCTATTGGGATTATTTGGTGTTTTTTTCAGATTAGACTAAAGATGTGTTTTGGAAGAAATACCTAAAAGGTCTAGGGTCATTCTTATCACATCATATCAAGAGCACATGTTATCAACATGACTTGTGTTTCTAATGGTGATCTAACTGTGGTATGTTTTTCAGGTTTCTACACAGTAAAAAATACTCTTTTTTTCTCCTTTCTACACTGTACCCTTTGAAAGGAATTCACTCTGCACAGCCCATACTAAGGCGCACAAAGTCATGTTCCACCTCCTTCAGGGCTGCATCCATGTAAGATATTTGGGAGCCAGGTGCAGTGGCTCACACCTGTAATCCCAGCACTTTGGAAGGCTGAAGCGGGTGGATCACGAGGTCAGGGATTCGAGACCAGCCTGACCAACATGGTGAAACCCCTTCTCTACTTAAAAATACAAAAATTAGTCAGGCGTGGGGGTGCGCACCTGTAATCCCAGCTACCTAGGAGGCTGAGGCAGGAGAATTGCTTGAACCTGGGAGGCAGAGGTTGCGGTGAGTCGAGAGCGTGCCATCACACCCCAGCCTGGACAACAGAGTGAGATTCCATCTCAAAAAAAAAAAAAAAAAAAGATATTTGGAATGCTTTTTGCACAGGAAATCCATCCAGTCCACCATTCAATCATTGATTTTACCAGTATCAACTAATGGATGCTCCATTTATGTTTTGACTTGTATTCCAACTATATTATAAATTTTCTTGCACAAAATGTTTCAGCTCTGGTCATTGAAAGCCATTTTAGTGGCTACCATGTCATTTTGATATACTTCTGTAATTGTGTTTTGTTTTGTTTTTATCTATTTTATTTTATGTATTTATTTTTAGTACTTCCTATTTCCTGGTGATGTAAGAGTCTTCCATATGTCTATCTTCCTCCTTCTTTCAGTACTTACTTACCCAATCCAAAAATTAGTCATTTTTCTAAGGAGTCTGATTCTTTTCATTGGAGAATGAAATTAGAATGTAAGATCTGAGATCTGAGCCTACTTGCTGTTTCGGAGATGACATTGTTTCTAGTCCCTCTGGGCTGTCACCATGAGGATGGGTGCATGTACACCGATGCATACATGTACACACATCTAAAACACCGCTACATGCAACCATCCATATCTCTAGTAAGCCAAGCATGAGTTCATAACTGTGTCAGCTCTAATCAATTACCAAATGAGTTAGTCTCCCCTTTCTTATCTCTAACCTCCTATGCTATTTGTGGGAAATCTGACCCTTACCTGCTACCATTTATTGCTTATTTCTTCAATCCAGTGTCTACATAATTAACACTATCAGAGTTGTTAACCCATTGCCCTGCTTTGTAAAATTTATGTTGCTTTTAGTGTGATAGACTCCACTCATTTCCAAAGTTGCATAGACTGGTTTTGTCTTAATGCACTCTTTCTGGTGAGTTTGTTTTGTACATTTGTCATATCTTTAGAATGTTTTGTCACATTTGGCATTTTATGGTAAAATCCCATCAAAAAGCACATAATTCTTTTTTAATTTGCATGTACTATAATTCTTTTTTTTTTTTTTTGCTATAATGTTCTATGGGATTTGGCTAATGGAAAGTATATAAATGATTACTGTATTGTACAGAATAAGAAATTAATTCCCTCTTTGCTTCTATTCTGCTCTCCTCTTTTATCTGAAATCCAGAACCCAATGATTACCTTGTCGTTGTTGTTGTTGTTTTAATCTCTGGTTTGATTTTATCCAGATGTTATATAATTGAAATGTTTTAGCTTCACATGAAATTATCAAACCATTGTGGCTATACTATTTTGTGTTTTCACCAGCAATGAGTGAATGGTCATACTATTTGGCTGTATAAGCCAAAGTGACTGTACTATTTTGCATTTCTATTAGCAATGAATGAATGAGACTTCTTGTTTTACATTCTCATCAGTAATTAGTGTTTTGGTGTTTTAATTTCCCCACTCCCCTTTTTCTTATTCTAGTTATTCTAACAAGGCATATAATGGTAATCTATTACTGTTTTAACATGCCTTCTATTAATTATATTAATGATACAATGTAAATATTTTTACAAATGTTTATTTGTGATCAGTATACATATATAAATATGCAAAATTTTTTCCCTAGGGTTCAGAGAGTTTGCTCACTTTTTTTTTTGTTTTGTTTTGTTTTGAGAAGGAGTCTAGCTCTGTTGCCCAGGCTAGAGTGCAGTGGTGCGATCTCCACCCCCTGCAACCTCCACCTCCCAAGTTCAAGCAATTCTCCTGTCTCAGCCTCCTGACTAGCTGGGATTACAGGCACCCACCACCACGCTCGGCTAATGTTTGTATTTTTAGTAGAGACGAATTTCACCATGTTGGTCAGGCTGATCTCAAGCTCCTGACAGCAGGTGATCTGCTTGCCTCAGCCTCCCAAAGTGCTGGGATTACAGGCATGAGCCACTGCACCCAGCGGATTTTGCCCACTTTTAAATTAGGTTGTTTATAACTTATTGTTGACTTCTAAAAGACTTGGAAAATATTTTTTACAGAAAAATTATTTACAAAAATGTGTTTTCCAAATATTTTCTTCTAATCTGTGTGCTTGCTTTTTTATTCACTTACCATTGTCTTAAGTAGAGAAGAAAGTTTTGAGTTTAATTAAGGCTATCTTATTATTATTATTCCCTGGATAGTTCTTTGTATTTGTATCTGAAAACCCATCATTGTGAGTGACATGGAGCAAGATGGTTAAGTAAAACAGTCCAGCAATCAACACCCCCAGCAGAAACATCAATTTGTACAACTATCCACACAAGAAGCACATTCATAAGAACCAAAATCAGGTGAGTGATCACAGTACTTGGTTTTAACATCATCATAAGGAAGAAGACACTGAAGAGGGTAGAAAAGAATCTTCAATCACCCACACCTACTCTGCGCCATCTCCTGCAGTGGCCATGTTGCATGGAGAGAGTCTGAGCAGTTGGAGGTGGGGAGAGTGCAGTGATTGTGGGAATTTGCATTGGAAGCCAGTGCTGCCCTGTCAGAGCAGAAGGAAACTCAGGGCAGAATTCAGCCAATACCTACAGAAGAAGCGTTTAGGTCAACTCTTGCCAGAGAGGGTTCATCTGTTCCAACAAGCCCCACCACCATGGGCTAAAGTGGTCTACATTCTAAAGAAACTTGCAAAACAGTCTAGGCCACATGGACTGCAATTCTTAGATAACTCCTGATGCTGTGGTTGTCTTGTTGATGGTGGACTTGGTTGGTACATGACCTAGTAAGACACCAGTGGGGTGGCTAAGGGTATGCTTGTGTCACCCTCCCACAACTCTAGGAAGCACAGCTTGAAGCTCTGGGAGATACTCCTTCCCTCTGCTTGAAGAGAGGAGAAGAAAGAGTAAGTAGGACTTTGTCTTGAAACTTGTATACCAGTTCAGTAACAGTAGGTTAGGACACCAGGCAGAGTCATGAGGCCCTCGCTCCTGGATGACACTTCTAGACACATCTTTGGCCAGAAGGGAACCTGCTACTTTGAAAGGAGGGAACTAGATCTGGCGGGATTCGTCACTTGCTAACTAAAGTGTCCTCGCGCCCTGAATAATCAGTAGTGATAGCCAAGCAGTACTTACCGTGGGTCTTTGGTGAGACTTAGAGATGTGCTGGCTTCAGGTGAGACTCAACATATTCCAAGCTGTGGTGGCTGAGGAGAAAGACTCCTTCTGCTTGAGGACAGGAGAGGAAAGAACAAAGTTTATATGGTTTGGCTGTATCCTCACCCAAAGCTCATCTTTAATTGTAAATCCGATAATTTCTATGTGTTGTTGGAGGAACCAGGTGGGAGGTGATTAATTATGGGGGTGGGTCTTTCTTGTGCTGTTCTTGTGAAAGTAAATTGGTCTCACGAGATCTGGTGGTTTTAAAAATGGGAGTTTCTCTGCACAAGTTCTCTCTTCGCCAACTGCCATCCATCTAAGATGTGACTTGTTCCTCCTTGCCTTCCACCATAATTGTAAGGCCTCCTCAGCCATATGGAACTGTGAATCCAATAAACCCATTTCTTTTCTAAGTTGTCCAGTCTCAAGTATGTCTTTATCAGCTGTGTGAAAACAGACGAATACAAAAGGGGACTTTGTCTTGCAGCCTGGGTACCCCTCTGGCCACAGCAGAGGACAGCAGCAAGAGGGCTTCTTGGGTCTCTAATTCCAGGTCTTGGCTCCTGAACAGTATTTTTGGATCTTCCCTGGGCCCAAAGATAATCCATTGTTCTGAATGGATAGACTCAGGACTGGCAGCATTCATTTCAAGCTAACTGAAGAGCCTTTATCGATACAGTGACCAAAGACTTAGATCACAACACCCAATTCCCTTTGAATGCTTGGAAAGCCTTCCAGAGAAGGACAGGTACAAACAATCCTAGACTGCAAAGACTATTATACGTACCTAAATCTTCAATGCCCAGAAAACGAAGAATATTCATAAGCATCAAGACTGTTCAAGAAAACATGACCACACCAAATGAACTATATAAATCATCAGCGATCATTCCTGGAGAGACAAAAATGTATGAACTATCAGAAAGATAATTCAAAATTGCTATTTTAAGGAAGCCTAACAAAATTCAGGATAACACAGAGAAGGACTGTAGAATCTTATCAAATAAATTTAACAAAGGGATTGAAATAATTTAAAAGAATCAAGCAGAAATTATATAGCTAAAAATACAATTGACATACTGAAGAATGCATTACAATATCTTAACAGCAGAATTGATCAAGCAGAAGAAAGAGTTAATAAGCTCAAAAACAGGCTATTGAAAATACACAGTCACAGAAGACAAAGGAAAAAATAATTCAGAAGAATAAAGTACACTGATGAGATTTTTAAAATGAGGTAGAAAGAGGTAAAGAGGGAGATCTAGGTAGAAAGTTTATTTAAAGGGATAACAGAGAACTTTTCAAACCTGGAAAAACTATAAATAATCAAGCACAAGAAGGTTATAGAAGACCAAGCAGGCATAACCCAAATAATATAGTTTCAAGATATTTAATAATCAAACTTCTGAAGGTCAAGGAGAAAAAAGGACCCTAAAAGCAGGAAGAGAAAAGAAATAAATAATATAAAAAGAACTCCAATATGTCTGGCAGCAGCCCTCTTTGGAGAAACTACAGGCCAGGAGGTGCGTCATAATATATTTAAAGTGCTGAAGGAAAAAAAAATCTACCTTGATTAATTATAAAGAAAAGGATGTTAATCAGTAATAAGAAAAGATCTGGAGGTACAAGACTCACTGGTTATAGTTAACACAGAAAGATCCGAATATTATAACACTGTGATTGTGATGTTTAAACTCCTAGCATATTAAGTAGGAACACTGAAAGATGAATCTATCAAAAATAATAACCACAACAACTTTTCAATGAACAGTGTAATAAGAAATAAATATAAATAATAAAAGTTAATAAGCAGAGAAATGAAATTAAATATAGAGTTTTTATTAGTTTTCTCTTTGGTAGTTTGTTTATGCAATAAGTATTAATTTCTCATCAATTTAAGAAAAATTATTTACAAGCCTAACAGTAACTTCAAATAAAAAAATAGCAGACAACAAATTAAAAGCAAGAAATTAAAACACACCATCAGAGAAAATCACCTTCACTAAAAGGAAGACAAGAAAGAAAGAAAAAAGTAATACCACTAAACAACCAGAAAACAACAAAATGACAGGAGTAAGTCCTTACTTATCAAGAAAATACATCAAATGTAAATGGATTAATCTCTCCAACTAAAAGACATAGAGTGACTGAATATAAATATATATGTACCAGACCCCTGTTAATATCTAATCCTTATTTTTATTATATATAAAGTATATATAATTTAAATATATATGCCACATTTTCACACACACACACACACATATATATTCACTCCCAACCCTTGTTTATATGTAAACATTAAATTATACATAAAATATATACACCATACATAAATATATAATTTATACACACACATATATGTATTCATTCCTCATTCCCAATGCTTGTTTATATATAAACAAGACCAAATTATCTGTTTCTTATAAGAAACTCACAAATACACTTTGCCTGTAAAGAAACACATAGACTGAAAATAACAGGATGGCAATTATATAAGAAAACAGATTTAAAGACAAAATTTATAAAAAGAAGCCACAGGGGTAGAACTACCCAAACCATGGGAACCCACCTCTTGCATCATCATGACTTGGCTGAGAGACATGGAGTCAAAGGAGATCATTTTGGAACTTTAAGATTTGACTGCCCTGTTGGATTTTGGACTTGCATGGGGCCTTTAAACCGTTTGTTTTGGCCAATGTCTCCCATTTGGAATGGCTGTATGCAATACCTGTACCCCCATTGTACCTAGAAGGTAACTAACTTGCCTTTGATATTACAGGCTCGTAGGCAGAAGGGACTTGCCTTGTCTCAGATGAAACTTTGGACTACGGACTTTTGAGTAAATGCTGAAATGAGTTAACACTTTGGGGGACTGTTGGGAAGGCATGATTGGTTTTGAAATGTGAGGGCATGAGATTCGGGAGGGGCTGAGGTGGAATGATATGGCTTGGCCATGTCTCTACCCAAATCTCATCTTGAACTCCCACATGTGGGGTGGACCCAGTGGTAGGGTGTGAGAATGGACTAATATAGAAAACTGGTACCAGAAGAGTAGGACACTTCTATAAGAACACCTGAAAATGTGGAACTGTGAAGCAGGCAACTCTCCATCAAATTATAATGCCCAATGGAAGTGGGGCCTGGTGGCAGGTGACTGGATCATGGGAAAGGTTTCTATTTGTTTAATCTTTTAGTACCACCCCCCATTGCTGTTCTCATGGTAGATTTCTCACAAGATATGTTTGTTTAAGAGTGTGTAGCACTTCCCCCACCATTTCTCTTGGTACAGCCTATGGAACAATGAGCCAATTAAACCTCTCTTCTTTATAAATTACCCAGCCTCAGTTATTTCTTTATAGCAGTGTGAGAGCAGACCAATACAATAACCAGGGGTAGACTTACCTAAAGAAGTGAGAGATCGCTACAGTAAAAATTATAAATATTGATGCAAGAAGTTGAAGAGAAGGTAGAAAAAGGAAAAATATTTCATATTTATGAATTGGAAGAATAAATATTATTGAAAACTCCATACTACCAGGAAATATTATTCAATATAATCCCTATCAAAATATCAATAGTATTCTTCACAGAAAGAAAAAAAATTCAAAAATGTATATAAAACCACAAAATACCTAGAACAGACAAAATCATCCTGGCCAAAAGAAAAAAAAAAAAAAAAAACTAGAGGAATCACATACCTGACTTCAAATTATACTACAGAACTGTAGTAACCCAAACAATATGGTACCAGCATAAATACATACACAAAAACTAATGGAACAGAATAGAGAACTAGAAATAGATCTGTATGTGCATCTACAGTAAACTCCTTTTCAGCAAAGATGACAAGAACATGTATTGGGCAAAGGACAGTTCTTTTCAATAAATGGTGCTGGGAAACCTGGATATCCATATGCAGAAGAATGAAGCTAAACTCCAAATCTCATCGTATACAAAAATCCAATAGAAATGAATTAAAGACTTAAATCTAAGACCTCAAGTTATGAAACCACTAAAACATTGGTGAAAAAAACATTGGTGAAACTCTCCAGAACATCAGTCTTGGCAAATATTTCTTAAGTAATATCCGATAAGTGCAGACAATCAAAGTAAAAATGGACAAATTGGATCACATCAAGTTAAAAAGCTTCTGCACAGCAAAGGAAACAATCAGCCAAGAGAAGAGACAACCCACAGAATGGGAGAAAATATGTGTAAACTATTTATCTCACAAGGGATTAATAGGAGCTGAAACAACTCCCAGGAAGAAATCAAATAATCATATTAAAAGTGGGCAAAAGATATGAATAGATATTTCTCAAAAGAAGACATACAAATGGCAAAGAGGTATATGAAAATTGCCCAACACCATATATCATCAGAGAAACAAAAATCAATATGACATTGAGATATAATCTCAACCTAGTTAATATGGCTTTTATGGCTTTTATCCTAAAGACATGCACCAACAAATGCCGGAGAGGAGGAGGAGAAAAGGATGTGGAGAAAATTCTTACACAGTTTCTAGGGGTGTGAATTAGAATAATCATTATGGAGAACAGTTTGGTAGCTCCTCAAAAAACTAAAAAGAGAGCTACCATGTGATCCAGCAATCTCAGTGCTAGTTATATACTGGAAAGAAACGAAATCATTATATCCAAGAGATTTCTGCAGTGTCATCTTTATTATAGCATGGTTTACAACAACCAAGATTAAGAAACCTAAGTGTTTACCAACAGATGAATGGATAAAGGAAATGTGGTATATATTAACAATGGAATACTACTGAGCCATAAAAAATGAGAGATTGTTATTTGCAACAGCAGGGATGAAATTGGAGGCCATTTTGTTAAGTGAAATAAGCCAGGCACAGGAAGACAAATTTCACGTGTTCTCACTTACCTGTGAAAGCTAAAATTTAATACGATTGAACTCATGAAGTTAGAGAGAAGAATGATGGTTACCAGAGGCTAAGAAGGTTGGGGCGGGGGTGGGGGGGGGGCGGGGGCGGGTGGGTAGAAATTGGGATGGTAAATGTGTACAAAAATATAGTTAGATAGATTGAATAAGATCCAGTATTTGATATCAGGACATGGTAACTGCAGTCAACACTAAATTATTATACATTTTAAAGTAACTAAAATAGTATCATTGGATTGTTTCAACAAAAAGAAAGGATAAATAATTGAGGTGATGGAAACCCCACTTATCCTAATGTGATTATTACGTATTTTATGCCTGTGTCAAAAATCTCATGTATCTCATAAATATATATTCCTACTATGTACCCACAAAAAATGAAATGAAAATAATCTCATCATCAAGGCTAAGTTCATCTAGTTTATAAAATTATAGTTTTATGGCTTGTGATTAAATCTATGATTTCTTTTGAGTTAATTTTTTGTGAAAGGTACGTGATTAGTATTTAGGTTTATTTTTATTCATTTACATATAGATATACAATTGTTTCAGCACTGGTTGTTCAAAAGACTATCTCTCTCCAGTTCAGTTATCCATATACTATGATCAACTAATACCTTCTCACCATTATTAAACTTTCATTTTTACATTTGTTAAGAATAAGAAAAACAAAAGTGATTTTGTTTTTTGCATTTATTCCTTCTCTGATGTTCTTTTAATATATAAAATTGAGATTTTTTTGTCTATGCCAGCTTCTTCCTCTGCAAAGAACATTTACATCATGTTCTTTGCAGAGGATGAAATTGTAGTAGATATTAGGTTAGTACAAAAGGAATTTCAATTTTTGGCATTACTTTTAACAGCAAAACTGCAATTACTTCTGCACGTACCTATACAAACATTAACATTAGCACTTCCCTGCCCATGAGTTGTGTTTTTAATGCTGGTTTCAAGATTTTCTGATTGTCTTTGTCTTTCAACAGTTTGATGGTGTTGTGTCTTGTGTGGATTTCTTCTTGGACTTTTTTGAGCTTCTTTTTCTGCTCCTATTGCTTCCTGTGCTCTTCCCTTCCTTTCTCTCTCTCCTCTTCTGGAATTCCACTTCCACATATTTGGTACAGTAGATGGGACCGCTGAGATCCGTGAGGCTTTTATTTGTGAATTTTCTCTCTGTTCTGGAGATGATAATTTCTATTAGTGTATCATGAACTTCGCTGACTTTTCTTCCGGTGTCTCAAATGTATTAGACTCTTCAGTGCCACAATATACACGTCATTCTTTTTATAATGCATATTTTATCAACCTTCTATAGGTGGTAATTGGCATAGTTACTTTTCTTTAACTTTTGATGTTATTTTACAAATTTAAAGCTGTCCTTTAAAACTGTTTTAGAGTCCTTTTGTAAGTCCAACATCTGAAACCCTCAGAAAAAGATTCTATTTACTATGATTTTTTCAAGTTTCATTGAAAGTCTCAATTTTTTTTTTTTTTTTTTTTTTTGCCTCATCTTAGAATCCACCCTTATCCATCCTGGGAATTACTGCTCTTGAGTTTTCTTTGTTTAAATTGGTAACTTACCTGGAATTATTATATGAAGTCTCTCTCTCTCTAGCAATATGCAGCTACTGATATCTCTGTGAAGATTTTAGTTTGTTTAATTCTTGTTTTTAACTTTAATTCTGGTGTTCTGAGCACACGCCACATCAGCACAGCTTAGTGGCCAGCCAATGACTTATCAAATGCTCTGTGCAAACTCCTTGAGCCAGCAAGACTTACACCATTTGCTGCTAGATCTACGTGTGGATTGGAGAACACATCTAAACGTAAAAATCTTCCCCAGATCTTTCTTTTTCCTGGCCTTTCTTGTGTTCCCTCCACATGGAAACCTCATCTCATGTTTAGACCAGAACATGTGGACAGCTGGGACTCTTGGGACTCACTCTGGTTTCTTCTTAGACTGTGATCAACCTGTAGAGGTAAAATTCCAGACCACCAGCATTACGTGTTAGCTGACACAGACTCATTGCAACTGTGGCATTCCCTACATCTCTTGGTGAAATATCTGATGGGGTTGCTGGTTGGATGCTTGCCCCCACTGAGATTTCAACTTTAGATCACTTACAATGTTGGCTTCCACCGTGAATTTGCTGCTGGGATGGCCACCATTTCCAGTGATGCCTTGGATTTGGGGTTTCTTTGTTCCAAATCAAGGAAGTTCTCTTCTCCAGAACAAAGCTCTTGGGTTCCACATCTTGCGTCACTCTTAAAAAAAAATGTTGTGCTAATAGGTCAGGGGAGGGGTGGGGACAGCCTTAGACAAATATGCTACAGAGCTCCACTGTTCTCACTCCAGATTGGATGGTTTTTCCTGAATGACTGCTCATCACATTTTTTATGTCTGAGTTAGCCTCTGGGGTTCTAAAATTATGTTTCTGACAGTTTTGTACAATTTTGTCATTGATTTTGGAAGAGAGAATTTGCTGAGCTTCTCACCTTATAATTACAGAAACATGACTCCATTAACAATTACATTTTACTATCATTAGTTCCCTTTTCCAACTTACTGTATTAAGCATACTCCAGGAAATACGTTTTCACATTTGCTCTAATAATTTTAAAGAGTAAGAGAAACTTATTTGCTGGCTTATTCTAATCTCATTTGTGGCTAAAACAAAAAATTATATTCTGCTAAATTCGAAAGACTTTCAAAGTTCCATTTAGAGTTTCCTCTCAATGCCTGTCCCCCATTTTTTAAAAAGACCAATTGAAATACAATAGAACTGCTGAGAAGATTTGTTATAATCTTTTTTTTTTTGCCCAATTTTGCAGTCCAAGTAAAGCTACTTTAAAGTCCTTTTACATTTCTGAATAAAGATGAACTGATTAAGAAAAGCCATGAAGAGAGTCACATTGCTGGCTTAAAGTGGCTGATGGAAGCCTGTCTGTGCAGCATCTTACAGAGAAGCTCACTTCCTCCAGCTTCAATTGGGAGCGGAGTCTGTGCATGGAAGGATGATCTCTATTAAAAGGCCCATCCTAAGTTATGGGCACACCATGGATCAGGGCATATTTTTAAAATGTTGAAAGCTAATCCTCTGTGTTTCTATTCAAGATACTAAATACAAATTTTAAGTTACTTAGGTACACTTTTGAAATCAAGTTCTGAAGGAGATACTTATTATGCTAAAATGCATACTTTTGTTAATTCAATTGAAACATTTGAAAATGCATGCATTCACTATATAGAAAATAAGTCATATCATACAATATGCTGGAAAGAAAAAATAATTTCCTTATGAATCTTATTTGGAATTTCAAAGCTTCAGACATCATCTATTTATATATAACTTCATGGTTGAATTCGCCGTTTAGAAGGAATAGGGAAGCATCAGTAAATCCCTGGGATAGAATACAGGATATTTTCTAATATGCAGATCTAAATGCTTAGTTGAAACAAATGTTTGTGGTATTGTCTTTCTGTGTCTCTATCTTCAGTTTATGCTTTAAAATAGGCATTAATTAGATATTGTTAATAAGGAACATAAGATTTAGAGCTAAAAACATTATCAAACATTCATCATTATATCCCTCCGAAAGAACAAAATGTTCAACTTAACTGCATGTATAATCCCCAGATTAAAAAATTATGTTATTTTTATTTCTCAAAATTGCTGTAAGAGCTATCCTTTAAAAATATTTTCCACCTGAAAATCTTGCCAACAGTTATTTCATCAAACCCAGTTCATTTTTTATGTTTTTTTAAAAAATCACTTTATTAAGATAGATTAGCATTTAAAAACTATACATATTTAATGTTTAACACTTGATGAGTTTAGAGAAAAGTCCACACCCATGATACCATCACCACATTTCACGGCATGAACCTATCCACCACCCCCAAAAGTTTCCTACCACCCTCTTTATTTATTGTGATTGTTTAATTTTGTGTGTTTAAGAACACTACATCAGATCCATCCACGTAGTAGTTTTTAAGTATACAGTGCAGTATTATTATCTACAGACACTAACTTGTATAGTGGATCTCTAGATCGTTTTATTTTTTATAATAGAAACTCTGTACCCTCTGACTAACATTTCTTCTCTTCCTCTTTCCCTCTGCTTCTGGCAATGACATTTTACTCTCTGCCTCAATGAGGTTGATTTAGATTTATTATTTAAGAGGTATCACGTGGTATTTGTCCTTCTGTGACTGGCTGGTTTCACCTGCCATAATGCTCTCCAGCTTCATCAGTGTTGTTTCAAATAACAAGATTTTCTTATTTTTTTAAGACTAAATAATATTGCATTATGCAGACATGCTATTTGGTACTATCCGTTCACCCACTTAATGGCTATAGGTTGCGCACACTGCAGAGCAGCAGGATTTATGGATCATATGGTTCTATTTTCAGTTTTTTGAGGAACCTCCATATTGTTTTCCTTATTGGTGTATGAAGTTACATTCCCACCAACAGTATACAAGGGTCTCCTTTCCTCCATGTCCCTTTCAATATTTGCTATCTTATTTGTTTCTTTAACAATAGCCATTCTAACAGGTGTAAGCTGATATCTCATAGTGGACAAACTTAATTTTTCAAGGGGCAAAATTCCAAAGAAGTTTGATTGGAATCACTTTTAGAATGCGAACTAAAATTTCAAAGCTGATCTTCAGCCAGTATTTTGGTTTTTTTTTTTTTTTCTTTATGTAAGCTTTCTTCTCACAAAAGGGAGGAGTCAATTTTATTTTGTTTTGTAAATGAGTTAAATGCTAAACTGCATGAATGTTAAGGAGAAAAATACATAGATAATCAAATTAGATATTTGCATGTACTTAAATCTGTTTGGTCCGCTGAAATGAAATACTATAAGCTGGGTATCTTATAAAAAACAAATTTTACCTCTCACAGTTGAGCAGGGAGGCTGGGACATCGAAGGTCGAGGTACCAGCTGACCCAGTGTCTGGTGAGGGCCCATTTCCTCCTTCCTCATTGGTCCCTTCTCACTGTGTCCTCACATGGTGGAAGGAGCAAGGGAGCTCTCTGGGGCCTCTTTATAAGATCACTAACCTCATTCTCGTGGGCTCCTTCTTTGTAAACTAATGACTTCTCAAAAGGTTCCACCACCTTGAGGGTCAAAGTTTCAACATACACATTTCTGTGCGACACAAATATTCAGACCATAGTAGCATCCATACTTAATTTCCCTGTTAATACTTTTATCATTTCTATTATTTTATTCTCATACAAGCTAATTTCAATAAACAAAATTTCATCTGACACTAGATCATCCTCTCCAGTACATAATTAAAGGCTGTAGCACTTTAGAAAGTATTACACGACTGGGAACTGCATAAGGAAATTCATTCATTTAAACCTGTTCATTGCCTATGTTTTCATACTATTAGATGTGAACGGTACTCTGCTCAATGTCTGGAATGGAGAAATACATGAAATGTGGAACCTGCCCACAAGAACTTGAAGGTGTGGCAAGGGAAAAAAAGCATATTAGCATTTATGCTATGGCATGTGATGAGGTTGCATCAGTGCCCTAGTAAAATCAAGCTTGGGACTCTGGTCAAGCAAGGGGAAAGGGTGTCTCTTTCAGTGTCCCAGAGGAAGAGCACCTGGTGATGGCCACAGAGAGGCACTCATGTGGTTACAAAAATCAAGTGGTCCAAGCGGAAACAAATGTTTGTGCATTTTAGAAAATTGCAAGTGGTTCCTCTTCTAGAGAGGCTGTTGGAGAAAGAGAAGACCAGAAAGGTGAGTAGAGCATGGGCCAGCGAGGTGCTTTTCACACATTCAGAATCTGGCCAACACCTTGAGGGTAATGTGAGATGTATTAAAGATTCTAATTGGCGAGAAGAGCATGATGCCATTTACCTTGGAGAATGCCACTGGGGACGCGAAACACTCGCACGGGCAGGAAACTAGAGGCACATTAGGATGAGACAGCTCAGTGGACTCTGCAGAAGAGTGTGTGACATCAACCAAAGCAGTGCCCATGGGCATCAAGGTGGGGGATAAAACTTAAAGCTGCTTTTAATGTAGAATTGCCAGGTTGATGATTGTGTTAGGAAGTTGAGAAGGACACTATGGTCAAGGTAACATTCATATTTCTCTTTCAGCAACTACTGGGTAGAAAAGCATGTCGTTGCAGAATTGGTGAATATACTTAGGACCACCAGGAGGTTGGCAGAGAGTGCAGTTTCACCGTGAAGGGTAAAAAGTAGCAAGCTCAGGATGTATTCGGCAATAGAAATACTAAGCTTTAGGAGGTTCTGAGAGAGATTTTAAAGAACCAGAATTCATGATAACATCTTGATTAATGAGAAGTTGATGACTCCACCAGGATGCAGGAATAGCTAACCACACCTAGAAAGATGGGTATTCAAAGAAAAACACTGGAGAAAGGTAATATTTGTGGTAGGGTGTCTCAAATATAGCCCCAGTGATATTTATGGCCTTGTATGATGCCCTCCCCATGTGTAACTTGCTTCTCACCAATAGAAGATGGCAAGACTCAGGAGATGTCACACTGAGATAGGAATAACACTGGGTGGACCCGGGAGGATGGAAATACCCAAACAACTGATGAAACAAGAGCTAGCAAAGAAATCACAGGATAACAGAAAACCCAAAATGAGGGAAGGAAAATGTCCAAAACCCCAGTCAGGGTGACATGTCCGTAACTCTTCCAGGCAAACCCAAATAAGGGAGAAAGGGGGCAATAACCAGGGGTCCCCCAAATTTCTTTCTTTTCCAGAATACATGATTATTGTACCCCCTTATTCAAAGAAACACCCATGAAATAAGAATGCTGGGTGATCATATGAGAAACAGAATAATATCAAGCAGTAATTTTACATAACAGCAAGGAAGGACAGGGATGAGCCTGGGCTGATAAGACCCTCACAGACAGGATGGGGGCTGGGCTGGTTGAGACGGGTTAGCTCCAGCATGACACTGAAATTGACCCATGCCCTATCCCAGAAATAATGACATGTTCAATACCATCCTAAATCCCATGTCCACCAGTGCTAGGACAGATGTGAGCATGCCTGTATTTAGTATGAAAATGAGTGGTACCCTAATTCTAAGAAATGTCCACCTTTTTCCTAGGAGACCTCATAATTATCCTACCCACTCATGAGAAGAGCCCACACAATTAGAAACCCACACTCCATTATGCATGGCCCACTTTCCTGTGTATGCCTGCACTCCCACTCTTGGGTGTGTCCTTTTGCCTTGCAATAAAAGCTTCTTGCCTATCACTTCAGTCTGATTCATCCTAAATTCTTTCTCATGGTGGTGTTAAGAACCTGGATACTGGCCGGGGCTAGGGTCTCACTAGCATCTGGAGACCCTCATCAAGCACCTGGCAGCAGCATCTCTGACTGAGTAACGAATCAGACTGGCCCTCCCTCACCTGCTTGGCTTGGACACTGTAATAAGGCAGGTATCATGCTGGAGAGGGCCATGGGGTAAAGGATTGAGGGTGGCCATCAGCCAGCTTCCATCTAGACACTGAGGCATCCAGTCCAACAGCCAGCAAGGACCTGAATTCTGCTAACAGCCATTTCAGAGCTGCGGGGCACCTCCCTCCACATCTGAGCCTTCTCAGCTCCTGCTGACGTCTCAATGTGTGGCCTTGTGGGAAACTCAGAGAGAGAAACTCAGTGAGGTACTGCCCAGGTTCCTCACCCACAGTATATAAAGTAACACGTTTGTTCTTTTAGGCTGCAAAGTTTTGGGCTGATTGGTTATGCCTCAGTATATAAATAATAAGGTTATTTAATTTAACAAAAATAGAAAATAGTGCATTTCAATACTTTTTAAAAGAATGAACAGAAAAAGAACAAGAGAAACACAAGACTTGGCACATTCTTAGCAACATGATGGAAGGAGAAAGGAATAGTATAATATCAGAGGTAGGTCAAGAGAATGAGGACTGAACATTTTCTGATTAACACCAAGTTGAATATGTTGCTTCCTCTGAATATATTAAACTTGAATATATTAAAGTTTCTTCCTTTGAAGGTTGTGGTTGTCTTACCCAAAGGAAGAATAAGGTTGTGGCAAAATAAGGAATAAGAAACAACAAGGGCATGGAAACAGGAAAATGGGGCCAGGAATGAGAGCAGCAGGTGGAGGGTTCATTGAGCGTGCGATAGTGAACTCTCTGGGATGTCTCAAGTTAGGAATGACTTTACCATATTTATTGGTTCAAAGAACAGTGTTATAGAGGGTATGGGTTTGAAAACCTTAATTAAAGAAAAAAATTACAATTGTTGAAGCCGACCCGTTAGGTAGAATGGAGAAGCTTTGCAGATCTCTCCGGAAAAAGTCATGACCCATGTTGAGTCCGCACGGTCTATCCTGTGGGAGGCTCCTGTGCCTCTGTGGTGTTTATCGTCCATCAGATTCTCCAGAAACATAACGTGCGGAGGGCAGTGGATGGGATGACAGCGGAAACCATCAGAATATGGCGCTAAAGGAACAGGTTGGCACCACCCTGTCCTTTATCCCTTTCATGCTGCCTGTTTGGCCCTTGACTCTTGGTTGCTTTAAGAAATGGTTGCTCAGTATGATTCATTTTCAGATTTTTTCCTGCCCTCATTCCTTTATGTCATATAGTCCAACTACAGTTTCTAGAAAAAGATATGTTTTTCATAAAATTGATATAATTAAAAATTAATGTTACCATTATTAGAATTTTAAAACAGCATGTGCTTCCAATGTACGTTTGTGATAAAACTGGTTTTGTGATTTCTGGCTTGTTTTTTCCTCTAACAATGGTTATAAAATTAAAGAAAAAAAATGAGGAAGCTTTAACTTACTGGATTTGTTCTGATTTGCATGCAATGCTTTGCAAGAATAAGTAGATATTTATTTCTGCAGTTAACAATCCATTTATCTTAAAATTTTAGAGGGTATCATGAAGGAAGCATGCATACGTGTGACCCACAGGGCCGGTGGTTCTTTGACATCAAGTTGATTTTTCTGAACCCACAGCGTGATTTTCTAGCACTTAATTTAGAAATGCAGCTTAAATCACAGAAGCCATAATATGTCAAATGATCCCACACTCGCAGGGGGAAACAGTAAGTAATGAAAAAGCTATGATTGCTTTTCTGTCCCTCCAAATGACAGTTATCACCTCAATGACCTGCTCCGGGCGGACCAGTCTAAACCTGACACACTAAGGGATAACGTCATCTAACAGGGTAGTTACAAAAATCAATACAAAACCCATTTCAGAGATACTCTGTGTAAGAATCCTGGTGTAATGTTCATTTATTGAATAGGCCTGGGGAAAAAAACACAACAACTTTTCTGATATATATGCCTTACCTCCCAAGCAAAGGAATTCTGTAGGTAAGCAATAATTGTATTTTTCAATCTATTACTTAAGCTTGCCATGGCTCAGGCTGGAATCTAATATATGGGTGATGGCTATAACTCAATTATGGGGCCTCCACAGAGTCCTGGTGTATTCAAAGGGTAAAGACACAGAACAGGACAGACCCCTGAGTTTCTCTTGGTGAATGCATGTGCCTGTGTGTGCCAGTGTGTATGTGAGTGTGCGTGTGCGCCCTTCTTTACAACTTCCCCTTGTTGCCTTTTTGGCTACTAAGGAATTTGAATATTTAGATTATTACATTAAACTAATTAATATAATTTCCTTGGATTCCTTGCTCTTAACTTCTTGTCCCATGCATGTTAGATCTACAATGAGAGCTTTATTCCTGTTGCATAAACAGATGTGCAGAGGTCATGATTGGTTGGGAGGTCCTATTAAATGCTGGAGGCTGACAGCCCAAGCCGAGGGCAGCCACGGGCTCTTCCTCTTGCATAACGGCATGAGAGCAGCTAGGACAGAACCCCAGGCTTGGTAAACCTTGGGCTCAGCCAGAACAGCAATCATGAGAAATAGCTGAAAAACGGCACGTGGAGGGGACGCCATCGATGACAACTTGCAAAGAAATATTCTGACAGCTGGTAAAAAGATTTTAGCTCAAATTAGTTCTACTCCTGGGAAATGCTAATGAAACCTGTTAAATCAACCTACACACCAGAATTCCAATCATCTTAACCTTCACACTTTATGACCATCACACAGTTTCATTACCTAGACGTTCTGATTCTAAATGAAGAGCCATCATGACATTCTTCAAATAACGGAATATTAACACGAGCATTGTGTGGTCAGGGTAATGCATTTTCAGATTCTTTATGCTAATTTCATAGGGCTAATATTCATTGACAATACTGCTTATTAAACCTAGTAATGAATTGGACTTTAATTATTTTTAGCTCCTGTAAAATTTTCTAAATAGGTATTTATGAAATGACCTAGAAAGCCTTATTATGACAGCTCTTGCTTGCTTGTTCAACAGGTTCCAAAATCTGGCTGATATTTTGGCTGCCATCCAAACATTATATGAATGTGGTTATTGGACCCAGAGTCACATTCAGATGCCTCATCTTACTGCAGTCAATTATAATCTGGATAGTTGTGATGAAGTCCCCACACGGGCAACAGACAACTAGACATGCATGCCTGCATGGAAAATCATAAGGTGAAAGCAAAATCCTATTCTCATGTAAAAGCCAATTTTCTATTATTACCGAGTTTGACACAATAATAACTTCACTTTAAGCTTCAGAGTGCTGCCCTCATTTCCTGAAGATTAACTTTGGATATCATTATTCTTTTAGTTTTGATGCTTGAGAGACAAACAGATTCTGGAGCCAGTTCAAATTATGGCTTCCACACACATTGCACGATGGGAAAATTAACCTCAGTTCTCGCTCCTAAAATGGGAGCAAAATAGCACTCAGTTCACGGAGTTAGTGTGAGTCTCGACTGAGTTAGCATGTACAACACATTAAAGTCAGTATCTCCAACAGCACAACTCATTGCTATTTGAGGTAAAATATGAGATACTGTCTTCTTAAAGAAGCTTTTTAAAAAAACAAACAAACAAACAAACAAACAAACCAAAACCAGTTACCTGAACTGCATAAGCATCTATTTCTTGGTATACACGATGAACCAGTAGGCTATTTGTCTGACTGTCAAGATCCCATCTAGGGGACCAAATGAGCAAGAATTAGAGTGTATGGCAAGAAATAAAGATGGCTGCCTGCAGTGGCTAATTCTATAGGCTGCCTCAGCTCCAGCATGTGACCTCGTTATCCAGAACCTCCGTGAACATCCTTCTTTGGCCTCCAGAATTGGCATAAAAAAACACATGGGAGCTGAACTTCGGACTGCTGCACCTGTGGACCTGGAGTTTTGCACTACTCTTACCATTATTGATAAAATATTTTTTATTTTTTATAGGTTTGAGGAAAATGGGTAGCTCAGGATTGATATAAAATAGAATGTGACCCGACACTCATATTTAGAATCTTCAAGCTACTTAGGTATTTTTTCTTTAAAGCTACATGAGATATATTCTGGGGTTATCAGTTTTTGCAAGAAAGAATTACCTTTGGACATGGAAGTCAACAAAAAGAGAATGGGTGGCTCAGGATTGATATAAAGCAGAATGTGACCTAAATCACATGTTTAGAATCTTCTAGTTACTTAGGTATTTTGTCTTTAAAGCTACATGAAATATATTCTCGAGTGATTTATTTATACAGGAAAGAATTATCTTCGGAAAGGGAAGTCAATCAAAGCAATCCAGATTGCACCTTTACAGTCTACCACACCCTAGGGATCAATAGTCAAACTAAGGTAACATCGCATGACACTTTGCAAACACTCCTCTGTTAGAAATGCAAGTAATGCTTGAAAATGCTGCTAACTTGTTTGGAAATACAGATGACATCATCTCTGGAGAACAGTCATACTTGTAAGCCAAAAAAATGACAAGTACTAGTTTACTACCGTTAGTATATATGATTACTGGTTACTGTTGTTTTCATAGAAACAATCCAAATTTTCACCAGAGTAATGAACTACAATTTTTATGAGTATTTTGTCCCTCCCCCCCAAAAATTATTGGTTTTAAAACCACCATAACTGTGTATTTAAAAATCATTAAGAAGAAGGCCAAGTAAATGAGGCATTAGTGTGATGGCAGCATTCACATAGTCCAATATGCCAGCTCTCTGGCGATTCACCCTTCAGGCTGGCACAGGAGTGGTACATGGTCTGAGCATGTTTGACCCGGCAAGAACACCGTGGAGAAAGACAGGGAACTGTTTGCGATACTATTTGCCTAATGATGCTGTTTAAACATGACATGCTTCAGTTTGAGACTATTTAAAGAAATAAACACGTATGTTATAAATGCAAAAAAATGATGCTCATAGCGCATCAGGAATGTAGCATGGTATTTAAAGGGTGTTTATCCTGGCAGTACTCAGGGGTTGGAGCAGACACTCTCCGTCCCCTCTCCAAAGGCCATGCAACCCACAGAATGGTCAAGTTTCAATGCCAGATTCTTCTGTGAAGTTCTGGTCTTTCTCCATTCTCGGAGTAAACTTTGCTTTTTCCAGGTTAATCATAATTGTTTCATAGTTACAACTTTGAAACAAGAGAAGTTGTGGCTATTTCAATGGATCCTTCAGCCATGTTATCTGGGGAATGCCCTGCATTCACTCAAGACACTTACTTGATCAGTAGATCATAAGAATTAAAGTCAGTTGATCAACACTCCAGCTCTGGAAAGTTCTTAGAGGAACACTGCCAAGGTTTCTACCTGGGCAGCTCCTTTTCAAAGTATGATCTTAATATTAGGAAATGCTTAAAAATAAGGAAAATAAACTCTCATCTTGCCTTGCTGCTTACTGAGAGACTTATGGGAAAAAATACGTAAACACAAATGTCATGTCTTAAGGCATCAGAAAAAGCTGTCATTTTAGATGTTTACCTTGAATCTCTACAGCCAAGAAAGGTCAACAAAAGGAATAATTTTATTCCTTAATATGACCCTGAGATGCCTTCGTAGTAATTAACACTGGTCGTTGGAAAAAATGAGTGTGAGCACAGCTCACCATTACAAGTTCTTATTCTTGACTTTAGATGATCCAAAAACAGAAAGAACACTTGCTAAATGTTGTATTTTGTAATTTAAATATTGTGCTACACTGGAGGATCAATTGTCGGTTGGAATTCTATCCTTCAATTTCATTATGTTTTATCCCTCCTGAGTAACTAATACTTTAGGAAAAAGTCATCTGCTTGCCTTCCCCAGCTCAGTGCACAGCACCACCACCCACTTGGTGGCTCAAGACAATCATCGAGGAATCGTTTTTGATTCTACTCCTTCTGTCTTTCCCTGCAAGCACTTCCCTTCCTACTCCATTAGCCTTACTGGTGCCATGTGTGACAGAGTGCACATTTATCCAATAGTCAATGAATCAATTAGCTCCTGGGGCTTTCAGTGATGGAGCTGGAAAAATAGATGACAGTTTAAGCTCCTTCCCTAAGGGACATGGGGCTTTGTGCTGTGGAGACTTAAAGCAGGTTATGAGCAAGAGGAGTTAAGACTGAAGCGCGGGTCCTGTCCAGCTGCTTGTGAAAATAGTCCTGTTCATACGCAGCCTGAATTCCAAAAATCTTCTGAACCACTGTACTCACTCTCAGGCCTTCATCAAATTCCCATCACTCATACACCTTGTAGGTGGTGTGTGAAAATTAGGAAGATGCTTAGAGCAGAGTGTTGGGACAAATTTCCCCTCCTGGATGTCACGAGGACACAGAAACAGGCCGTGAAGGGGCTGTGGTCAAGGTTTCCTCGTATGGATAAGAAGACATAGGTGGCAGGGAGGCTGGCTCTGTGCAGAGTGGCTGGATAGGAAACTGAAGAGCATGGAGGTAGCCTGTGAAAAAAGCCATGTGCTCAAAGGAGCACATGCATGCGCACACACACATACTCACGTGCACACACACACATGCACAAATGCAAACCCACACAAAAAGCACAGCACACACAAACACACAGGACACATATACACACAAACATACACAACACACGCATACACACACAACACACATACACACAAATACACACAACGCACACAAACATACACAACACACACACAACACACATAACAAACACAACACACACACCAAACGCAACACACACAAACACAAGCACACACACAAAACACACACATGCACACAACATATATACACACAGACACACACAATACACACAAACACAACACACAATAAACACACAAACACACATCACACATATACACGCAGACCAGACAACACACACAAGCACACACAACACATACAAACAACACACATTTAAATACACAAACACAACACACGCAACAGACATACAAACACAGACACCAAACACATGACATACACATACATCCATGTGGGAGGCAGGCACACGCTGTGCAGAGCAGCCTGGCCTATTTTGATGTGACCAATGTTTTAGGAGGGATCAATCAATATTTGCATTTGTTGGTTAATAGCAAACTGTAGTGTTTGACTAGGGGCCAAAATATCTGGGTTTTTTTAGCCTTTGGAGAAGATATGACCCTTTCACTCTGTAGTATTGGAATCTCAAATCACCATGCCCCTGTTCTCTAGGTCAGAGAAGAACCAGGAAAGAGAGAAGCTTCTGGCACAACTTTGCCAAGGTACCAGCTGGAGCCACGTTGTTGACTATTCCAGCTATTCTTGTACCTTTCTGCAACTGTAATGTTGATATTACTTAGATTTTATGCTTCCGGGACTATGACATACTTTATAAATATTCAAGGTGTGTGGTGGACTTTGACTCTTGCTTAAATTTAGACCCCAATTTGCCAACCGAGGAAAAGGTTTGACCCTTCTGAGTGAAAGCAGAGGTGCAGAGGACAGGCCTGGATTGCCTTTTTAGAAACCGTTTGAAACTGCAAGGAACTGTCCCGGGTGACGAGGACCTGCCAGGGGGTAACCTGGGCACTTTCCACAGTCAGGGCTGGCACGTCCCAGCACATGCGCTGCATGGTACTCACGGCAAGACTAGGGCAGGCCTCAGGAATCATGTGGAAAGCGTTTTGATCTCCTATGTTATTTATTTCCCATAGCCAGTCCAGATTGTCACTTGGTATTATTTCATAGTGACTTATGGTGAGTTAAACTAAAAAAATGAAGTTTCCAGAACACTATTTCTTAGAGGTTTTATTTATCTATGAAGTTTTAATCAATGATTGCATTTGTTACTCTAAATAGGAAAAAAAAAACAAAAACCTTCTGTGATCTCTAAAATTATAGATTACCGGAGAAAATGTGCTTCACTCTTGCAGGTTTATTGTTTTATTTACTTTCAGAAACGATTTCTGATTTATTATTATTTTATTTTATTTTTAGAGACAGGGTCTTACTGTGTCACCCAGGTTGGAGTTCCACAGTGCAATCAAGAATCACTGCAGCCTCAAACTCCCAGGCTCAAGTGATCCTCCCACCTCTGCCTCTCAAGTGGTTGGAACCACAGGGGTGCACCCACCATGCTCAGCTCTCTCTCTCTCTCTCATATATATGTATATTTAATAGATGAAGGCTCACCTTGTTACTCAGGCTGTTCTTGAACTCCTGGGCTCAAGCAATCCTCTATCTTCTATCTTCCAAAGTGTTGGGATAATGGGCATGAGCCACTGTGTCCAGCTCTGATTTGATTTAGGATTGGTATTAAGTTCATATGTATACACACACACACAAATGATCCATTATCAAATGAAGAAGCAGTACTATTACCCAGGTCAGAGGTATAGAATGATAACAGATCTTTAAGTCCGTGTCTGAAACCATGAAAGATTAATTCATATGCTCGGAAATGCTGAAGAGCCCTACATTGAAAATATAACTCATTATTTTTAAGTAGGAAGAGACATATACAAAATCATTTAAAAGATAGATGTTAAAAGTACAACTCACATTTCTTCACAAACTGCATTATATTAATATGCCAGAAAACACACACATACACACACACACACACACACACACACACACACACACACACAAACTCACGCACACATACACAGAGAGAGCCCGAGACAGGGCCAAAAAAGTCATTTGTTAACATATATTTTGTTAAGACAACAAGCTCTCCATATTTCTACCCCAATTCCCCGTGGGAGTCTTCAGTCCACAGAATGATCCTAATTGAATTTTCCCTGCCTAAATGGAGTCTGCCCTGATGTGAACTTGCTTTGAACATGATGACAGGATGGGACGTCTCAGAGCTTCAGTTCCCTGAGACCTAGGGCCCTCCTTCTATTACCTCCGTTATCTAAACAAATAACCTTGGACAAATCAATTTACATTAATCCAACCTTGTGGTATGCAACTCCCTAGCTCCTTCAAAATGTCTCAATCAAGATTTAAATGAATTTGCTTCAATGTTTAACTATAAGAGAACTTAATCTCCTACATAAAACTCAAGTCCATTGAACATGATCTGCAAATAAATAATTCAGTATAAAAGAGTTAAAAATCTAAATGGAAAAAATAGAGATGGCGTAAAATTATATTTTAAGTTTAGAAGACTATAATTCCAAATGTCTTTATATGAAAACATAAACCAAAAGAGACAATGGCCTTCTAAATTTGTCAAGAGACGTTCTTTGTCATACATTGACAGCAGCCCTTTAGTTTACAGGTAATTGTCTTGCATTTGTTGATGCTCAAGGCTGATTATGCTTAGCGTTAGCACAGTGAAATCTTGGCACACGTGGCAGCTTTGGATCTTGTTCAGAAATAGTCACCTTCTCACCCCTTCCAGGCTTCATGTTTTTGTTTTTGTTTTGTTTCGTTTTTAGCTTCGCCGTGTGCTTTGCATCACCTCTGAGTGGAGAACATGCCTTCCTTTTCCTGGTCCAGCTTGTGACTTGCTGGGGCCGGTGGGAAGTGAGTGGAGTCAATGCAAGCGGATGCCATTGTCATAAGAAAAGCCTGGTGCCCCCTGACACGCTTTCAACCTCTGCCCACAATGGACGTATTCGAAACAGATCTAAACCAGATGCCCGGGGAAATTCTAGATCCAGCTGATGCACAGAAGATTCAACCAGCTGAGACCAGCCTATATCGACCCTCCCCCAGGGACATATAAACACAAGAGGAAAAAAGTAATAATCGCTGCTTAAGTCAATGAGTTTGGGGGAGGGGTGGTTAAGCAGAAAGGGCTAACCGATTAGGGCAGGTACGCTGCGCGCTGATGAGCAGCCCCATTTTCTTCATGCCACTAAGTCTCAGCCTTTCTTGGTCACACGCCCTCCTTTGACTACACTCACACTCATCGTGTCTGGTGATTTAGAGATAGTCTGAATCAGGAATTCCGAATAACAAGTCTGAAACAAAGGATACAACTTCGAGAAAAAAAAATGTTTATGGGGAAGGCTTGAACCCATTTAGGATCTTAACACTGCAGTTAGTTACTTTGATGTTAGGTGTTGGCTAACGAAATGAAGCTCATACAAGTGTGGACAGAGAGCACCTGCCATTCCTGCCATGAGGCTTCCGGGACATGCCTGGCATATACAGGCTTTGTGGTTCTAATTCAGGGAAGAGCAGCATACTAGAGGTGGGCAGTCATGTCTCATTTCCCGTATTTCTTCAGGGGAGGCTCTCTTATCCCCATGTCATGCCATGTTATATAACATACGTTCACTCAAAAAGCAGTGGGTGCACACTTAGGCAGACATAAAGGACAACCAGCCACAAGCCTTGTTTTCCAAGACTTTTAAGAGTCTAATAAAAATGATCTGGACAGAGCGACAGTTAACTGTAATTTGAATGAGAAATACAAGTCATAACAACACAGTAAGGACATAAGACAATAACCACCGGCTTATGATACGTTGGACGCTGTGTTAAATGTTTTGTATACCCTGCCTCAGTGAATTATCATAAGAATGATCTAAGTTAGACATTACTGTAGTCCATTTAGAGTTAGAAAATGAAAGTACCTACGGTTTAAGCAACTTATCTACACTGACCCGACTGGTAGATTGTTGATATGAATTTAAACCAAGATCTTTCTGACTACAAAGTGCCTGCCTGAACCTCACTGTTGCTTCCCATTGATGTTCTCTGATAGAATGTGACAGAACTGAGGAGACAGGATTAGATCCACCAGGGTGAACTCAAGCAATACTTTACAGCCAATGGTCCATGGTGCTGATCCTAGAGAAAAGTCCTAAAGTTTGACAGAATAGATGGAAAGAGATTAGGTTAACTCATTAGAAGAATTTCGCTGATAGTAGCAGAAAGGAAAAAGTAAAGCAATGGAATTGGACTGGGGAAGAAAACGGACACAGGAGGTTGGACGCACCAAAATCACACTTGGATTTTTCATTTCACATGGTCCCCGTGGGCCAGCCCTGACAGTACCAGTCTGTAACGTGCACAAGTTGGGTGTTTCTGCTCCACATATGCGGTAATTTTTATGTTTAATACTTCTAATTTTCTTCAAATATTTGGGGTCTGTGTGTACGTGTGTGCATGTGTGTCCGTGTGTGTGTGCTTATGCCTCTGTCTGCTAATAAAACATCACTTTTAATTTAGGCTTTGTTCAGTAGTATTTTAAGTACAGTGACACTAAGCAAGTCATGAGGAGTATGAAACTTCTTTCAAGTTTTTAGATGCCTGCTTGTGTACAGTCTTTTATTTGCTCCCTCAGTTATTACTTTTTATGTCTTATTATCCATTACATGAAAATGTATATGTTTTCTAATGTACAAATATTCCATTATAACTTACAATAGAATTTGGCTCGAGATGACTGTTTACCCTGGAAACTTCCCTAGAGTTTGTTTGGAAAGTTCTCTACCATTTTTTTCACATGATGATTTCTGTGATCAAAAGTGAGAAAGCATGTGCCCTGGTTCTGTGGGATGGAGGGAAGAGCCTGCTCTTGTACCAACATCGTCCTGTTATGATACGTTGGGCACTGTGTTCAATGTATTATGTACCCTGCCTCAGCGAATCACCCTTATGCACTTAGCTCTATGACCAATTCCAAAAGTATTTAAAACAAGAAGTGGCTGCTACCTTGAATGATCCTGAGGCCAAGATTCCACAAAAGAGTGTGGCCCAGGATGGTCCACCATGACCATGGCTGGGGAGGACTGGCTCAGGCAGCCCATGTCACCTGCATGACCCTGGGTGGTGAGGCTGGGCTCAGGCTGGACTGGAAAGAGCACTGGTGGAACAGAGTGACCTGAGGCATTAGCTAACCATGAAGGAAGCTGAGTGTTTTCTGTGATGCTCAGAGAGTCTGGGAAAGCCTTTAGAGGATGAATAGAAAGAGGGGTACATGAAAGGATCTCATGAATTGGGTGAATAAAAGAGAAAGAGGACAGATGGGATATGACCATCAGAATGGGATTGATTCAGAAGCAGCTGAAACCTTGGGGCCGGGCTGAAACCAGTGGGAAGGTGATCCAGAAGCCAAAGAGGAGGTTGCCGCTACCCTGGGCAGGGCAGGTGCTTGGGAGAGAGCAGATGACCATTCCAGTGCAAATGCCTGTAACTGCCCAGAGGACAATCCCAGCAGGGCATCCTGGTGACATATTTGACAACAAAGTTACCAAAAAGTGAGCATCTGCTTTTTCTGGTTTCTATTTTTAGGTGGATCTCACAAACAAATTTAAATAACAATGCTGTAAAATCGAAACCTAAAGCCTGCTTCACAGCCTCTATTTCAAATGAAATGTAATGACATCAGTAACCAGAGGATTCACTTACTTGGCACAGTCACAAGACAAACCATACATCTTAAAGGGAAAGAACTTTTCACTGTGCTTTAAGATAAAGATGGAAGCACGTGAATTTAACTCACCTGTAAATTAATACACAGGGTGAGGGTCACTGAATGCACCTGCTGCCTTTCTTCCGAGAATCTCGCAACACTTCACAGAAATTTGAGTTTCCTTTATCCTCCAAGTAAACCTTCTAAGTAGGCAAATTAGATGACTTCTGAGAAGCCCTGAGAATTCCAAACATGTGATTGCTTTATCCTCAGCATCTCTGGCAGAGGCAGAGGTAGATTGCAGAGCAGGCAGAGGAGGGCTTCATTTTTCCTCTGACTGAGAAGGGATTTGAGGAGAGTAGATGCTTGTGAATTCCACATTTTTTTCATTAATTAATCAGAGGGGCAAAGCAGAATTAGAAAAAAAGATTTCTGATTAAAAGCTCAGGCCAAAAGACTGTCATCCGTATTATTCCAATTTTAATTTGTAAAAAAAAAAAAAGTGAAATCTCAAGGGTCTGTACTGAATACATGATAATATTTTCACAGCAGAAATGTAATGACCACAATCTGCTTTAGTCCCCAGTGATATTGACACATCCTTTAGTTTTCATGTTATAGTCACAGGTTTCAGATTAATTGTACATTCAGCATAATAGAGCTATAAAAATAATCCACTATGTATAATTGCAAGAAAATATTTTCTACTGCATAATAATAAAAAAAGCATTTAAAAGTTAAAAAAATGTGATTTTTTAATGAAAAAATATCCTAATTTTCTCCGTTTTCTTCTTTGGTTCTCAGATTCTAAAAACGAACATCTTATAGAGGCTGTTAATCTTACATGATGATACTGTTTTGGACTTATTTTTCAACTTAAAAGGAAAATTTTGCTCTTCCTTAATGGCTCCTTCCTTCCTTACTACATCACAGCAACATTTTCCTCCTTTATGCATCTGTGGAATACGGCACTTCCTCGTTTATTCTCCCCAGCAAACAACTTGCCCGTTCCTTCCCGGAAGTCCACCCTTCCACGTGGATCTGATCCTTGCACCCTGGGAGAGCCTTTTCCCTTTTGAGTGGAAGCGTCCCCTCCTGGTCCCACGGCAGCTCCTCAGAGAGGTCAGAGTGAGCAACTCTCTAAGGAGACTGCTAACCTCCTTTGGCTGCTGTAACAAGTAGGGTAGCTTACAACAGCAGAAATCTATTTTCTCACAGTTCTGGAGGCCAGATGTCCAAAACTGATACGTCAGCAGGTTGGATCCTGCTGCAGGCTTAAGGAGCAAAGCTGGTGCCTCTCCCCGTCTTCCAGTGCCTGCGGCCATCCTTGATGCCTTGTCTTGCTTGCAGATCCACCCCTCCAGCAACTGCCTTCATCAGGGCATCCTCCCAGTGTGTCTCTCTGTCCCTGTGTCTTCACATGTGCCGTCTTGTGAGGTCACCAGTCATTAGATGTAGGACATGACCTCATCCAGGAGGACCTCCTCTTACCTTGATGCCAATGGCATCCATAGTGACCCTCTTTCCAAATAAGCTCACATGCACAGGTTCCAGAGGGTAGGACGTGAGCGTATCTTTAGGTGGTGCACCATTCAATCTACGACAGAAAAAATATGAAAAACCAGGTCATTTACCATGGAATATTAGCAGATGGCTCCACTGAATCAAGGGCATCTGAGTCAAAAAAGCAAACACCATTCCCTGGTTGAGCTAGATGTTTTCAAAGCAATCCCCAGAGGCAAAGACAGGCTTCTACCATAAGTAAGCATCAAAAAGGAGGCTAGTGGAGGAGACCCAGACACGTGGGCTTAGGGAAGATGTAGCATAAATGCCTCTGAAAGCAAAGCCCAGCCCAATTCATCCACCCTCAGAATTTTGAGAAACACCCTACTGTGTAGCAGAATATTGGCCTATGCAATACAAGTTAAAAGCAGAGCTCTCCGCTGACACTCCTGGTCTAGTTTTGGTTGCACATATGTTTTAATAAATTATCAAGCTTTCTAAAGTACCTATTACAAACAGTAGTCATTTTTTTAAAAATCAGTATATGGTTTTGGACACCAGCAAAATGAAAACTGATATTCAACGTTCAGGATGCAGCGGTTACCTTCTGTGTTTCTCCCTAAACTGGGTTCCCTTGGTCACCCTGAGCAGACCTTCAGAACGGCGGGAAACATGGATTGCTGCACTTCCAGCAAACGGTTGATGATCTTGTCTCTTTCATCCTTAAGCAGAAGCCTGGGAGAAACGCTCACAACTGGGGTGCTTCCTGGCCTTAATCTCACCCCTTGGACTCCTGGCTTCATTGGCCCCCTGGGTGACAGTCTGGCAGTGGAGATCACCACAACTGGTACCCATCTCTTATTTTCTCTCTCTGCCCTAGTTTAAATTGTTTTATGTTACTTTTCATGTGAATAACTGCAAAATGTACAATGTAATTATGACTTACCAGCATTATAATAATTTTACATACAAACAGGTTTTTACTCTGCAGGTCTTTATAATCTACAACCTCTTGCTGCAATGACCTGTTTTTGAAAATGCTTTATTTACATATATCTTTTATCTCAGTGACAGCAGGAGCTTCATAACTTATTGGTTTTTACACATTTTTGTATGTGAAATATCTACTAAATATGTTATATTTTTGCATTTCCTCTCTAACCTTCCAAATTTAACAGATTTTGTCTCCCGTTGTTTTACTTTTTTCTCATTCTCACAGTATTTGAGTTTAGCTCATTGGCAAGCCGCTCAACACTCAGAACTCAGCAAGCAAAAAATAGGACAGGAAATAATTTTTAATGTAAATAATGTTGAGTGTGTTCCAAATTTCCTGTTCAGTTTTTGCTGAATACATAAGCTTTACATAATATAACATGTATGGCAAAAATGCAGCTGCATCACCTGTGGGTGAGGAAGAATGTATTTGGGTCCTTCACCCTTCTAGGGCACTCACCTCCAAAAGAGTGAAGGAGGTAAGGATTAATTACCAAATGTGTTATTTCCAAAAATCACTTCCTAGAAGTTTATCCAATATCTTAGTTCTGTGAAATGAAACAGTCGGCTCAGGCACTCAGCCTCAAAGGTGGCCTCTGCTGCTTCCTCTCCATCCTTCCTCCTGAAAGTGGCTTGGGTTCCCAGGAGGAGAAAGGAAACTGACTTTTACTGGTCAAGGAATGTGCGGTTATTGGTTATTGGCTGTGTATGGGTTTTCGTGCTTTGACCTTTGATTGTAAAGTAATCAGATACATTCTTTTTTCTTTTGAGACAGGGCCTGGTTCTGTTGTCCAGGCTGGAGTGCAGTGGTGCAGTCTCGCCTCAAGGCTCACTGCGACTCCTGTTTCCCAGGCTCAAGCAATTCTCATGCCTCAATGTCCCAAGTAGCTGGAACTACAGACACACAGCATCATGCTTAGCTAATTTTTTGTATTTTTAGTAAAGACAAAGTTTTACCATGTTGCCCAGGCTGGTCTCAAACTCCTAATCTCAGGCAATCTGCTCATCTCAGTCTCCCAAAGTGCTGGGATTATAAGCGTAAGCCATTGCACGTAGCCCAGACACCACTTTAAATAATGTAGGTGACAAATCTATTTTAATATCTGCAAACCATCACTTATTTCCTGGGAGCTTCTTCAACGTTGCTTCCATCAGCATTGTCCTATTTGGGCAGGCAGTGCATTGGGACGCTCAGTAATGGGCAAAGTCCAGCTCAGTGATGGGAGCCACTGTCTGATCTCCAGCAGGTACCCTGGACACCACAAGCATTCCCTTTACCTGATTCAAACCCCGTCCAAAATTATCAATGAAGCTCTGGCTCTTCTGGCTCCTCAGATTTGACAGCATGCTTGGTCCATTTCTGACGGCATTCTCTTCACAGCAGAAATGACAGAAGAGAAGAATTTGAAATCCAATGCTTTGAACCTCAATAAAAATGATGCAGGGGTGAATAGAAAAGAACAGTATAATCCTTCCACTTGAAATAAGCACATTCTGCTCATGATCTTATCTCACAAGATTGTGCAGCTGCTAAGTAAATTTTGAGAATCTCTACTTAGGGCTTCTTGTATTAATCAAGAAAAATATGTTCAAATTGGATAAAAATATGATTGCCGCCAAAATTGACAAGAACATCTGGAGAAGGTTTTAGTTCTCTCCTGGAGGCACATGGCTTCAATATTAGCAGGCAGATGAAACTTGAGAGAAATCAAAGGATGCAGAAAAATTAAAGACAGTCCCACGGAATGCCTTCTCTAGCATGCTTGCACTGAACACCAAATCCTCCAGGGCAAGGACTCTTATCTTGTTTATTTTGCAAATCCGTGTGCTGAGCTTGGGAGGGCACTTAGGTGGGACACATTCAAGATTGTTTAATGGATGGAATTAATAGGTATCTGTTTTCAGAAGACTATGAATAATAAGACAGCCACAGCATTTACCTGTTCATTTCTTCAACAAATGTTAATTGAGCATCTCCTGAGTGTCTGGTCATGAGTCCCCTCAGTGAGGAAAAAGGATTCCGGAAACCAAAAAGAAAAACCCTACTTGCATGAGACTTAGCTGGTGGAGGAGAGAAACAGAATAAGCATATCAGGGAAATACACATTCTTATGAGACAATGTTAAGAGTTTTAAGAACATTTCAGCAAGAATGGAGACTAAGGAATTGTGAAAAGAGAATACAGTTTTAAATAGACTGGAAAGGAGAAGTCCCCAGAAGATAGTGACATTTGAGCAACTTTTAAAACCTAGAGAAAGAGGCAGCCAGTGGTGCGGTGGGAAGGATAGGCCCACAGGGTCCAGCCAATGTGGTCTGGGACACGGCAGGGGACTGCGTGGCCGCCCCAGCGCCTCAGTGGGAAGGAGCAGTGGGTGAAGCAGGGGCCCACCACGGTCCTGGGGATTGAGTATCCCAACCTTAAGAAGTCCAAGCCTGTGCTCTGCCTCTTCCCCCAACACCCGCCCCACACGCCATCTTCTCCAGGTCAGCTGATGGCAATTTTCCCTTCAAGTTGCCCATGGCAGCCACCATCTTCCCTTCTCTCCCACTTACCTCTAAATCCTTAGATGAGGCTTCCCTTCAAATACATGCAGACCCGACCTCCTTCAGCCCCGCAGCTCGTCGGGAACCGGCCACTGTCCTCTGCGCTGCGCCCCAGCAGCAGCCTCTGAGCTGACCTCCACCCCTGTCCTCGCTGCCACCCTCCTCTGCCTGGCCCCCCAGACTGTCTTCTCTGAGAGGGGACCCCCAGTAGAGTCAGTGAGGTCCTGCCAGGTGCAGGTCCCCAGGGGCATGGCTCCCAATCCTCAGAGGAAAACCAAGTCCTGCAGGGGCCTGCAAGACCCTGCGTGCTGTGTCATCCACATCCATAGAGGTCACAGCAAGATTCAGAGGCCATGCTCAGACTGAAATAATTTGAGGAGGGTTTAATAAAATGATCCTTTACGATCGGCATGAGCAGCGGGGCCGGAATACTCCAGGGAACTGGAGAATGGCTGGGCTAGCAATGGGTGTCTGATTGCTCGGGGCTGGGGTGGGGCTGGGGTGGGGCTGCTGGGGAGAAGCCCTGAGCTTCACAGAGGGAGGTAGGGAGACGACGGCCTCGCAGGGCAAGAAAAGGAACCCGGAAGGAAGCAAGGGGCAGAGGAGCATTGGTGCTGCCATGGGATTCAGCCCAGGGGGCGCAGGTAGGGCACAGAGGGCAGACCCCAGGCTAGTGGTGAGGGGCGGCTCCCTGCATGTCTTCTTCGGTGTTACTTTCTCTTCTCTGCCCTTTCTCACTCTGCAGCGGCTTCACCAGCGTCCTTGACTTCCTGAGCACCTGCCACAGGGCCTTTGAACTGACCATTTGCTGGCCTGGGCATGCATCCTCCTCACATCCTCAGGCCACCACCCCCCTCTCCAGTCACCGCCACTGCTGTCACCTGCCCTGGCAGGATCCCTGCGCTTCAATACACAGAGCCTCGTCCTTCCCACTCAGCCCAGCCCCTCCCTCGCTCCCAATTCCCTTTGGACACTCTACGTTGGCTTTTTTTCCAGAGCCCTAGTCAACCTCTGCAAAAAAACCCTACAAAATGTACTTACCAATTACGTTGATTGTGGTACTAACGCTTTGCAGGGAAACAAATGCTAAGAAATATATACTTGTACATATTTATATATTTAACTGTTTATATATTAACTATATATTTAAGCTAAATATATATATATATAATATATTTAAAATATAAAATATACAAGTACATATAAACATACACATACTAGTGTGCATGTGCTTGTGTGAGTGTATATGGGTGTAGTGTGTGAGCTAATTCCCTTTAATAATAAAAGGAGATTTATTATGAGGAATTGGCTCATGCAATTCTGGAGAACAAGACCTGCAATGTACCTTCTGCAAGATGAACACCCAGGAATGCCCGGATGTAAGTTCAGGCAAGTCCAAAAGTGCAGGAAACAGGAATGCGGATGATGTAAACCCCAGCATGAGGAGGAGACCGTGGTTCCAACTGAAGCAGGTAGGAAGGCAGGAGAGGGGCAAAGTCCTCCTTCCTCTCCACCTTTGTGTTCTGTTCAGGCCTCCAGGGATGGGATGAGGCCGACCCACACTGGGAAGGCCAATCTGCTGGCTGAGGCCAGAGATCCAAATGCTGACCACCCAGAAACACCCTCACAGGCACACGCTGATACCAAGTGTCAATTGATATCTGGGCACCCCCTGATCAAGTCCAGATGATGGGTAAATTGATCATCACAGTTGTGAGCCCTAAGCTAGGATGTTTTCCACCAACTGATCCTGGGCACCTGGAGGGCAGTTGGCCCCAGAGTTAGCACCAACCTGACACCTATTGAGGGAATGGGTGACAGTGGCTGTGACTGAGTTTACTCCTTTAAGACGCAGTGAAGGCGCTGTCTAGCCCACTGGTTTAACAAGTATCCAAAATCCCAGATAAAATCAGATAACAAATACCTCAGATTTCTCTGTATTCATAAAGCAGCCATTTTCCAAGCGTTAAATATTTGGGTAGTTTTATTAACAAACAGCAAACTTGAGTTGAATACAGGTTCAAAGATCCTCGTTAAATTCTAATCTCAAAATGAAATCATGAGGATGAAAAACATTTTAGGGAATTGAAAGAAGCAGAACAATGGCCTCCCAAGGATGTCCACGCCCCAGGTCTCAAGACCTGTGAATATGTTACCTACCATGGCAAGGGACTCCGCAGATCTGAGTAAGGAAAGCTCTTGAGATGGGAAGTGTATCCTGGCATATTTGGGGCGGGGGGGTGGGGAGTGTAATTCCAAGGAGGAAGAGGGTGAGATGAGAGGATGAAGGCCGAGGTCGGAGCTAGGTGGGGCCAGGAGGCAAGGCCACTAGCAGCTGGAAAGGGAACACGTTCTCCCCTAGTGCCTCCATAAGGAAGCAGCCCTGGAGGCCCCCGACATCCAGGGAGCCCAGTGTGGACTTCTGAGCTATGTGACTGTAAGATGAGAAGTGGGTGCTGCTTTCAGCCACTGAGTCTGTGGGACCATGTTACAGCAACACAGGAAACAGGTAGGGACAGGGGAGGGGAGCTATTCTGGCCTTGGGCAGTGTCTGTGATGTCAGAGTGTCCATCGTCCCTGGGCCAGGGCCCTCTGGCCTTGGATTCAGTACAGATTTGACCAAATCTAGCAGATGTTTGGACACGTGAAAGCCTTGGAAGTCACACATCTAATTTTGCAATTTTTATGGAGATCTCAGGGGGCAAATTGTTTTAAAATTTCAGTATCCTTGCTTATAATTCTGACTCTGAAGTCATATTGATATACTTTAAAATCTGTCAATTTAAGAATAAGTTGATTTTATTTTTTTTATTTTACCTTTCTCTTTCCAAAGAGAAAAAAGTTGATAAGATATAAATATATAAATATAGGCGTGCAACCACCACCAATTACTTAATTCGATTTTTGTCATCTTCTCAGTATGCCTGTGTGTATATATGTATGTATGTATGTATGAGTGATATTATCATATAGACTATTAATCATTAGTAATTATTGCTATGAATGTACAGCTTTACTAATAGTTCTAATTTTAGAAATAAAGGCCACTAAAAATATCTGTGAATGTTCTAACGATCTGCTCACACACTTTAAATAATACTTCTACCATCATACGTTTCAAAGAATCACTTCATGATTGCAATTTTCTTTTGATATTCACCTCAATTTTAAGCTGGGAAAGACCTGCCTGTCACAGTTGATTTCTTGAACAAAAATGTCCATTTTGCATTAACTTAAACTTCCAGAATGATTTGGCTATTTTGGCTTTCATTTGGAGGGATTGTGTATGGCTTCCCTTCTAACTCACCTAGTGAGGGCGTTCTAAAGCCAGGGTCAGAATTACATTCAAATCCACTTCCCTGTTCTTTCCTCTTCCTATCACAAATGTCCTTTCACACGGCCAATAGTTTTGTACAAAATGAGCTCACGATTTCATTCCTCTGCACATCTCATAGTTTTTCCTTTTTTCTTCAGTGTGGGTCAGAAGCGGGTGAACAGGCTTGCCTATGAAACTCCTGGTTTGGGGATGGTGCTCTCATTTGCTGCTCAGTTGCATGAGTATTTTCTTTCAACTTGGGAGATTTGTTTACACAGAAAATGACGCAAAAGTACCAAAAATGCAGTTAAATTCAAACTTGAAATGAGTTGTGCCACTTAAGATTGATAATTTCTGGCTGTCAATAAAGAATTTTTCCCAGTTAGCTCATCTATATGTTAGGAGAAAGAAAAGCTCATTGTAAAGTACAGTACAATGTAATACACGGTCTTGAAGAGAGAACATCAAGACTGCAAACTTCTTTCCGTGGGGGTAGAGGGTTAGAAGGGCGTAGTAGAAATCAGGCTTAGTGACTTGGCTTGACTCAGATGAACACTTGTACCAATTTACACATCTGGTAAAAAACGCATTTTTCATTAGTCCTCACATTTCTCTCTTAGAGATGAGTGAGAGTCCCTCCGTCCCCTCCTTCTCTTTGTCTCTGTCTATTTTCTGTCTCTGTCTTTCCCTCTGTTGTTTCTCTCTCACTGATCACAGCTTCTCTGTCCTCTTTGATGGTGCCCGGGCCTCTTTCTTGTCTTCCTCCCCGCCGACGCTCACTATTGTGATGATCTCATTCTGCCTCATGGCTCAAAAATCACCTGCATGTTGGATATTTTCAAATTCATGTCCCTGAACTCTGACACGTTCACATTCACACCTCAATGTCTCATGGACATCTCAAACCGAACAGTTAAACCACTTAATTATTCAGCTAACTGTCCATAAAGAGACAGCAGAGTCAGCCCTGTGACTCTTTTACAGCTGTGGACATCTGTTCTGCTCCAGAGTTGGGGAAGCAAGGCTCTCTGTATTGGTGCATCAATCTGTCTATTGCAAGGAAAGGAGAGTAGATTTCATACAGGCTTGGAGGACTTCCACCTTCGCCCATGGTGGCCATTATCCCTACCAATTCCCCGCTGCCCAAAATCTAAAGCAGATCTTTCAGAAAAATCAACTACCCTCCCCACCTACTCTGCTAGTGAGGCTCCTACTACCCAATCCTTCTTCTGAAGAAACTGCAGCTCCATTTCAGTTTTCCCTCCTCAGGCTTCCCCCGCAGGTGCTGGTCCACAGATGTAAGAGAGGTTAGTGCCTTGTAGATGCTAAGTGTTTGTCAAGCCCAAACTCTTCTAATTCAGAACATATTTGATAGTCTTGTATATTCAAAAATATTTTTGGAAAAGTATTTGACTATGGAGGTAAAAAAACTGTGTAATTGACATTTTCCCTTTAAAATGTCAATCATAAGCATCAATAGCACAGACTCCAGTATCCCATGTGTGTGTTTAATTCTGATGGAAATAATGTGAACTAAATGTGCCACAAGAGCTTTTTAATTATCTCTATTGGAAAAACTTCAGCAAAAGGCAAAGTTCAAATATTAAGCTAATTTATGGTGGTTGAGAAATGCTTAATGTCTAAAAACAGTGAAATAAATGTAGATTTATTATGGGTAATAATGGATAATCACAACCATTCCAATATATTCCATGATGGCATAACATTACATAAGCTACATTATATTTATTATGAACATCTGGCATACTGTGCTCTATTCAGATAACTTTAATTAAAGCTGCCTCCAAGCTCCCATATAATGCAATGGCAGCTCTAAAGAGGAGAACCGCCTGGCACATTCATGAACGACTCAGCCTTAGAAGTCAGTCACATTTGAGATTAGTAAACTGTTTCCTTTACACAAGAGGGACTCAAGATAATAGCTTGCTGAACACCTTTAACTTCAGACCTAAAACTGTAACCTCACAAACATAGTTCTCCGTCTAGCCATCTAAAAATCGGTGTGTTGCAAGCATTCCACTCATTCAGTGTGGCAGCTTTGTATTTGAGGTACAGAAAACTGTGGGTTTCTAATTCTTTGTGTGGAACTAATCTTTATTCTCGCAGAGGTGGACAGGTGCTTGTGAGCAGGTAGAGAAGGCTGTTCCTGCTGGCTCTGTCTTCGCTGTTGACTTTGCAAGAGAGGCCTAGAGGCTGTGGGGCTGGGCGGGAAGGGAGGTGCAACACGGCAGGTGAACTGAGGCATCGTCCAGCCGCAAATGCTGCCAAAATCCCACCACGTGCCCCACACACTTCAAGTTTCCAGAAATACAGCAGGAAACAAAATAGACATTAATGTCTCCATTTTAGCACTTATGCTGTAGTGGGGAGGAGGACAATACTCAAAATCAATGATTATTGGCTAGTGGCAAGTGCAAAGGAACAGGGAAGTGGGGAAAGAGGATGGGAAATGGGGGAGCTGAAACATTAGATTCGGGGTTTAGAAGAGGCCTCATTCAGAGGATGATGTCTGTGAAGGACCCTGGCGTTGTCAGGTAATTTATCTAACACACACACACACACACACACACACAAACACACAGAGATACACACACACACACAAACACACAGAGATACACACAGACACACAAATGCATACATAGCAATACATACATATGCACTCTCTCACACACACACAGGCACACATCCACACACAGAAATACATATATACTCAAGCATACACTCACATGTAGATTCACACAGAGACACACTCAGAGACATATTCAGACACACAAACACACAAATATATAGTCAAGAAGATATACATACGCATATATGCACTCTCTCTCACACACACACATGCATACACAGGAATACATATATGCACATGTATGCACTCATAGATGCACAGAGATACACATGTGCATACATACAGAAGAGTACACATATGTGCATATAGACATTAGTGCATAGATACACAGAGACACACATGGAGACACATTCAAACACATAGAGATACCCAGGAATACACACACATGCACACATACATACACATACACACAGATACTCACAGACACACAAATGTATACATAGCAATGCATATATATGCATTCACACACACAGAGAGACATACAGGCACACAAGCATACACTGGAATACATATATAAACAAGCATGTACTCACATATAGATTCACATAGAGACACACTCAGACACATATTCAAACACAAATATATAGCCAAGAAAACATGTATACATAAATATACACAGGAATGCACATGTGTACATGTATATACTCACACATCAATACATATGCACATACATATAGAGGGATACACATATGTTCACATGCATAGATACATAGAGGCACACATGGAGACACGTTCAGACACACAGACATACTCAAGAATACACTCATATACACATGTGAACTCACACACACAGATCTTAGCCTATCTTAAACATGATGTCACAAGGAAAGATAAAAAGCCTTTAGAAACAACTCTTTAAACTTGGGACGCCGACTGAATAAAGAGAAAGAAAGGTTCTTGCTTTCCCTAGAAATAGGACATATTTTTCCTTCAAAAGCAACAGTGGATGAAGTCCAGTAGAAAGTAAAAAGGAGAGGTGCCCTGGCTATGGTGTGGATGGAGCCCAGAGCTGGGCCATGGTGTAGACGGATCCCAGAGCTCGGCCATGGTTTGGACACAGCCTAGAGGTGGCCACGGTGTGGACGGAGCCCAGAGTTGACCATGGCGTGGATGGAGCCCAGAGCTGGCCATGGTGTGGATGGAGCCCAGAGCTGGCCATGGTGTGGATGGAGCCCAGAGCTGGCCATGGTGTGGACGGAACCCAGAGCTGGGCCATCGTGTGGACACAGCCCAGAGGTGGCCATGGTGTGCATGGAGCCCAGAGCTGACCATGGTGTGGATGGAGCCCAGAGCTGGCCATGGTGTGGACGGAGCCCAGAGGTGGCCGTGGTGTGCATGGAGCCCAGAGCTGACCATGGTATGGATAGAGCCCAGAGCTGGTTGTGGTGTGGACACTGCCCAGAGCTGGCCGTGGTGTAGACAGAGCCCAGAGGTGGCCGTGGTGTGGACACAGCCCAGAGGTGGCCGTGGTGTGGATGGAGCCCAGAGCTGGCGATGGTGCAGACACAGCCCAGATGTGGCCATGGTGTGGACAGAGCCCAGAGCTGGGCCACCCTGGACTCTGTCCACAATCCCCCTGGGATTCTTTGTATCAGTGTGAGAAGTGTGACCTAGAGATTAACATTTTGCTTTTCAGCTTTATTTTCCCCGATATGGTTTGGTTGTGTCCCCATCCAAATCCCATCTTGAACTGTAGCTCCTGTAATCTCCATGTATCATAGGAGGGACCCAATGAGAAGTAATTGAATCATGGGAGTGGGTTTTTCCTGTGCTGTTCTCATGATAGTGAATAAGTCTCATGAGATCTGATGGTTTTATAAAGGGCAGTTCCCTGGCACATGCTCTCTTTCCCACTGCTATGTAAGACATGACTTTGCCCCTCATTTACCTTCTACCATGATTGTGAGGTCTCCCCAGCCATGTGAAACTATGAGTCCATTAAACCTCTTTATTTATAAATTAGTTAGTCTTGGATATTTCTTCATAGCAGTATGAAAATGGACTAATACATATCCCAAACTTTTGGAAGAACAGAGTTGTTGGGTGAGTTTAGCAATGACATCCATCTAACAGTGAATAACAAGATTGTGAAAGGTTCAGAGGAGAATAGAATCGTGAGACCTATGGACAGAGGTCATTGGTAACTCTTGAAAATACAGCACTGTGATCAATCTCTGGAGCACTGTAAAAGCATGATTTAAACCCCAAGGAAGAGTGAAGGAGGGCCAACATTCAAAATCACATGGAAACAAATTGGCTGATTTTTCTTCTATGTAGGAAGAGAAACATTAAACAAACAGATGTTTTTTAAAAATATAATTTTACTGTTAAAAGAAAATCAGATCTGTTCTATTTTTTTCTAGAAAGGGACATCCTAAAAATTCAAGAAAATAATAAAATTTGAAGTGTAGAAAAATAACAGAAACCTATACCCATTGAGGAGATCACAAGAGATCTCTTAACTGTTTAAAATTAATGCAAATAAGTTGCCGAACACAAATAATGATGGGTTTCTCTTCTAAGGTGGATGTGCTGGAAGACATTAGGATGGGTAGCTTGTTCAAACATATGTGATCCTAGGATTTATTGACTTATATTTTGTCATTAATCTATGGTAAATTTCTAAAGCAAATTGTTAGGTGGTTTATTTGAAGGAAATTTGAGAAGTGGTCAAAGTTACCTAAGACCCTCATGGGTTCCCTAGAAGTGAGACCTGTCCAGGGGATCTGCCCTCTGTTTTGGATGAGGACATAGAGCACTGAACAGCAAAGGTTCTGGACACCATGGTATTGCCTTCTATGAAACATGTGACACAGTCTTCCATGACATTATTTGGAAATCCATAAGAAATAAAACCTGTCATTAGAGTTGACTTGGGTGAATTTGTTGCCGGTTATAAAACTATTGTCAAAGAATATTGATCAAGTAAGCAAAATTGATATGGAGGAATATCTAGGAGGCCATTATTAAGACAATTGGATTCACAAATTTGCCCTGGATTCAAAGGAATATCTTAAAGACAGTTTTATGAGAAATGTGTCTAACCAAATCCAGAAAGATTAGATAATAAAGAAGCTAATTCAAGTGGGGATATCAACTTCTTGACAAGCTAGGAGCCAGATTAAAGGGCACAGAAAATATCCTGCAAGTGTGGGAGAAATCTTCTCTCACAGGCCTGAAGGAGGAAGGAAGCACCCTCCTTGAGGAGGCCCTGGGGGAGGGGAGCATTCTCAGGAGGGTGTTCAAATACTGTCCTACCTTTAGACAAAAAGATGGTTCATGGGCAAAAACAGTTGAAGATGCACCTGAAGACATGGCTGGGCTTGAAAGGAAAGAGATGCAGGAAGATACCAGGCCTCATGTGCTTAAAGAGAGAGCAGAGAGCCATGGAGGTTTGTAATGAGGTGCAGTCTGCATATTCCTGCCTTGTTCTGAGAAAGCTCAAGAGCTAAAGAAGAAAAAAATTCAGGTGGTATATACTTTGTATATATCAACATAGATGTAAATAAACATCCACAGTGTTTATAAAGTATATTATATGCTAATATATTAAAGGTATATGTTTATAATTTATAATATCTTAATTTTTAAAGTATAATTTAATTAATAATATACAGCTATATAAAAAACACATATTTACCTATTATAAACTAAATATTTCATATATTAAGCATATATAAATGTATGTATTTATAGATGTTATAAAGTAAATTCTTCTATCTTTCTTATTAATTTTGAATCTAACCAGAAAGAAAGATGAAGTAATGGCATTGGCAGCAAATGGTGTTGCATGAGATGGCAGGGGTCCTTTCCCACAGTATGGTGCCCCCCACACACTCTGTGACAGTCACTCAGCTACAATTCCCCAGGGCTTATGACCATCACAGCACTGAAAAGGCAGCTGAGGAGCAAAGAGAGCCCTCCAACACCATTTTCCCAGCCTCATCCTGTATTCACTCACCTGTTGTCCTGACAACAGGCTGCTCAGTCCCATTGAGGTGGTAGCAGCCTCAGGTAGCATCCTTGTCAAACTAGGTACGAGGTTGCCATTCCATCCAAAGTGCTGCAGCCTGAACCTCTGGAAGCCAGTGGCTCTTGGAAATCAAGATCCTACCCTAAGGTGTCCTTTTGATGACAATTCACTTTTTCTCCATGCAACCTGACTCACTCATCTCCAGTGACCACCTTGCACCTCCTATCAGTCTTCACTTTGTCCTTTGAAATGGAAGTTATGGCAACAATGATCTGGCCAAATTCTGCATCTTGGCCTCACGGGACAGAACCTACACTTCTGCAGGGTAACACATGAGGCACTGCACATGATGCAATCTTTGTGAAACTCTGAGAGCATCCCAAGCTCTTCTCTACCTAGGAGGAAGGGAAACACTTCTGAGACCTGGAGTTCTTCCTCCATCCACTTGCGGGAGGTGAGAGAGGCCAGCTTGCATTTCCAGCATCGATTACTCCTAATCCACTGATGTTCTAGAAATCATGGAGAAACTCTTGGAGGCATTTATCTCACGGCAAATAGTGGGAAACTCCTGTTACACAGGTAGCTTACAGCTCAAACATTTGTATGTAAACAAAAAAATTTTGTAAAGATTCATTAGGTCAGGGATTTCTGATTTTCACCTCTGGGACCTGGATTTTCCTGCATTTATATGTTGTATAAACTTTTGTTGAAATTCATGGTTATATTTACATTTAGGAAGCAAAAACATATTTACCTTAAGCTAAAAAACAGAAAATCCATACTCATATTAATTGAATTTTAAAAACAAAAACAAAATAAGATCAAATTTATATTATGTCTGTTGTTTTAAGAATAATTTATGTATTTTTGAAAGGCCACAGGAAATGTTCAGAATTTTTCAGCATTTTAAAAGCTAGAGTTTGTTTGCCTATGTACCAATAGTTTGTTTATAAAAGCTTGAGAAATAAAACTAGGGTGCCATCAAAGTGCATTTTTCCCTTCCATTCCTCTTCAAAATGTTGCAAATGCTTGCATTTTGAAGTTAAGAATCAAGGTCAGTTCTATCTTTCACTCTACTTATAGAGGAAAAAGTCAGAATTTCAGTTTTATGAGAACTTTTGATGAGAGATTGATTACAGGACTAAATCTCTTCAAGGTTTCTAAGAGTGATTTACGTGAGAATAGACTGAAATAACTGATATTACCATCATTACGTATGATCAGCAAAATGACTGAAAGTCATGTTAGGAACAGAATGTTATCTTCCTGCAAGTATCAACCTGTCTTCATCCTGGACTTCCTCTTTCATGGGGGAGAGTTCCTGCTTCCACATTTGGCTGAAAGATTTGACCCATTTGTCAGACTTCTCTTAAATGCCCCTTCCTCACTCAATGCCTCGGTCTTTTCCAGGAAGACCTCCGTCTTTACCTTCCTCTGTCATCCGCGGCCATCGCTACACCTTTCCACGACCCGGGACCGGTCTGGAGGGCCCACTGCACTGTGCCTCCCACTACCCACATCCCCATCATCCAGTCTCTAAGCCAATTCCCCTGAGGCTGTGCCATCACACCCCACCCCCAACCTCACTCCTCAGTGAGTTTGCTCTTCTAAGTCTGTCTACATTTTATATTGCAGGAAGCAATGCTCTTAAATTCCTGTACCCCTTAACCTCACAACTCTCCAAACTTAGGTTTATTCAACCACCTCTGCCCCAAGGACGGGAGGCGCAGTGGCTCAGAGGGAAACCTCACAACACTGCAATCTTTGAAATCAGTTGCTCCCCTGATCCCTGTAGCTGGACACTGGACTGGGTCTCCCTTACGGTTCTGCCAGAGTTCCAGGAAATGGAAGCCCCCGCCTCCTTTCCAAGACAACATTGCCCACAACCTTTGCTCTCCTAAGTTGGAAGTCCTGTTTTCAGTGAAAGTTTTGGGTTCTTTTATTATTTTTTAAATTATCCTGTTTTGCTAAACTGAAACACAGCAGGACATTTTAATTATGCAAAAGTTCAGGTCCTCTGAGAAACAAATGCCAAGAGGAATAAACAGGACAAGATTTAATTAGAATTGTCTGAATGAGAGAAAATCTGGGACAGAGTCAGAGAACTGAGAGAGATGTCAGAATCGGGGAGCCTGAGCCCCGTGAAGGAGCTGGGGCAGGGAAGTTGGCGAGAGCAGGCCTGTCTCTCCATTCCTGCCAAGCTCATCCGAGGGTCAGCAGTAGGCCGTGGAGACATGGCCTCGGTGCCACGAGGAAATGGACTTCTGAACCCAGTGGATGTCTCTGGGTCCACCATGGCCCTTACCCTGGGGGCCTGTGAGTAATACAGTCATGGCCTCCATGCCTTGGGACATCTTTCTCTCCATCTCTGTGCAGCCTTTTCCTGGATCCCTTCTTAAAATCCTCTACTTGGACTTTGTTAGTGTATCTCATTCCTTCTTCCTCTCCATGTTTCCTGCTTGCTTCACACTCTGCTTGTCAGTTTTGGACACCCAGCGACTTTACATTCCACACATACACCAGCTTTTCAGACCTCCTTAATATGTGGGAGAGCTATTAATTTGTGAATATCACTCTTTATTTGGACATATCATGGAGCTATCTTATTGCCAAACGTTCTTTAATAATTTTTTTGGAATTCCATGTGATGATTTGAATAGAAATGATGACCATTTTGAGGTTTATTTTTCAATGTATGGAGACAATTTATTTCCTTTTTCCGTTGTATTAGCTAAGATAATACAATATTGGCTTAGAGTTTTCTTGCTCTTAACACTAATTAGAATTTTACTAGTGTTTCTCTATTAATTACAATGTTGTATACTGAATTCTAATGTGTTCAGTTTTTCATGTCAACAAGATCTTATTTCTATGTCTAGTTTTCTTCTGAGAAGAAAATGCTGAATTTATCAAGTATCTTTTTTATCATTTAACAAGATCAAGGAAACTTGACCCACTGAAACTATTATGATAGCAAAATATTTTCCTGGCATTAGACTTGAAATGTTCATAGTGTGTTTTATATTTCACTGATACATTATTTGCAATTTTCAAACCTATATTTATAAGAAACTGTTGACAGTAATTCAGATTAGTGTTAAGCTGGCTTCAGGAAAAATAAATGAGTTAAATTCATTCTTTTTGTAACAATTGAGAACAAGAGCTGTCTGTCCCATGGGTAGTTTTTCCAACATCTCCAAAATTCCTGAGTCGGGTAATTCTCTAGGGAGATGAGCAATAGTCAGAAAAGGCAAAGTTGAGATGATTTTACAATGTTTTCTGTGTTACCAGGTTGTTCAGCTTTCCAGTAGAAACAACTTTATGGCCATTTTCTCATGTTCCAAATAAAAACCTATGTAAATTCTTATTAAATTTGTATTACATTGTAGATTAATTTGAAAATAATTGACATTTTTAAAATGTTGTTTTTTAAATTAGAAAAGGTAGCCCCTCCCTGTGACGCTCACATCTTTTCTGTAACTTACTAGAGTGCTCCGTCTCGTTTAGATGGGTGAACCACTTCTGTGGTTAGGTTGATTTCTAAGTTGTACAGAGTCTTGTTGTTACTGTATGGGGATTTTTTTTTTCTTAATATTGAGTATACTTATTTTGCAATCAGGTGTCTTAATCTTATCAGTTGATCCCTTTGCATTTTCAAATAGAGACTCAAATGTTTGTAAACAATAATTTTATTTATGTAGGCCATTTGAAACTTAACATTCTTTTTTCTGCAAGTACAGGCTGAAACATTCAGTTGATAATCCCAGTAGCAGAGATGCCTGAGACATTTATCCTTAAGTACGCTAATGACTCAGTTTAAAAAAAGACATTCTCTGTCATGTTTTTAAGCTATTGTTTTTATTGTAATCCATTAAGATATTTATTTTTACTTTATATTAGAAGTTAAATGTGGAGGCACTTAATATCATGATATTATGATGTGGGTAAAAGCTCCCATTTAACCTATTTGTGTATTAACAAAAATCAGTAGCTTTCCCAAGAGTAAACTGTGTTTTTAAAATTTCTGCAGAATGCAATGCTTGCTTATGAGGGTATTTAAAAATAGTCTATTGTTGCATTTGAGGTAACAGTGTCCTATCTAATATTTTTTATCTCCACTCTGGGCTATGATTGGCTGATTTCCTTTATTGGGTTTGCCTGGCTTTGCTAGCTACCAAAAGTTGGAATTGAGCTGCATTTGTTCCTTTTATGTTCTGTGGGTGTTTAGATAGAGTAAGAGCTTAACTTTCATTTGGTTTGAAAGTCTATAATAATTCACATTTAAATGATCTGGGTGCAATGTCTTATTTTGAAGTTAATTATTTGTTTAATTTTTAATTATTGGGAGTGCATAACAGGTGTATATATTTGCAGAGTGCATGAGATGTTTTGACACAGGGATATATATGATAAAGAGTTCCCTGAAACTAGTCAATTTATGAAAGAAAGATAATTTAATTGGACTTACAATTCCATGTGGCTGGGGAACCCTCAAAATCATGGAGGAAGGCAAAAAGGAGCAAGTCATGTCTTACATGGATGTCAGCAGGCAAAAAGACAGAGCTTGTGCAGGTGAAGTCCTCCTTTTAAAACAATCAGGTCTCATGAGAATTATTCACTATCATGAGTCCAGCATGGGAAAGACTTGCTCCCATGATTCAGTTACCTCCCACCAGGTCCCTCCCACAACATGGGGAATTCAAGATGAGATTTGGGTGGAGACACAGCCAAACCGTATCACCACCCGACTCTCATGTTGAATTTTATTACTCAGTGTTGGAGGAGGAGCCTATCACGAGGTGATTGGACCATGGGGCAGATTTTCCGCTTTCTGTTCTTGTGATAGTGAATGAGTCTTCATGAAATTTGGCTGTTTAAAAGCGGCTGGGACACAAAGCACCAAATCCCCAGGCTGCACACAGCACATGGATCCTGGGCCTGGCCCACAAAACCACTTATTTTCTCCTCGGCCTCTGGGCCTATGATGGGAGGGGTTAAGAAATTTAGATAAGTAATGGGGTGCTGAATGGTAATATCCAACACAATGAGGAAAATGTCTCCTGGGCATGTTAGAGGTCTTTATGGCAACCCCTCCCATCTAGCCATGGCTGAAAGGGGCCAATGTGGAGCTCAGGCTTTGGCTTCAGAGATTGCAAACCTCAAGCCTTGGCAGCTTCCATTTGGTATTGAGCCTGCAAGTGCACAGGAGAATTGGGGTTTGGGAACCTCTAGATTTTAGCAGATATATGGAAATACCTGGATGTCCAGACAGAAGTTTACTGCAGGAGTGGGGCTCTCATGGAGAACCTATGCAGAAGGTGAAGGGAAGTGCAGAAGGGAAATGTAGGGTTGGAACCCCCACACAGAGTGCCTGGGGGCACTGGCTAGTGGAGCTGTGAGAAGAGGGCCACCATTCTCCAGACTCCAGAATGGTAGATCCACTGACAGCTTGCACAGTGTGCCTGGAAAAGCTGCAGATACTTAACACCAGGCCATGCAAGTGGTGGAGAGGGTGGCTGTGCCCTGCAAAGTCACAGGAGTGGAGCTGCCCAGGACTATGGGAATCCACCTCCTGCATCAGCACAATCCGGATGTGAGATGTGAAGTCACATGAGATCATTTTGGAGCTTAAAGATTTGGTTACCTCACTGGATCTTGGACTTGGAAGGGATCTGTAGCACCTTTGTTTTGGCCAATTTCTCTCATTTGGAATGGATGTATTTACCCAATGCCTATTCCCCCACTGTATCTAGGAAGTAACTAAACTGCTTTGATATGACAGGCTCATAAGTGGAAGAGACTCACCTTGTCTTGAATGAGACTTTGGACTGTGGACTTTTGCATTAATGCTGAAATGAGTTTAATACTTTGGCAGCCTGTTGGGAAGGCATGGTTGGTTTTGACATGTGAGGATGTGAGGTTTGCGAGGGCCAGGGGCAGAATGATATGTTTTGGCTGTGTCCCCACTCATATTTTATCTTGAATTCCCATGTGTCGTAGAAGGGACCTGGTGGGAGTTAATTGAATCATAGGGTGGAGTGTTTCCCATGCTGTCCTCATGATGGGAAATAAGTCTCACGAGATATGATGTTTTTTTTAAAAAAAGGAGTTCCTATGCACAAGCTCTCTTTGCCTGCTTCCATCTACTTAAAATGTGGCTTGCTCCTCTTTGCATTCTGTCTTGATTGTGAGGCTTCCCCAGCCAGAATGCTCCGTATCAGGAACATTCCAATTTTACTCTTTTAGTAATGTTTAAATATACATTTTTGTTGATCATAGTTATTTTGTGGTACACTTATATACTAGATCTCATTCATTCTAATTTTATTTTGCACCCATTAACCATCCACACTTTATCTCCCCTTCTGCCACCCTTCTTAGCCTCTGGTAACCATCACTCTACTCTCTATGTCCATGAATTCAATTGCTTTAATTTTTAGCTCCTACATATGAGTGAGAATATGTGAAATTTGGTTTTCTGTGCCTAGCTTATTTCACTTAGCATAATATCTTCCACTTCAATCCATGTTGTTGCAAACGACAGAATTTCATTCTTTTTATGTCTGAGTGATACTTTTCTTTTTGAGATGGAGTCTTGCTCTTGTTGCTCAGGCTGGAGTGCAATGGCACAATCTCACCACAGACTCTGCCTCCCTGGTTCAAGCAATTCTCCTTCCTCAGCCTCCTGAGTACCTGAGATTACAGACATGTGTCACCCTGTCCTGATAATTTCATATGTTTAGTAGAGACAGGGTCTCACCATGTTGGTCAGGCTGGTCTCAAACTCCCGACCTCAGGTGATCCACTTGCCTCAGCCTCCCAAAGTGCTGGGGTTATAGGCATGAGTCACCATGCCCAGCTGTCTGAATAATATTTAATTATGTATATCTGCCACCTTTTCTTTATTCAGTCATTCACTGATGGACACTTAGGTTGATTCCCAATCTTGGCTATTCTGAATAGTGCTGTGATGAACATGGGAATGCATATGTCTTCTACATACTGATTTTCCTTTTGTTGGATTCATACCTAACAGGAGGATTGCTGATTCACATGGTAGTTTGGGTTTTAGTACTTTTTAGGAACCACTACACTGTTTTTCATAATTGTTGTACTAATTTACATTTGTACCAACAATGTACAAGGGTTCCACTGTCTCCACATCCTCGCTGGCATTCGTTATTGCCTGTGTTTTGGATAAAAGGCACTTTAGCTGGAGTAGAAAAAACAGACAAATAGACCAATGGAGCAGAATGGATAACCCAGATATAAATTCATACAGCTACAGTAAATGTATTTTGGACAAAAGTGTCAAGAACATACATTGGGGAAAGAACTGTCTCTTCTGGAAAGGGGGCATTGATACTCACAATAATGAAACTAGATCCCTATTTCTTGCCATATACAAAAATCAAATCAAAATGAGGAAAGACTTAAATATGAGACCTGAAACTATGAAACTGCTAAAAGCAAACATTGTGGGAACTCTTTAGGACTTTGGACAGTTGAAGGATTTCTTGAATAATACCCTTAAGGACAGGCAACTAAAGCAAACATGGACAAATGGGATTACATCAAAATAAAAACCTTTTGCATGGCAAAGAAAACAATCAACAATGTGAGGAGATGACTCAGAAAATGAGAGAAGATATCTGGCAATCTACCCATCTGACCAGGAGTTAATAATCAGAATACATAAGGAGAACAAACCACACTATAAAATGAATCAAATAATCCAATTAACAAATGGGTGAAACATTTGAACAGACCTTTCTCAAAAGAAGACACACAAATGGCCAACAGTTGTATGAAAAGATGCTCAACATCACTTATCATCAGCAAAACACAAATCAAAGTTGCAATATGATATCATCTTATCACAGTTAAAATGGCTTTTATCTGTAAGACAGGCAATGAAGGTAATTCTTTGACAGCAGTTTTTCAGTTTTGAATTTAAATTATTTTTCAAAAATTTTAACAATTTTACATTGTGGATGGGTAATATAAGCTGTATAATTTTATCTTTATTAATTAGTCTTTAAATAGATTTGCAGGGTGCAGTTGCAGATTTGTTACATGCATATATTGCACTGTGTAGTGGTGAAGCCTGGGCTGTTAGTGTGATCATCACCACAACAGGCTGTGAAGCTGTTAACAGTGTTATTAAAGTGTAATTAACATGAAATAACTACACATACATAAAGTATAAAATTTGATAAATTTTGTCATATGTATACACCCATAAAACCATCCCCAAAATCAAAATAGTGAACACATCTATCACCCCTACAATGTCCTCATGCCCTTGTTATCCCTTTCTTCTGTCCTCCTCTACACACTGAGCTTACCTTGGAGAAACCTCTAAGATGCTTTAATCTATCAATATAAATCAGTTTTATGAATAGAATCATCTCATATTCATTCTTTTTATCTAGCTTCTACCGCTCTGCATAATTATTGTAAAATTCAATTATTTTGTTGTTGTAGTCAATAGTTCACAAATTTATGTTGCTGAGTAGCATTTTTTTAATAAATAGGCTACAATATTTACTTATTTACCTATTGATAGCCATTTAACTTGTTTCCAGTGTGGACTATTACAAATAAAGGCACCTGGAATATTCATGTATGAGTAAGTGTTTGTGTGAAAATTTGTTTCATTTTCTCTTGGGTATATTGTTAGGCAACAGATAGTTTATTATATGATAGGCATTATGCACTAATTAAAAAACTGCCAAACTGTATTCGAAATTAGTTACACTATTTTACATTCTTACCTGTAAGGCATGAGAATCCCAGTTCTACCTTATTCTCACCAACAAGATGTGCTCAAATATTTTTCATTTTAGCCACTCTAATGGGTATATAGTGACATCTCACAGTGGTTGTAATTTGTAGTTCTCTGTTGAGCTGCTTTTTCATGTAGGCAATCAACCTCAGTACCCCCCCTCTCAACCCGGATGACACCAGTCTGTTTCTTTAATCTTAATTTTATAAATGCGTCATGTCAGTTGTTATATTTCTCTCAGAAATTCTTAGTGTGAAAAGCACAAACAGAGCAAGGGTAGAAATGTGGATGTATCTAGAGCATATCACTTGACAGGAAAAGAAGAAGCAATGGAACTGGATTTTGTTTTATTTATATATATACACACATACATATATACATATACATATATACACAATTGTATGTATACTACATACATAATAAATAATAGTATATAATATAATATAAATAAAAGAAGAGACATTACCACCAATACCATAGTAATATAAAGAAAGGGCGATAAGAGACTTCTATAAACAATTATCTGTCAATAAATTAGATAACCTTAAAGAGATATACTAAAACATAAAACCAAGCAAGACTGAATTAATGAAAAAAAAAGAAAATTGTAACACCACCACCACCACCAACAACAAAAGAGTAAGGAGATGGAAGCAGTAATTTAAAACCTCCCAACAACAACAAAAAGCCTAAAACAAGAAGGTTTCAAGGGTAAATTCTACCAAGCATCCATACCAGAAATAACTCCAATCCTTTACAACTCTTCTCAAAAATTGAAGCGGAGAGAATACTTTCAAATTATTTTAATAAAGAATTTGATAAGGCCAGTATTACCCTCATATCAAAGACAGATTACACTATTAGAAAAGAAAACTATATAGACCAATCTCTCTGATAAGTGTAGATGCAAAAATTCTCAACATTATGAACATTAAATTCGACAGCACATTAAAAGGATTATGTACCATGATCAAGTCAGATTTATTGTGCAAGGATGTTTGATGTAGAAGTATTAACAAGCATGATCCACAACATTAACAGAATGTAAAATAAAAATCATATGATCATCTCAAGAGACATAGAAAAAAATGACAAAATTTAACATATATAATAAAAACTTCCAAGAAATTAGGTATAGATGAGTTGTACTTCAGCATAATAAAGGTCATATATGAGAAGTCCACAGTAAACTTCAGACTTAATGAGGAAAAGCTGAAAGCCTTTCTTCAAGATCAGGAACAAAACAAGAATGTCCACTCTCACCACTTCTACTTAATATCATGCTAGAATTCCTAGCAAGAGTAATTTGGGAAGAAAAAAAAAATCGTACTAGAAAAAAAGTCAAATTTTCCTTCTTGGCAAATGGCAAAATTCTATGTAAAGAAATCATTAAAGCTACTAAATAAATAAAATAAACTTACAGGATATGAACTCAGCACACAAAAATGTGTCACATTTTGATACACTACGAATGTACTCTAAAAACAAATTAAGAAAGCAATTTCATTCATAATAGCATAAAAAAGAATAAAACATTTAGGAATAAATTTAACAAAGGAGTTGAAAAATCTGTATATTGAAAACTGAAAGATACTAATAAAAGAAATGGAAAAAGACATAAATAAATAGAAAGATATTCTTTGTTCACTGATTTAAAAAAATGAATACTACTATGAGGCACATATTACCCAAAGCCATCTATAGCTCAGTGCAATCCCTATCAAAACTACAATGTACTAGGAAGAATACTTGGGTGATAAAATAATCCATACAACAAGCCTTCATTACACAAGTTTACCTATGTAGCAAACCTGCTCATGTAACCATAAACTTAAAATAAAAGTTAAAATAAATAAATGTTTAAAAGCATTTTAATTGTTTTATAAAAATGAAAAAACTTAATATTCAATATTTTCATAAAAAAGAGAAAAACTAAAATTTATTTGTAACTACAAAAGATTCTTAATAATAAAAGTAATTATAAAAATATTTAAAGGCATCACACTTCCTGATTTACAACTATATTACAAAGCTACAGTAATCAAACACAATGGTACTTGCATAAAAGCAGATACAAACTAATGGAATAAAACCCAGATATATAAACTCATGCATATACCGTCAACTAATCTTTGACAGGTGACCAAGAATATACCAGGGGAAAATGAAGTCTCTTTAATAAATGATGTTGGGGAAACTGTATATCCACATGAAAAGTATTAAAATTGGGTCCTTACCTTTCACCATATGCAAAAAAAAAAAATTTGTTAGCTGCAAATAAAGACTAAAACATAAGACCTCTCACCATAAAACCCTGAGAGGAAAATATAAAGAAAAATCTACTAGATATTGGGCTTGGCAATGGTTTTTTGGATATAGCATTGAAATCACAGGCAACAAAAGCAAAAATAAACAATTGTGACTACATAAAACTATAAAGCTTCAGCACAACAAAAGAAGCAATCAACATAATAAAAGCCAACCTATGGGATGGGAACATTATTTGCAAAGCATGTATCTGATGAGGGGTTAATATCCAAACTATATAAGGGATTCATACAACTAAACAACAAATAAACAAAGTGGTTAGAAAATAGGCATGAAACGTAAATAAACATTTTTCTAAAGAAGATATATATATATATATATATATATATATATAGATACACACACATATATATATACATATATATATATGGGTAATTGATATATTAAATGATGTTAAATGTGTATTTTCCAAATGATCCCTCACAGATCATGAGGGAAATACACATCAAAACCACAATAAAATATCACATCACAGCTTCTAGGATTCAATTATTGGCTAGCCATGTACAGAAAGCAGAAACTGGACCCCTTCCTGAAACCTTATACTAAAATTAACTCCAGATGAATTAAAGAATTAAACATAATACCTAACACCATAAAAATCCTAGAAGAAAACCTAGGCAAAACCATTCAGGACATAGGCCTAGGCGAGGACTTCATGACTAAAATAACAAAAGCATTGTCAACAAAAGCCAAAATAGATAGACGGAATCTAATTAAACTCCAGAGCATCTGTACAGCAAAAGAAATGATCATTCGAGTGAACTGGCAACCAACAGAATAGGAAAAAATTTTTGCAATCTACCCATCTGACAAAGGGCTAATACCCAGAATCTATGAAGAAATAAAACAGATTTACAAGATAAAAACAAGCAAACCCATTCAAAAGTGGGCAAATGATATGACAGACGCTTCTCAAAAGAAGACATATATGAGGCCAACAAACATATGAAAAAATGCTTATCATCACTGGTCATCAGAGAAATGCAAATCAAAACCACATTGAGATACCATCTCACGCCAGTTAGAATGGCGATCATTAAAAAATCTGGAGACAACAGATGCTGGAGAGGATGTGGAGAAATAGGAACACTTTTACACTGTTGATGGGAGTGTAAATTAGTTCAGCCATTGTGGAATACAGAGTGGCCATTCCTCAAGGACCTAGAAATAGAAATTCCATTTGACCCAGCAATCCATTACTGGGTATATATCCAAAGGATTATAAATTGTGCTATAATAAAGACACATGCACCTGTATGTTCATTGTGGCACTGTTTACAATAGCAAAAGACCTGGAACCAACCCAAAGGCCCATCAACGATAGACTGGACAAGGAAAATGTGGCACATATACACCATGGAATACTATGCAGCCATAAAAAACGATGAATTAGTGTCCTTTGTAGGGACATGGATGAATCTGGAAACCATCATTCTCAGCAAACTGACACAAGAACAGAAAATCAAACACCACATGTTCTCACTCAGGTGGGTGTTGAACAATGAGAACACAGGGACACAGGGAGGGGAGCATCACACACTGGGTCTGTCGGGGAAGACTAGGGGAGGGACAGCAGGGGATGGGGAGATTGGAGAGGGATAACATGGGGTGAAATTCCAGATATAGGTGATGGGGGAATGGAGGCAGCAAACCACATTGCCATGTATGTACCTATGCTACAATACTGCATGATCTGCATTTGTACCCCAGAACCTAAAGTATAATTAAAAAAAAAGAAAAGGTAAAACACAACATGCATTGGTGGAATTGTGGAGAAACTGGAGCTTTCATACACTTTTGGTGGGAATGTGTATTGGTATAGCAAGTAGTGTAGTTCAGGCACATGTGTGCAATACCTGAACATTGGAAGGCTGAGGCAGACAGATCACTTGAGGTCAGGAGTTTGAGATCAGCCGGGCCAACATGATGAAGACTTGTCTCTACTGAAAATATAAAAATTAGCTGGGTTTGGTGGCACATGCCTGTGGTCCCAGCTACTTGGGAGGCTGAAGCACAAGAATTGCTCAAATTCCAGGGGGCAGATGCTACAGTGACCCAAGATCCTGCCACTCCACTCTAGGCTGGGTGACAGAGTGAGACTCTCTCTCAGAAAAAAACCTAAAAATAATTTTAAAAATAGTATAGAGACCCCTTAAAAAAGTAAGACTGTAGCTACCATAAAACCTAGCAGTCCCATTTCTGGGTTTATGAAATTCACATCTTGAAGTAATATCTGCACATACATAGTCATGGTAGCCTTACTCACATTAGCTAAGGTATGGAAATAGCCTATGTGTCTATTGAGGGATGAATATCTATATATTATGCATATATATACACATACACACACATAAAAATGGTATATTACGTCTTATATATTTATATATAATATATTTACATATATATGATAATGTTTATAATGGAAATATATCCTACTGTTTGCAACAACATGGATGAACCCGGTAGACATTATGCTAAGTGTAGTAAAGCAGACATAGAAACACTGTATGTGTTAATCAGTTCTGACACTGTTATAAATAAATACCCAAGACTGGGTAATGTATAAAGAAGTAGGTTTAATTGACGCACAGTGCCACATAGCTGGGGAGGCCTCAGGAAACTAACAATCATGGCAGAAGGGGGAGCAGTCACCTCTTACATGGCAGTAGGAGAGAAAGAAAGAAAGAGAAGGGAGAAGAGTTCTCAGAACTCACTATCATGAGAACAGCACGGGGACATCACCCGCCAGCTCCCTCCGTCAACATGTGGGGGATTATGGGAATTACAATTTAAAATGAGGTTTGGGTGAGGACACAGAGCCAAAACACAGCACAGTATTATCTCAGTTGTATAAAATATGTAAAAGTCAAATTCACAGAAGCAAAGAGTAGAATGGTGGTTACCAGGGGCTGAGGGGTGGGAAATGGGGAGATGCTGTTAAAAGGGTAGAAACTTTCAGTTATAAGTTCTAGAGATCCAGTGTACAGCATGGTATAGTTAATAATAATGTTGCAAATAACTCAAATTTGCCAAAATGGCAGATTTTAATTTATCCCATTGCAAAAGATAACTAAATGAGGTGATGAGTATGCTATTTAACTGGATTTGCTAATCATTTAAATTTATATAGACATATAGTATAGAGCTATATGAATTATTACTTTGCACTTCTTAAATATATGCAATTTTTGTTTGTATATTTTAATTTCTAATTTTTAAAATGTGCAATTATTTCTATATTTTAATAATTTATTTCAAATTATTTATTTTCTATATTTTAATTTCTAATTTTTTTAATTTTACAGTTTTTATTTCTATATTTTAATAAAACTGGCAAAATTATATCAAATAGAAGAGAAATAAAGCTAAAAAATTTTAATGTTAAGAAGCAGTTGAATATAAAAATGTATCATGTAAACATCTATGAACTTGTAAGAGGTTGCCCACAAAGGTGTTCTGAAGTTTGGGGTCTGTCAATATAATTTGAAGATTGTGGCCAATTTCCTTAAAGTGCTTATTCAATAGAAAAGAAACAGCAATGTAGACAAAGCATTAAGGAAGAACAGGGTTGGTCCTAATTCTAAGACCAGATGAGATTTCTTACAAAGGTCATTAGAAAGGGACTCAGGGAAATGTCACATTCAAGTCTCCACAACATTCATACAGTGGACGGTGATGAGTTTCCCAGGGCTCTCTCCAGTGCAGTTTCTTGATTGAGGCAAGACCTGCTTAAATCAACGCTCAGTAAAGGGTACATTTCCTCTACAGGCCAGTCATGTCATCTAGTGAGCTAGCCATGCTAAGCTGTCTTCAACCAAGAGTACGTTTTAGAACATCCACAAAGGTGGATATTCTGAAGTACCTCAAGCCTCTCAGGCATCTGTATTAGTTAGTTCTCACACTGCTATAAACATACTTCCTGAGACTGGGTAATTTATAAACAAAAGAGGTTTAATTGACTCACAGTTCTGCATGGCAAGGGAGATCTCAAGAAACTTACAATCAATGGCAGAAAGTAAACAGGGAGCAAGCATGTCTTCACAATGTGGCAGGAGAGAGAAAGCAGAACCAAAGGCCAAACTTCTAAACACTTAAAACCATCAGATGTCGTGAGAACTGATTCACTATTATGAGAACAGCATGGGGGATACCACCCCCATGAAGCATCACCTCCCACCAGTCTCTTTCTCAGCACCTAGGGATTATAATTCAACATGAGATTGGGGTGAAGATACAGAGCCAAATCATATCATAATCCTTGCTAAATATTTCTTCTTTCTGTAAGCATTTTGACAGGTCTTTGATGGCAAAGAGGTTAAGAAGCTGAGAAATGAAATCTTTGGATACCGCTATGTTCTTTACTATATTCAGATCCTTAGGTCTTAGTAAACTGAATTTCTGGTGTTACACAGTAGCTCTTGATCCAAATAAAGAAAAGTTGAAAAATCATGAAAACTAACTAACTAAGTAAATGAAACCTGAAGAGTCTTGAACAACTTCAAGTGTCCAACAGGGAGAAATCCTGCTCTTGCTGAGAGGGGCACTTTGAGGTTCTGCAGTTAGGGCTGGGAGATTAGTATTTAATGCTGCCTGGTTTACTTTTTCTAAAACAATGCTTAGTACTTAACCACATTTCATAAATGTTGAAGGTTTCTTTGCATCTCTTTTTCTTCTCCTTCCCCTTAATTAGACCTTTTCTTTCTTATCTTTCACTTTGAACCGTGGTATTCCTTCCATGTCTAAATTGCCTTGGATTGTACTGCTGAAACATTAAAAGTTCTCATTTTTCTTTCTTAATGACAATGTCTAATGAATGTCCACTTATACTAGACTTCTTCCATAATAATTAATATGTAGAAACCCTAGTATTCCTAAACAAATTTTGCACTCTCATTATTCAATTTGTATCTTTGAATTCTAAATATAAAGTTTATTTACAACTGGAGTGACTCATAGTTTAATGTATAATTTAGTTATTAAGTATACAACGTAATTTCTACAAAAACATACAATTGTGATAGGCTGCTTATAAAATGGTTCTCAATGGTCCTTGCATCCTAGTGTTTACAGACTTGTATATTTCCCTTTTCTAGGGTGAGTAGTGAACTACTGAATTGCTTCCAACTAAGAGAGCACAGGAATGTTGAGGGGATGTGATGTCAATGGCTGGGCTACAAATATGGTGACATCCATCTTGCTAGCAGACTTTCCCTCATGTTGGCTTTGGTGAAGCTGCTGTGACAAAGATGTCCACATGGCAAGGAACTGACAGCAGCCTCTGGCCGCTAGCAAGCAAGGTACTTACAAACTTCTCCTTTGACCAATAATGCACACATCAATACACACGTGCGCACATACAAATCCTACCAATAACCATGTGAGTCTGCTTGGAGGCAGGTCCTTGTCCTGCTGAACCCCAGATGAGGCATCAGCTTTGGACAACACCTTTATTGCAGCCTCATGAGTGACCTGAAGCAGAGAACCCAGATGAAACATAATTGAGTTCCAACTATTGAGACATATAAATCAACATGGTTCTGTTTTAAGCCACTTAATTTGGGGTAATTTGTTATGCAGCAATAGCTAACTAATACTATCTCATACTTTTGCTAGTTCCACTTAAAATCAATGTTTTTTGATAAAGACAATTCATGAAACATAGTGTTCCCAACAGACTAGTAGAAATTTAAGGTAACATTTTATGGAATCATACCATATGGTGATGCTTATTTAGACTGTTCTGAACTTTAACACTGTATAATAGTTTAATGTACTTGTCAACATTAGTTACTTAAACTATGGCTTTATAAATACATTTTTTTTTTCAGAAAAAAATCAGTACTAGTGAATTTGTTTGCAGAATTATTGTGCTTGAGTTAAATACGCCATAGATGCTTTGATTGATTACCATGGAGGATAATCCTTATATTAAGACCCCTTCTTACCAGAATCAGATTTCCATGTTTCCTATGTGTTTCCTTTAGAAATGATGTTTCTATTAAAAAATTTAGAAAAAATAATAAAGAAATCATTTTTATTTCCACAGATCACTTTATCTCTGCAAGACGTGTCATTGGCTGACTTTCCTGTCTGATGATTGATGTGATGACGCAGATGTCTACAAGTGTTATTCCTTTTAAAATATCATGTCAGAGATCTTCCTTACAGAAGCAGCCCAGGCACCCTCTGTAGACACAGCCCTACAGAAAGTGCACGTCATCTAACACTTAGGGGCTCCCTTCCAAACAGCAGTGCTTGGGAAGGGGAACCCCGTGACCTGTGGTGGAAATGCCCAGAAGCCCTATCTGAGCCCAGCGGCCAAAGCTGCCCTGAACAGGATGCCACATGTCCACCATGCAACCTCTGACATGATGTGATGGGAAGGTCCCTCACCCCAGTAATCTTCCCAAATCTCATAAGTTTATAGCATATCCGTTTCATGATAAGAAAACATCAGACAGACTCAAACTAGGAGACATACTCCAAAATACTACACCAGTTACTCTTCAATAGTCTTAAGACTAAAAACAAAGGAAGATTGTGACGCTAACATAATTAGAGGATACTAAGGAGACACAATGAACAAGGCACTGTGTGATTGGATCCTGAAACAGAAAAGAACACTAATGGAAAAACTGTTAAAATTCAAGTACAGTGTGCAGTTTACTAATAGTTTTGAGTATAATTTGATTAGTTCTGACAAATGTGACATCTTTATGTAATATGTTAGCATTAGGAAACTCTGAAAAAACAATATACAACAACTCTGTGTTAAAGGAGTATATTTTATTGTGTATAAGGTATACAACATGATGTCACAAGCTAGTTAACAATAAAACGGTTACGCTCGTGGAACAAATTAACATATGCATCATATCTAACGTAGTTATGCGTTCTTCCTACTGTGGCAAGAGCATCTACAATCTACTCACTTAGCAAAAGTCCTGAATAGAGTATACTTATCAACTGTACTCCTCATGTTTCACTTTAGACCTTTGGACTTGTTCTCTTACATATATGTTACTTTGTATGCTTTGACCTACATCTTCCCATTTTCTCCTCCAGATCCCCTACCCTCAGGCCCTAGCAACCATTGTTATATTTTCTCTTTGCTACGTTTTTTTGAAATCTAAATGTATTCTATAAAAAAAGATTTTAAAAACGTTATGTTGTATTGGTTGCCTTACTAATTAAAACAATGAGTAGACCTCTAGCTTTGTGGTTTAAGAATAAATTGCAAACCTCTTTCTAACTGCCCTTTCCAAGTTAAACCAGTTTTAGTTACATATTAATTTAGTATGCCTAAATGATTTTTTTTAAGAAAAAAACCATGTCATGTGCAACCATCTTCACAGACTGGAACAATTATTGTTTGGTTTACAGATTAACACAAAAAAAACAGCACCATTTAAATGCCTCCAGACACGCCTTGATGAAAATCAAGTCTAGTCTTTTTGTTTTATTAAATTGATTTTGGAGGTAAAAAGGACTTTATCACCTGTCTGGTAAAATGTCCTGGAGGCTTCCGAGTTCGCTTTCTTGTGCTGTTTCATGACGATCTTCCCAACATTGCAGAATTAAGCAAGAGCCAACAATGTGAAGAATCCTGACTGAGGATAACCACAAGTTTCATCAATCAGATAATTAATCCACTGAACACAGAACTCATTCACATTTTTCCTGTATTTTTTTAATCAACTCTTTGTCATGTGTGATTCTCATTGAAAAGGTCTAATACTTGTGGCTAGGAATCATCCATTTAGGCAGCCTTCCAGGTGGTGTCCTTGACCAATGGTGACATTTGAGAAGCAGCCCACATAAATGATGTACTCCAATCCAACTACCCTAGTCAGGCTTTGTAAAGACTCAAGTCAAGTCTATTTCAGTACATAAAGCGATTTTGTTAATTGAAGTCCATCTGGACTTCACATTGTATTACGATGTTGGAATCCATTTTAATTACCCATTGATCTAAATTTAGGTTGATCATCATAATATCACCACAATATGGGGTAGGGTTGAGGGTGCCACCTGTTTTTCCTAAATAAAACATATTAAAATATGTAATTGATTCCAGCCTGCACATTGTGAGGTATAGAGAGACAGCTAATGCAAAGGCATGACTCATAAACTGCCTGTGATCAAATAATTATTTGTAACATAATTACATCAGGTAGCAGATATTAAAAAGAAAACTTATGCTTACATTGGTTTAGGGATAATTAATGGATCAATTTTAAAAGTGTAACATAATATTCTGCAATTTTAAAATTTTAATTGAAGTACAACTAAAGAAATGATAACATCTGGTAAGTAACGTGATTGTGCAGATTAAACTTTTATTTTGTGCTTTTTAATTCCTAATTACGTTATTGAACTTAAAATGTATTTTAAGGGTTTCACAGAGATTATTGGATTTAGAATCATTGTGCAGAATAACAATAAAGTTAAATGACCTATTTAAGTCCCAGATAAAGGCCTTATTCTTTAGATGGTTTTCAAAGCCCTTAGGCACAAAATTAAATAGACCAAGGAAATAACAGATTCAAATATATACATTGACATAACTGATGAATCTGACAGTCTATTGCATCAAATTTTCTACATTTCTTTCAAAAGTCTTATAGGTAAATTGAATACTCTGCTGATTGTTGAGTGAGGCTTTAAACACTAAAATTGTGCTCTATATTCTTGGTTAAATTTTAATGGCCCATTTCATTATAACCATATATATCCATTGCTTCCAGACAAAAACGCCCTCCCCACTGAGAAGTCAGATACTGCATTGGCTAAATCATCTCCTCAGCTATAATGACTTTTCTCATCTGCAGGTGCAAAATAAAGTGCCCAGCCTACCAGACTTGCTTAGCTTCACACTGAACAATATATTTCAAGGAATGGCATGAACCTTGGCCAAATATTTCAGTCTTCTAAATTACTCATATTACAAACCTACCGTGGCCATGGTCTATAAAAATACGCCTCTTATACAAAACTCTTAATTAAGTTCATGCTTTTTAATGCACCTTCTGTTTGTTTAATAATATGAAACCCCAGATGATCTAAACCCAGAATTGACTGGTTTAATTGTGTCCTTCTGGTCAGGAGCATTTCCAGTGAGTGCATTAAAGACACTGAGGCTTTCCTGTGGAAACACAGTGTAAAAGAAAGTAAAGGAAAATTACTGTATTAGGTTGAGGGAAGTAGCCTCATGACAGGTTCCATGTGGCTCCCTTACAATGTGCTAGCCGTCCCGGGCAGGGCTTCTCCTCATGCTGGGAGAAAGTCAGGAGGGCTTCCTGGGTGCTGCAGCATCCCTGCTGACAGGCTGCTGTGACAGCTCCTGCAGGTTTCAGTATAAAAATACAGACTATCAGAGCAAGTGCTCCAAGAACATCCAACCCCTGCCACACGCTCCTTCACTTATGAAATGAATTAATAATCAAGGGGAGAAGTGAGGCAAGGAGGGCAGGGCCCATGGTCCCTCTGGAAAACATTGGAGATAATAGTTTTGAATACATCGAAGAATCAGACGCAGCCTTACACACCTCAGAAACCTCCAAGAAGCCATGTAGACCGGACTAGTGTGGTCTCCAGGATGGGATCCTGGAACCAAGTAAAATAATCAGTGGAAAAACTATTTGTTTTTTAGAACTTTTTTTCTTAAAGGAAAAAAAAGAAAAGTAAAGAAAAAAAAAAGAAAGAAAAAAAGAATAAAAGAAAAAAAAAGAATGAAGGAGAGGAAGAGGAAGAGGGAGAGAGAACGGAAGTGTTGCTTTATTGCCCAGGCTAGAATGCAGTCTAAAAATGGGTATTGAAAGCCCCTTTTATGTCAATAATTGTGCTTAATAATGGAGACAGAAAAAAAATGAGGGAAGAAAATAACAAACAAGCAGCCAACCAATATTTCATTTAAACCTACGAGGAGGTGTGATGTGGTACTGATAAGATTGTATATTTTGTGTATTTAAAGTGGAGAGTTCTATAAATGTTTATTAAGTTTACTTGTTCCAGATCTGAGTTCAAGTCCTGGATATCCTTGTTAAGTTTCAGTCTCGTTAATCTGTCTAATATTGATGTTGAAGTCTCCCATTATTATTGTGTGGGAGTCTAAGTCTCTTTATAAGCCTTATGTATCTGGGTGTTCCTGTATTGGGTGCGTATATATTCAGGATCCTTAGCTCTTCTTGTTGCATTGATCCTTTTATCATTACGTAATGTCCTTCTTTGCCTCTTTTGATATTTGTTGCTTTAAAGTCTATTTTATCAGAGGTGAGAATTGCAACTCCTGCTATTTATTTATTTATTTATTTATTTATTTATTTTTGCTCTCCATTTGGTTGGTAAATCTTTCTCCATCCCTTTGTTTTGAGTCTTTGTGTATCCTTGCATGTGAGATGGGTCTGGATGTAGCATACCGATGGGTTTTGTCTGTGTCTTTTGATTGGGGCATTTAATAGATTTAAATTTAGGATTAATAATAATATATGCGAGTTTAATACTGCCATTTGATGTTAGCTGGCTGTTTTTCCCATTAATTGATGTAAATTCTTGATTATGTTGATGCTCTTTACTTTTTGGCATATTTTCAGAAAGGCTGATACTGGTTGTTCCTTTCTATGTGTAGTGCTTCTTTCAGAAGCTCTTGTAAAGCAGGCCTGGTGGTGATGTAATCTCTGAGTACTTGCTTGTTCACAAAAGATTTTATTTTTCCTTCACTTGTGAAGCTTAGTTTGGCTGGTTGTAAAATTCTGGGTTGAAAGTTCTTTTCTTTAAGGATGTTGAATATTGGCCCCCACTCTCTTCTGGCTTGTAGGGTTTGTGCTGAGAGATCTGCTGTGAGTCTGATAGGCTTCCCTTTGTGGGTAACCCGACCTTTCTCTCTGGCTGCCCTTAGGATTTTCTCCTTCATTTCAACCCTGGTGAATCTGACAATTATGTGCCTTGAGGTTGGTCTTCTTGAGGAATATATTTGTGGTATTCTCTGTATTACCTGGAGTTGAATATTGTCCTGCCTTGCTAAGTTGGGAAAGTTTTCCTGAATAATATCCTGAAGTGTATTTTCCAGCTTGGATTGATTCTCTTCTTCACATTCAGGTACACCTATCAAACGTAGATTAGGTCTTTTCACATAGTCCCATATTTCTTGGAGACTTTGCTCATTCCTTTTTATCTTTTTTTCTCTAATCTTGTCTTTTTGTTTTATTTCATTAAGTTGGTCTTCGACCTCTGATATCCTTTCTTCTGCTTGATCAATTCAGCTGTTAAAACTTGTGCACACTTCACGAAGTTCTCTATTGACAACTATTGACAGCTGAATAAGTTCTGGCATTTAGTTAATTACAATGTTCCAATGTTGTTCCCTTAGTTGTAACAAACGCACTATGATAAATAAAATGTTAACAAAAAGGAAACCAGGCAAGCAATATATATGGACCCTGTACTTCCTTTGCAACATTTTGTAGATCTAAAATTATTTTAAAATAAAAATTTTGTTTAAAAAGCCTACATCTGTCCTACTAGTATAGAAAATGCCACATGGAAATTGACACATGGAATACATGATACTCAGGAGCTCTTTGCCTAAGAATTTTCACCTCAACATCAGATATCAGATAAATCAAAACATAATTAACGGTTATAAAAAAATGCTAGAACCTGCCCCCATGCCCCTGAAACACCTAGCCTATCAAAAATGGAAGCAACAAAACTTCCAGTTGTCTACACTGCAACATAATGTCTAATAATAATATTTTGAGAATAAAAAATAGTGCTATCAATAAACTAAAAAATATAAGCATTCACTAAACCTTCAATACAACCTGGACAAATTGCCCTACTGGTTTGATTTTAGGATCTCTCATACATTTAATTACACTCTTGAAGTGATAGCAGATTTAGAAATGCCAGAGGGTCTGTGTCTTTGCATACACAGAACTTTATCTCGAAGATTCCTGTGACTCCTCAGGTTGTATCTCTCCAAGAAGATGACTTATTTTGTAGCAGGAGATACCAGGAGAGTAATGCATTCCTTCACTAGATGAGCATTTACTGCATACCTACTATGGGAATGGCAAAATGACCACTGGGATACAAGGGTTAATAAGAGATCCCCCTGACCTTGAGGCGCAAATACTTGGCATAGAAAAGGGGACATACAAAATGACAAATATCAGTCCACCAGGAAGCTAGAAATATGGACATGAACCCACATTCACTGATGAGTTACATCAATGCAAAGAAAACACACGGTGTCAGCGACTCAGGCTTTGGACATAGCCTATTTCTCTATTTTTTTCTGTTATTAGAGAAGACTATATTTGCCTCTGTAGCACATTGTCAGAACAAACAAGGCACACACACTGTTCTGAAGCATGTCAGGGCTTTCAAATTAATGAAATTATAAAATTGAACTCTGCAGTGTATCCTCGGTTGATAGTATTTACAATATGCGTTTATCGTTAAGCACTGCATAAATTCAGGTTTTGAAAATTCATAAGAACTAGAGGAAGCTAATTTGGCACTATGTAAGTGAAATACTATTCCATTTTTTGACTACCAAAAGCCTGAGGTGACTATAATCCCCTTTAAATGTTTGATGTGGGGCTTTAAAAGCTTCTGGTATAAGGAATCGATCCAACCAGGACATTTTCATAATGAAGTTCCTATCCAGTATGGAATTTCTGATGCCGGTGAGTTAAACAAGGGCAAATATGGAGTCCCTCGTGTCCCCCACTTTAGCACGGCTTCATCTGCTTGTTTGCTTCTCATTCTGGCAGTATTTTTGCTGAACCTAAACCATAACAATGATCTACTTACATGGCCTGTTGTGTATATCTGTCATATTAAAATCTGGACTGTTTGTTTATCATGCTGTGATCTATAGCTTTCTATTAATTTAATTATACTAAAAGATCTTAAAAGCCTTGGGCTAAGTAACATGTCAATTAGAAATGAGTTTAACTTGGAATAAATATACATTTAATACTTATAATTTATTGCTTTAAATACAAACAAAGCCCTCACTATGACACAATCTATTATTAATTGCTCCAATGACCGGAGCCCAATTAAGTAAATCCATTTATATTTTCTTCAGAGAAAGTCGATGTTCATTTCTCATAGGAAGCACTAGATGCCTACATTTTCCTTTCTCATAAACCAGTAAGGCCACAAAGCGCATTTGTGTGTAATGAACTATGTCACATGTGAAGTCAGGGGAGGTGGGAAAGCCAGTAGCCAGGCTCTAGTCTCTTGGAAAAAAGTAACACCCAGACCAATGTCAGGCTCGCTTAAGTGTTTCACAAATAAAATATGATTAGACTCTATTACAGACTAATTAACTGCCCTTTTATGAATGTTGTCGACTCTTGGTGAATATAATTCAGGTATGCATCTCAAACTGCTGTAGTGTGTTCTCAGCAATTATACTTGGCCTGAAAACAACTCTAATGCTAGCTTTGTTTTTTTGGCTGTGTATAAAATGTTGCACATAAAAATGTCAGTCTCAGTGCTGAGAATAGATAGTTAATGCCGGGGGTCACATTTTTATGGCAAAAGTTGTAAATCTCTGAGAAATAACATTTATAGTGGAAACCCTGACACAATATTTTATGTACTCATGCTGTTCACAAAAGAAAGAATTTAGGAGTTTAGAAATTTTACTGTGTGAAACTATAAACAAATGTACACAAATCCACTTTCATTGGTTCCTGTTATTTTAAATCCTCCCTTCAAATCTGGGAATTTTTTATATCTTTCTCATGTAGTGATCTTTCACTGAAAATCTTCTTCCAAACATAATTTATTTTAATTCAGGTAAAATTATTATGTTTTATTATCAAATATTCTAAACATTATTTTGCTTTCCAACATGATGCATGCCAGATACCTCTAAAATTTCTACTACAGCTCAATAAGAACTTTATTCTGTGTGATCTAATGTATGATCTTAGTTTACAAATTAAGGCATTCGGCTATTTGCTGCAAAATGTCACCATGTCCCTGTGTCTCCTCGGGGTGGTACACCATCATGCTTAGAAAGGCAGGCTCTGGAGCACTCACCCCTCAATCCAGGACACTATCGTTAATCTGGAAATGATGACAGTAATACCTATCATGGTATGGTATGAGATACAAACAAGGAGAGACATCCAAAATACTTAGTAGAAAAGCAGCTACCAATGACCTGTAGATATCATTCACCTAAGCAAGTGTTCATGCCTAAAGAGAATTTAGGGACATGGAAAGTAGTATATTCAACATCGGCTTTTTCAAGCTAACGTTTAAGTCTTATGCGTGGCTTTTGCAGCTGCAACTGTAAAGTCTGTGTCTTTCGTATCTAATAAAGATGAAAAAAAAAAAACCAATATATGTTTGAAAGATAGATGTCAGCTTTCCCAACTTAATATTCTATTCTACTGACTGGAATATTAATTTAATGTCTTCATCTAAAATCTTGAGGAAACATTGTTTAAAAAAAAAACAACAACGCATCTCCAAAGTGGCAAAACAGCTTAGAACATGGGCAAGACCAACAGAAGCCAGAGGCAACATTTTTTTCCTGAGCTATCAGAAACTGAACAGAAATTTCTTGGATGTTCAGATTCCACTGGTGAGAGGTAAAGATTATCCTGTTAGAATGAAAAGATTCCTAGATTAACTCATTCAGTGATGTCTGGATTAACTCGTTTAACATATTAGATTAACATACAACCTTATAAATAGTCATTTCCACAATGTTTTATTTTACATGCTCGTTATAAAATATAAGTGCATATCAATGACAATATTCATACACATAAAATATTTAAACTTTAAGCTTCAATGGAAAGATATGTATTGCATTTATCACGTTGGATTTTGTTTATCATTTGTTTGTCTGTCATGCATTAAGAAGACTATGACTCTTTCCTGAAGAGCAAAATGAATTAAACTTTACTTCTTTTTTCTTTTTTTCTATTGTACTTTAGATTTTTAAATATAGATTAAATGGGATAGGTTTGAAGAAGGCCAGAGAGAAGTTGTCTCAGTTCAGTTTTCATAAAGGAAGTTCTGTTTAATGCCTGAAGTGAGAAATGCATTGTTCAATGGCATAGATATTAAAAAAAAAAAAAAAAAAATAAAAAAAAATCAATTACTTTGAAATTTATGGTTATATACGCATTCAAGGAAATTATCACAGTAAGAGAAAATAAATTATAAAATGTGTCTAGTATGCAATGACACAATGAAGCGATTGGATAAAACTCAGTCATTTATCAACCAGTTGAAAGCTTTCTCAGGGGATAAAGTTTCCAGTATTCCTAGGAATATTTTCATACTTATAAAAATTAGAGTGCATATAATTTATACACAAAAATAACATATAAATAATGTTTATAAATATAACAAAATTAATAAAATTCAAATGTATTATTGAAATATATTATTTTATTTTAAATTACTTAAATTTAAATGAGGTGAGAAGTTTATAACTCAATAAACTCATTTATTATTAGAAAAACACCTTGAACAGAAACAAACATTACAAGTGGAATTGTTTGGCTATAATAGAACTACATACCACCCTTTGTGTGCACATTCCCACATATCCACACTGAAGAGTTACGTGGCCTATGAAATATGTCTGTATACCATTCACAAGACTGAACCACGTGACAGCTCCACGTTTAACCCTCTCAAAAACACTTGAGTAGTAATGATCCCTAGGTACCGAATAGGGGAATTAGAAATGCACTCAAAGCAGTCTAGTCTCAGGATGGAGCTGAGATTTGAACCTGATCTCTCTGGACACCAACGCTGAATGCTAAGAACTGTGCCCATCCGCCCATTGGTCTGAACGTAAAGAGTCCTTAACCAGATGTGGACATGGGCATAGGCCCAGATAACAGATACCTGCACACTGATGATTATTCACATTGCATTTTTTTCTGCTTTTAATATTTAAATTCCATCCTTATGTCAAAAGACTCTAAATGTTTATTCAATTGTTAACAACCAATCTTATCTAAATGGTGATACCCAATTGTGGCCTTGTGGAAAATCTCACGTCTAATTCTCACTTGGATGTAAAACTGCACACTCTGATAAAACAACCTACAGTGATTTATAAAATTGGCATAAATGCACATTGATAGTCTATGTTTGTTTGAATTTGTTTATAAATATTTCCACACACAATGTTCGCATAACCATATCTGCATCCGTGAATGCACATATATTTTCCTCTCCATGGATTAGAGGTAGCACTGGGTGTGTGAGGGAATGCCAGTGCGAGCTAGTCTACGTCAAAGCAATAGAATTGCACAGGGAGAGAGGAAAGAGAGCCCTACCGAACAATAAAATATTCACAAAGTAAAGCCCACACCACAAGTAATTGAATTAAACAATAGCGATACAGACAGCGGCATTGCCTGGGGATTAATGATCAGCTAGGAAAGTTGATCCTCCGAGGCAGTCATCAATCCCCAAGGAAACACCCCTCACCAAGGTCACTGTGACTATCAGAACCCATTCTTTTCTTCAATGGGGGCTCTAAAACCCTTCATTTTTCTTGGTTTCCTGCCATATCATCATTCCTTCAGGTGTCTGTGAAAGAGATGACTTTGAATGATGCCAGATTGAACTTACTATTTCAGAATAATTGATCTCCAAGGCATCAACCGACCAAACATATTCTTCCATGGTGGAATATTTATGAGTTTTTTGAGTCATGAAAATGTAGTAAACTCTGAAATAAAATTTTTGCTTTATGCTGGACCATAATGTTCTTGGAAGAAGACCTTATTAAACATATATTCTGACCTGGCTCAGTGGTTTACGCCTATAACCCCAGAAGTTTGGGAGGATAAGGTGGTAGATCACGAGGTCAGGAGTTTGAGACAAGCCTAACCAAAATGGTGAAACCCTATCTCTACTAAAAATACAAAAATTAGGTGGGTGTGGTGGCAGGCACCTGTAATCCCAGCTACTCAGGAGGCTGAGGCAGGAGAATCGCTTGAACCCAGGAGGCGGGCAGCAGAGAGGGACTCCATCGCAAACAACAACAGCAACATCAACATATAGTCTTAGTTTTCATTGTCATTCAAAATGAGAATAAGGACACAAACCACACAATTAACTTTACTCACAACTTCTTGTTATATCATTTATATACAAATGTCATTGTATACAAATGACATTTATATACAAATGACATGATGATACGTTGCAAGTAAAATACACAATTAAATCTGACCACTACTTTGTAAAAATATTTGTAAATAAGACTGTGTAATGACTTTTCTAAATCAGAAGTTCGCATAATTGAATTTTTTAAAATCGTTATCTACCAAGACACATTTATTATCCATTAGGAACATATGTCTTGTTTATGTACTTGTCAATAAACAAGAAAATAAAACAATGTTACAGAAAATACAACAATAATTATAGTTTGCAAAATTCGGTCTAAGTTTAGAATTTAACAAGTTGGATTTTTTTCAAATTCTGAGTGTTCACTTGAATGATGGTGTCCTAAACTGTTACTGGTTGGACATATTTTCTGTGCCTTCTCAGATTTTCGTAGTTTCTTACGTCTCCAGTGTCCTTCATACTGCAGATTACATAAACCCTGGCAGAAGGGCACAGATCTGGCTTCCTGGAGACTCGTGAAGGTGCCAGGTGAGTCAACCCAGCAGTTCCGGGGAGTGACTTCCCCATGGAGCACATGTTGAACCAAAGAAGTCTTTAGAAAGAGGCAGAAAACTCCATCAGCTCTCCCTGCTTTCCTCCCTCAAGGGTCTGGTCACCCAACAGACTGATTTTCCTCATGAAGCAGTGATCCCATGCACAGAATTTCCTGGGGCTCCACCCCTCCTTTCTGCCTCACTTTTCTCTGACTTCAACCACACATGTCTGGGACTGCACTTCCCAATCAAGCATCAGCATCCAAGTCTTACCCTAGTCTTCTTTCCTAGGATTCCAGACTAAGACAGCTCATATTCAATTATGCAAGCTTAAAACAAAATGATACCCATGTTTTCCATAAACCACAAACTAGTTATGAGCAATTTTTTTCATCTATTAACATTTTCTTTTTTTCATAGAATTAGCAATTTTATTTATTTGTAGCTTATTTAAATGTAGATTGTAGGTAAAGTTGAACATTTTTGTATTTGGTTAATCAAATTATAATTTGCATATTACCTGCCCAATTTATTATTCTATATTCTTTCAGCCCCATTATTCTTCAATACCTTAGGTGACATGACACTGAATTCTGTCTATCCATGTTTGTGTCTGTTCTCGTCTTTTCTTGGTTCCATAGGTTTTTGAACAAAATAAAATAGTGTTGTAGCAGATACTACTAGTTTATTTTTTACCAATTCTCCCCATCTGTAATGTAACAGGATCTAACTTAATGAACAGTGGCAATGTGTTCTCTTCATCCCGGGTCCCTTTCAGATAGAGGAACCCAATGGAGCATCAGCAGTTGTTGGGGTTGGGCTGGTGACCGTCCACTGCTCCCAGGCACCCCGACTTCCATCTTCCAGTTCTTCTAGTATATCCTGCACTCCAGAAGCCGGCCTGTAGGAAATAGGTAGAGACAGAGAAGGAGAGCCCAGCAGGTCATGGGGAAATGGGGTACGTGTTCCTCCAGGCTGCATCCCTTCACTCAGTATCAGAGCTCTTGTCCTACAGCAATCTCTCTCCATGCAGCCCTCTGTTTCCAACACTCCATAATTTCCAGTTTGCCAACTTTTCCTGAAGAGAACATTGAGATTAGAGGCTGAAGAGCATGCCTCCCATTTACAGAGGTTAGTGGGTCTGGAGACCTGTCCAGCTCCCACTGTGTGATCTCTTCACACTTGAAAATTATTATTTCTCCATATTTTATTGCATCTTTCTTCTTTAGCTGCAATTTAAAAACATCAATCCTTTTCATCTGTTCATCACATCAACTTTTTATCTTCCAAACTGTGGTTACTCAGCATTCTGTCTAAAAACACCCCGTTCCCCAACTTTCCCCAGGGAATTGAAGGCCCTTGTGTTTTCCCATGCAGTAATTTACAAAATACACCTGCCACATTCTGAGGTCCAGGTCCTCAAGCTTGAGAGGCAACCTCTCTGAGTGTTTCTAACTTAGCCTATTGCTCTAGGAGTATGTAAGGCAGAACAAAAATGTTTTTCTTGGTTTTGTTTTTGTTTTAATGTGGATTTCCTCTGTTGGACTCCCTTTATGTCCATAAAGATACCTGCAAGATCTTAATCAGTCACATCAGGAGTGTTTAAAGAAAAATGTTGGAATACTCTACAATCACATTCACAAGAAAAGTCATTTTCTTCTGCCACTTTGAGATGGAAATTGGGCCTGAATACTAGCCTTTCCATTCGGGAATCTACACATGGCTTTTCTCTCTGAGTCCATTTAACTCACAATCTCTGTGGCACAAGGGAAAGTTGGCAGGACCTCGATAACCCCACAGTAAGAATAGGCAGTAGGCACCTTGGCCTTCAAAGAACCCCAATGGGATATTCTGCCATCATCTCCAGATTTATCTGCTGAAACATAATTTCAAATTTAAAAACTGGGTATTTAAACTGGACGTTCTCAGTTTTTTTTTTTTTTTTTTTACTTTCCATATCAACAATAATTTCATTCTTTTCTTTGGGGAGAATAAAAATACAGATCTGAAATTAAAATCAGGGAAGAGACCCCCAGGCTAAGGACAATGAGTGCTACATCCACTGACATGGAAGGGAAGACCTACTTTTTCTTGTCTTGGCTGGTTGGGAAGCTCTCTATGCAGTGTCCTCAAGGCAGGGCTGTGGTCCAGCTCATGTGACCGCTGCAAATAACAACAGCAACAATAATAATAACACAATAATACGAATCTATTATTGATCACTTTATTTACCAGCATGCTTTATTCATACCAGAGTCTGTAAAATACTATTCTGTAAAGTATTGCCAAATTCAGAGGAATTTTCCTACCAATAACACTACATTAAGTGTACTTACACAATAAAACCTCAACCAGGGTGTTTTAATTTATCATATTCGTTTCACACGCTAACACTGGTCAACTCTCACAAAAAAAAATGAGGGTAATTTATTTGTCTTTATATTTTGCAAGAAGGATTTCAACAACCATGCCTTTCAGCATATCTTGTATTTTCAACTTCATATTACAATCATCATGTAATAATATAATAATATGACTTGTAATCTCATGTATTTCAATATTCATCTTGAACTTTAGCTGCCAAGATCCTTCACAGGATGAATAGCTGCATGTTGAAGAGTGTTGGAATCTAAGTTGTTTCTCAGGAGCAGCGGGTTAGTCACGACGTCTCCCCTACATTGGATCTTGTTGAAGAAAATGACGAGAAAAACAAAACAAAGCAAATAGCAAACACACAATTGAAAAGGGAACGCTGGCATGAAGTATGTGTTGACACAGAAGTCTTCTATAAAAGATTGCCAGTCATTTGATCATAAACAGGAAATGCTACAGGAATCTTTTGCACAGCTCTTCATGGGGGAACCTACTAGGTACATTGGTTATTCCCTTTAAAAAAAGTTTTTTTGGAAGAAATTTGTCTTCTGACTGAATGCATGCCATATCATGTATAAAACAAAGCAATTGTGTAGTGGGGCTGAATTAAAGCAGAAGCAGTCCTTCACCTGAGATTGTGCATTCAGCCCAGACCAGTGATCCATCCACTTCCGCCTCAGTCGCCAAGGTCAGGACTTCCCAGCTCAGCTTTGCCCTTGAAGTCTGCCCCTTCCACGCCTTTTTAAAACTGAAATAGGAACCACTTTTCCAAAGCAATCTCTAAACCTGGACCATGACATCTGACTTTGTTGCCAGATGAAGCTTGGGTCTACACTGTTCCAATCTCACCCACGAACTGGATCCACAACGGGTATTCTGTTATCTGTTACTACACCCTGTAGTTTCTCCTTCTTTCATTTAATAATTTATCTGTCCATCCATCCATTTATCAAAGGTCTGTCAAGCCTCCCTGAAAACACTTTGTATTCATGTTGGAAGACACAACAGTTGCCCAATGAAAAAACAGAGAAGGCCTGAGCTCTCACCAACCTTTCCTTCTAGAGGAGGAGACAGGAAAGAGCCCAGTTCATAAATACCAACATAAAGTGACAGTAACAAATGTCAGTGGGCAGAGCATAGGAAACAACCACCAGGCTTGGGTGGCTTCTGTCAATGGGGTAGGCAAGGAAGGCTTGTCTGAGAAGTGACATGGAGAGCTGAGATCTGCGGAACAAGGAGGAAACACCTGGGTACAGACGGACGTGAGAGGGGGGTTTCTGAAGAACCAGAGCACAGTTTACAGGCTGGGGAATGACTCTCGTGTTCCCGTGACAGAAAGAAGGCTGGTGAGACTGGAGGGCTAGATTAGAAGCTGTAAGACAGGGCCACAATTTTCGGGCAAGGACCAAATCACCCTGGGCTTGCTGTCAAGGGAAGACAGAATGTGTGTAAAAGGAAGCTACTGGAAGGCAGGGGTGTATCTGACAGTGGCTTCAAAGTGACGGGGGGTCTAATCCGTCACAGATTCCTTTGACTATTTTGCTGTCACACAACCTGAAACACAGTTTGCATTTCCTACAAAGTACATCGGTCCCCTTTTATCTAAGGGGCATATAGTTCAAGACCCCCAGGGATAGGTGAAGCTGCAAACAGTACCAAACTGTATGCGTACTGTTCTCTCCTGTGCATGCACATCCATAATAAAGTGTAGTTTACAGTTTAGGTCCAGTCTTCTTGCATTTGGGGGCCATTATTAAGTTGGATAATTGCTGTTTGAACACAAGCACTGAGATACGAGGACAGTCTCTGTAACTCAGAGGGCTTCTCAGTGACTGCTGGGTGTGTAGGTGTAGACAGCATGGCTGTGCTGAACAAAAGGAGGAGTCATGTCCCAGGTGGGGTGACACAGGAAACTGTGACATTTCATCACACTACTCACCATTTAAAAATTCTGTATTTTTTTATTTCTGTAATTTTCCATTTTTGTATCGTAGTTGACCTGGCAACAGAAACCACAGAAAGTGAAACTGCAGATAAGGGGGGACGACTGTGTTACAAAACCCTTTGAACAATCAATCATGAATGGCAAAAATTAAATAACATTTTCAGACTGGAAAGCTCAGTGTGCTTTTTTGCTGTAAAGGATGTGATGGAAAATATATTCTCCATTTTTTTTTAATTGTAGGCAAAACAACTTTTCTGAATTATTTTTTTTATTTTATAAAAAAGTATCCATTTGGGGCAATACATTTTGTATTTACGAGCATGACCTTTGAAAAGAATTGGAAAAAATAGGAGAAAATAGCAGCCAACACACTAGGGAGAGGCAGCCTCACAGCTTGTGTACTTGTCCTAAACTTGGCAAAAACTGGTTTTGATTCTTGAGACATTTGTTTGATTGTTGGAATCGCACGATGTTCTCTCCGCCGACTTAGTTTCACAGCCGTGTTGCTGACATCCGCGGACACCCAGAGCAGTCTCCATAATTTGCTGTCATCCTGTTTAAGAGTGTTTATGTGGCAGTTGGTAGAATTTCCTGCAATGACTTTAGAAAACATAGATACATTTAAAAAAAAATTCTGAAGGATTTTTATGTTTGTATCTTGTGAAAGGTTAACATTTATAAATAAGAAAACATAGAAGTTAATCTATATTAATCCTACACAATGCCATTTCTTCTTGAGTACAGTAAAATTCTTGTCTTGAACTATTTTTTTTTTTCTGAATGAATGAATTGGCCAGCAGGCTGAAGTGAACAGATAAAGCTATAGGGATACTTCTGTGAAGTCTCCTTCCAGTCAGGAATCAGATAATTCATACATATCCTGCTTAGATTTGAAAAGACAGTGGCAAAAAAAAAAAAAGAAAAAAAAAAAAAAAAAGACAGTGGCATAAGAAGTATAATTAAATTTGCAAGTGGTTATTTTTAACACATTAAGCCTAGTATTCTGCATCCAGTTGAGCAATAAAATATTGTTTTCAAATTCATCTATTTTCATTGGGCATATTAAGGGGAAAATTCTGGCTTTGCCTGCAAAGACGCTATCTGACAATTATGTAGTTAACATTTTTGAATGCAATATAAAAAGATAATTCAGAACAGACAACCTCACTTTGTACTACAAAATCTTGTAGCCTGTGCAATTGTTTTTGTTCAAATTCAGCTCTTTTATTTATTTAATCCTTAACTATTTGCACTAGTTTCTTAGCCATCCAACCATCATGAACTTGTTCCTATGTTGATGCTTCCGGCCAACTGTCTCACACATGTGGAATATTATTAGGGGCGTACTCTAAATTTAATGCACGGCTACAACTATTTTGCTTTCATGACGTGTGGTAATATCCATAAATGGACTCTTCGCTGTTGGCATTACTGCTCCTCTTTCCCCACTTGCATTGCCTAATTATGGCTGTCCCTTGAACAATTTGGCAAATGCTTGTATAGCGTCTTCAATTAAAAATAAATAAAGCAGAAGAATGTTCTTTCTGTATCCTTCAGCCTTAAAAAAATAAATGTTATCCCTTAGATCTATTAAAGAAATGATTCCAAATCTTCTCTTTCCAGTGCAATTTTTCTTAGGGCAAATTAAAAATGTGTGGTATCTAATCCAAATAAATATTATGCCTTCAACCCCCACACTTCCTATTGCACAAACTTCCCTAACAATTGTTTCATACAATTTTACTAAGCGTGGACACTCGGAGTCCGCGTGCTCTCTCCTCTACCACGGTCCCCAGTGCTGGGTACGGCACCTGCAATCCCCACACTGTGACTCAACTGTTCCATATCTGGACCCCTTAGGACCCCAGTGGTCTGTGAGCCGGCATCAGACTGAAATACGCTGACACCCTTCTAAAATGATGCTAGAAAAAAGCTATCACTTTCCCTCACTGCATGTCAGTCCATTTGTTTACACATGGCAGAAAGGTGAATACTGAGGATTTACTCTACCCTGACTGGAATTGTTTTGAAGTTAGGTTCTTTTTGAAAGACGAAGGGTTTTACTGATGTGTGGCCTAAATGGAAGGCCACACAAAGAAAATGGCTGTCAAATCTTAGAAATGTTACATCATACTGTGAACCTTTGACAGTGAAAACAAATGGGCTAACAGTCCTAATCACTGTAGAAGGAAAAATTATGAGCAGGAAACATTTATTTTACATTGAAAGCAATTTTTAAAAAACGTGTGAGAATTCAGGAGAAAGTGGGATACAAGAAAAGTTCCGTTTCCTTTTGCAATAAAATATCCTGGGCACGTATAACTTTGTTCAATTTGATAACCCTGTCTCACATGTTGAAGTGAGAGGCCTGGGTGTGAACCGCAGGAGGATCAAAAGATTCCCAGAATCTGAGTCAGAGGAGCAGAAGTGACCATCCTCATGGAATGTTTCCACAATTTCCTCAGCAAAGCAAGGCTCTGCTTTTCTGTGAAATAGCTTTTACCATCCACGTCATTAAAAGTTCAAGGGTAATCCCAGCACTTTGGGAGGCCGAGGCGGGTGGATCATGAGGTCAAGAGATCGAGACCATCCTGGTCAACATGCTGAAACCCCGTCTCTACTAAAAATACAAAAAATTAGCTGGGCATGGTGGTGCATGCCTGTAGTCCCAGCTACTCAGGAGGCTGAGGCAGAAGAATTGCCTGAACTCAGGAGGCGAAGGTTGCGGTGAGCCGAGATCACGCCATTGCACTCCAGCCTGGGTAACAAGAACGAAACTCCGTCTCAAAAAAAAAAAAAAAATGTTCAAGGGTAATTAATTTTCTTTCTAAGCCGAGAATTCACCTGCATTTTGGCACGTGATATTGTAGAGGCAGGGATGTCTTCTGATCACACCAAGGCAGCATATAGTAAGGGAAGGGGTTGGGTATTTATGCACCTTACAGGCAAGTTGACTTGCTTCAAGTCTCAGAGGGTTAGGCCAGAAAATCCAGGAAGCCTAACTCTCAGGACACAGGAAGGGATATAAAGAATTTCTTTAATAATGGGCAGAACACTGAATTCTGGAAATCACATTTCTGCTGACTCACCAACTTAAAAAAAATATTTCATCCACATAAGTGAAATTTGGCTTATAAATTATTGTCTCAAAATGTAGCAGAAAAGCAAGAATCAAAGGAGATGAAAAAAACAAGTAGAGTTTATGTTATCCTTAAAGTTATTTTTGCAATGGTTGTATTAGATTCTAGTTTGTATCAATGTTAACTCAAGGTAAAAGTTTCACCAGTTGTTGAGACTGAGATCTGCACTGATGGCCACTCCTTCTCAACTGCCATTTTTTTCTGTTCTATGGAAGATGCCCTTGGATAATATGTTTAAGACATGTCTTTAAAGTGTGCTTCTTAATATATTCACTGAATTACAGCTTCTACAACTGGAGGCAATTCAGATTCTAAGCTAGATTTCTAAGCAAGCATGCAAAGAATATTTTTAGATCAAGGGATTCCAGAAGGGTGTAAATCTGAATGGAAGCAGACTGGACTAGGGATGTGCAGGGCCTGTGGGAGGAAGGCCTGGATGTGGGGCCCACCTGTTCCTTGATTTCTTCTTAGGCTTAAAGAGTTAGGGATAAACACGTGGCTTGCGGAAGGCTGGCTGCATGCAGTACATACCTGGACAGACACTCATAACTGTCAGTCATGGCACCAGCAGGTCTGATGCTGTGGGGCTCCCTCCCTTGTTCCTGGACGTTGAATCCAAGAGGAATCCTGTTGGGAAAACTCACAGGTAATGTGCCTTGAACACCTGTGTGTCAGGCAGTGGCCTGAATGCTTCACATATGCCATTCACTTAATTTTCACACCAATTGCATGAGGTAGTTACTCGCCTTATTACCAATTTACAGGTAAGGAAAATGAGCCATGAGAGATTATCTTCCCCCAGAAAATGTGCTGGTAAGTGTCAGAGACAGAACATGAATGCAATCATCTGGGGTCCAGAATATGCATTATTATTTATTGTATACCACCATGAACTGTAGAAAATCATCTAAAGCTGAATTTGATTTTTAAAATCAAATTTTAAATATGTAATCTATTGTAATATAAAATAAATCTTAAAAATTATTTATTAGTATATGTTATTAGCGTTATTTGTCAGCATGACATTTGATGAAAAAAATCATTGTATTGTTCTGTTTTTGTCAGTTTTTAAAAATGAAAGCCGTAATACTTTTCCTATAATAAGTTACAAGATATTTGCCAAAAAGTAAATAGTAAAAAATTTGTCACAGTGAAAACAGGAGCATAGATCTTAACCTTCATCCTCACCATCATATCAAGTAAGTTTTATTCTGGCTATGGTAGGTAACAATGAAACAATATTTTGCTTCAACTTATAAATAGGGAATTAAATATGTGGCTGTGACATAACTGAAGCATCTATCCAGCCCCTGAAGACTGGAGGAACCAAGCTTGAGTGTCTTCGAGTGAGGACTAATTTTTTGCTGGTTTTTGAATAAAAGCTTGGGATGTAGTCCAGTTGATTCTGCCAGCCCACAGCAACATGCTGTAGAAAGAGTTTTGATCAACTTTGTTAATTCAAATTCAGTACAGGTTTTAAATAGAAGATATAAAACAAAATGGTGACATATATTTTTTGCTATAGAGAAAAGAGAATTTGAAGGCAGAGGAGGAGGAAAAAGAGAGAAACGGATGCTTTCTGCTATGCCCTGTTGGCTCCCATCTTGCTGTTGACGTTGGCTTTCCGCAGGTTCTCGGAGGTGGGTGACAATGGCCCTACTGTTGTCCCCTCTCCCGCTCTGAACCCAGCATTGATGATTTAACAAGCCCGAGGGGATACTGTTTCCTATCCCAAAAACAACAATCCGAATTTTCCTTCTGTGAATGTTTTCATGAATGAGTTTGAAATGCTTTTGTTTTCAGGAAGAAAAAGAACTATGTTGTGTGGACAGTGAACAATTACTCATTATTTTCCTCGTGAATCCTGCTTTCTTCCTTGGCTGGGACTAACCGCATTTCACTTTTACCTAGAAGTTTCATAGCTTGGTCTCTGACTTTCAACACCAACTTTTCTTTTTCTTTTTTTTTTTTTCCCTTTTGGAAAAGCAATTCCTTTTATCTGTCTTGGACATGGAAGTCTGTAGGTCTTTCAATTTGCTTGACCAGTTTGTGAAAGAGAACAGATTCTACAATTTTATTGGTGGACGCAATAAATTTCCAGATTAACACTTCAGTAGCATCCTCATCAAATGTTAAAAACAACAGAAGCCAAAGTAATGAACAATAGGGAAAATTAGAAATGTGCAGTTGTCATTTTACTAGGAGAAGCCTAGACTATCATCTACATCGTAAGCAGGCATAGCTTATCCGTATAACTCAAGGCATTCCAAGACACAGAAGCTCATTCAAGTGAAAAAAACCTGTGCTGGGACTTTCGTTGAAAAACCTTCTTTTGATTAGTGTTTCCCAGACTCCTTCTTTCTTCTGGCAAAAGCCGCTATACATTTAAGAATGATTTGAGAGATCATGTGCACTTACGGTGTCCCTAATCTAAGCAGTTGTTTTGTCTAGAACCCAAAGGTGACATACATGTTAAATTTAGTCACTATAGCTAAGAAATTAAGGAAATAGACACCATGATTAAAATTTTCACAGAACCAAAGCACGATGGGTATTAATCGCAAGCATTCCTTGAAGCTGATTTCGTCAGCTTGTACTTTTTGAAATAGAATTGTTTTAGCTGAGAAATAAAATGTAGTTAAGCATGCACTTGGCAGTCTGGTCAATGAACCCCAATATGAGGTAATTTGCCTTCTCCCCCTGGGGATATCTGGCAATCTTTGGAGATGGTTTTGCTTGTCACAACTGATAGGGGGCCCCTGCTCTCCCATGGGGGGAGTCAGTGATCCTGCTAAGTGGCCTGCAGTGAGCTGAACAGCCCCTCTCAACAAAGAATCATTTGGTGCCAAATGTCATGGTGCTGAAGCTGAGAAACTAGATAATGGCCTTTAGTTCCTCTGGGCACAGCTTCCTGGTGCTGTAATTGTCCGTTCTCTGCTGTGTAACTGACATTTGTCAGTGGTGCGTGATCTAAAGGCCACTAACCTTATATTTTAGGGGTAGTGAGACCAGTAAGATAATCTGGATTCTTCTTCCAAAGTGTAGGAATGTGACGAGTGACAGAAGAAAGGCTCTGGAAGGCCTTCAATTGCCTCAGCGGGTCAATGCCACGCAGGAAATCTGCCATGTTCTTTTTGGGATTCTACCCCTGAGAGTTCCTCCAAAAAGACTGAGGACGAGACGTGCCTGGAGCTTCCTGACGAGTGCCTCCCCCTTCCTGCAGGCGCACATCTGGGAGACCGCAGTGTGAAGGGGCAGCACTCGGGACCTTCAGTTGAGCCTGGGTTCCACATGCCACAGCCCACAGATCTGGGGAATCTGTGCATGCAACCCACGATCTCCGGCTTGGGGTTATGATATTTATAAGAAGTACATGTTGTTTTAGATTCCTCCACATTTTCCAAAAAGAGAAAAAGCGGTCTTCACAATCCTGCCCAAACTGGGATTTCTGGGGAGTGTTCTTTATGCTTTGGCTTCAGGAACAGCTTTCTGGCCATGCAGAGGCAGTTTTAATGGAATTATGTCTCAACTCTATTTCACATTGGGTTATATTTAGAAAAAGTGTTCTTCTGATATTCACTTTGAAGAAGTGTCTTCTTTGAAATTTTATCCCTCCTCAGAGAGATTTATACGTCCTCCGCCTTAATGACTGAGATTCCCTAGTGAGCCCTTCTGAGCTTTATATTCAGAGAGAATTGTATTTGCCACATTTACTTTCAATGATGAATCTTCATGTGGATATCTCCCAAAGCCTTAAAGCAATAGATGGGCCTTGCAGAAATCAAATAAAGAAAACTAATGAACGAAAGAACAGCCTTGATGTACTCAACAATCAATAATCTTTATTTTAGGACCTGATCAAAATCACAAAGGATGTGACTATTTAGGGAAACATAAACTGAGTGTTAGATGGGTCTCCCAATGGAATGCTGGTTTCCGTGGTATATAAACAAAAAATACAGGAGCTATGTTGAAAGAACTGACTTGTTTGTGAAAAGGCAGGCTCATATGAAAAGATGAAAAGTACTGCAACCCATTGGGTGGTTTCAAATGTGAACCTTCCTCTCAGCTCTCCGCTGGCCTCTCTGTGTTTAGTTGCTCTGAAATACTTTTATTTTTATTTTATTATACTTTAAGTTCTGAGATACATGTGCAGAATGTGCAGCACGTGCAGCTTTCTCACATAGGTATGCATGTGCCATGATGGTTTGCTGCACCCATCCCCCATCATCTACATTAGGTATTTTTCCCAGTATTTTCTTCTCAGTTTAAGTTATTAAGTTGAGAATTCCGAGTTGCAAGCTGCATTTAGAGTAAAAGTTTTTTATTTGAGTTCACGATGTTGTAGGAAAATACCATATACTGCCTAAAATTGGCTAAAATTTTAAGTTTTGATATATAGGGTAAGGCATACTGCTGATGACAGTGCGGATAGACTCAGTTACTTTGAGGTCAAGTTGAAAGTACATTTTGGAAAAAAATGCATTCTAGCACGTAGCAATTTATGTTTTGACATCGACCACAGGGCAAAGTTGCACATGTGCAAGAAGAGTTTATAAGAGAATGGCTTCTGAGTTGAGAATGGGTCAATAAGCTATTTTGCAAGGGTATAATCTAGGAGCTATCTTGAATTCATTGATTTCTCTTACCTTTGACGTCCAATTTATCAGCAAATCCTCTAAAAGCTTTAGTTAAAAAATTGAAAAATAAAACTGAAATTTGCTATTTAACAGCTTTAAAAAATGAGATACAACCCTATGATGTAACATAAGATGACCTCCAAGTTAGGAAATAAGGAAACTGCCACTGATTTTATAAAATTATAGTTATTATATTAAAAAGAAATCTATGTCTTTGCATCAGTATATATCCTTGTATAGAAATGCATAAGAAAAGTCTGAACATCAGTCCTCAAAGCTGGTATCCGTGGCTTCTCCTGAAAATGTTGAGGGAAGATGACGGGTTTCTGTGAGGAAGATGCCGTTGAGGTTAAACCTGAAGGATAAAGAACAAGCACTCTCAAGGTGTGAGGAAACAGCTTTCCAGGAAGATGATACGGCGAGAATAATGGCTGCTGGCTCTAAGATCAGCAGCCCTTGTTCTGGCTGTGTTCTCTTCCTGGAAATAATAACAAGTTAGCAAGGGTAAGGGTATAGCTAAGCAAACAGAGGGCAAGGGAAGATGGTCAGAGGTGGCCTAGGAACCAGCGTGTTAGTAGGCAGGACTGCCGAGAGTTTGGATTCCACACTTAATAGCCCGAAAACTGCTGGAGTGCTAAACTATGTGACTGAGATACATGGCTTGACTCATTGAGAGTTCACTCCACAGAACGTTCAAGGGTCAGGGCAGGGAGGATGGCTGGCACTGCCAGCTCTAGGTAGGAGACTACGGTGCCTTATATGAGGGGCTTAATGGCTGGATATGGGGAGCGGTGATCACCCCAGGAAGGTATTTAACAACAGAGAGGGGGATTTCTATCATTGTTCTTTGGCTAACCACCATCCATCCACAATTATTATTAAACCCCAATGAATATTGGGCTTATTTCACAAAAATTGTTAAGTAAGTTTTGTTGTGGTACAAACCCACACTCCTGGGGACATTATACTTGAAAAGCGAGGAAGAAGAATCAACAAAGAAATCCAAGATTGGGGCCTGACTATCTGGTTAAACGGTGGTGGTATTTACAGAGTTGGAGGATGCTGGAGAGGACTGCCCCCTGCACTGGGGTCTCGTGGGCACAGTGAGTCTAAGATGCTGGGTACCTAGTTAGATACACAAATTGAAACTCATGAGAGGAACCCAGCCCAGCAAAATACTTTTTGTCACCACTGGTATAATTGGAAATATAATTCAATTTATGTTAAAAAAAATAAGAGACAACATTCAAATTATTATTTGAAGTACAAAATTTACCTGGAGGTTCTATGTATTTGCTTGTTTTCTTGGCATGGTTATTTGGGTCTCAGTGTACACTAACCTCCTTGCTGTCGGTGGAAAATAATTGCATTTTTCTTTGTGGAGGTTATTAGAAATTTGTGTATAAGTTAACACCTCAAACCACTGCAATTTTAAATATAAGAAATGGAGGAGAAAGCAGTGCTGGAACATAGGAAAATGAAAAAGAGCTGCCGATGAAAGCTCTGTAGATCTCAAAAAGTTGTTAATCAATCACTGGGTCTTTCTGGGATAACAAAAGCACCAGTAGACAAATTGGATACAGAAACCCAGGTAAATAATGTTTTAATTATTTGCAGAGGTTATTGTGGGTCTGTGCCAGGACAAACTTAAAATAATGTTTTTTGTGAAATAAGCCCAATATTTCATTGGGGTTTAATAATTGTGTATAGATGGTGATTAGCTAAAGTGCAATAAAGTTAAATTAAGCACAATGATTATCAGTATTATTAAAGGTACATAAAATGCCTACTAAAGAAAAAAATATGGTAGAGAGATATATTTCTGATAGCTTTTCTACTAAAATCTTTATCCTGGAAAAATTTGCACTTCATCTGAAAGTCTTCTCCGTACCTTTACCAAGGGCAAAGGGCAAAATATAGCTTGAAGAAAGATTGAAAATTATGAAAACAAATAAGCTTAGTGCTTGCTTGCTGATTCCTGATAATCTTTTAAATGTGAGATGCTATTTGTGGCTTGATTTAAAGCAGGGACTATCTATGAATGCAGTGGAAAAGCTTTTATCCAGGATTTTATACAACTGAACACATCTGAACAGTGTAATTATTCTGAAACAATGATTAACCACTTGACAAAATAATGTCATTATGATAACTGAGGAAAAGACATCTCCTGGTGTAAATTCTCCATGATCAGTGGGTACAAGGGGCTATGGATGTAAGCAGGTACAAGGCCACGGCATCAGATGCAGACTGAGCTGTAGGGATGGGAAGGAAGGGGTGGAAAACAGCTCTGACAGAGGACATTTCTGATTGTAAATTTCATATAAATTTCATGGAGTAGGAGCCATTTGAGAGCAGAAGACAACCCGAATGAAAAGGGAATTAGAGAAGGAAGTTCTAGCAGGGGTGACCCGAGGCTCTGATGCCCCTTCCCGAAGGTGTTTCTGCGGCACGATCCTCTCCTGTTCTTTCCCAGGATGCTGCATCAAAACCCAGGAGCACAGCCATTAGGCTAACCCCTCCTCAGACAGCAAGAATTTCCTTTTTAGGACAACAAGCCTGAGTTGTGTTGGAATGTTCACTCTCTGTGTGAAAATTGTTAAGTTGCATTTTTTTAATGTTACTAGAAAGAATGTATGTATTTTTTTTCTGTTTGAAATTAACCTGGATATCTTTGACTAGAGCAAAATACAAATGGATATTGGATATATTTACACCCAACAAAAGGTTTTATGAGACCTGGATATTTGAATGTCATTCATTTCTCCCAATCTACTTTATATCTTCTATTGTACAAATAGTTATAAGACGAAACATTCGTAAATAATTTTTCTTTACTGGATTCAAAATATGTGAATTCTTCAACTTGTTAGTTCACAACAGGCCATATATTAAGCATCACTAGTAAATGATTTTCTAATATACTAACCAAGTAGGAATACTGGTTTTTGCAGTCTGAAAGCTGTGAAGTTCACCTGCATTTCTTCAAAAGTACCAGGAAAGCAGGATGCCCAGTTTTAACACACACTCACATGTCTGTGCACACACACACACAATCATCTGTTTCACTTGACTTATGCAGAGAATCATACTGGATGATTTGCTAATTGCTATTGCAGGTAGTATTATACATAGTCAATAGTTGGAGCTCATAGCCATGCTGATTTTAACTCACCAAGAAAATCACAAAGGAAAAACAGAATGTGGAAGGAAAAAAAAAACAGATTTACACATCTCGGGATACACTAAGACATTTCAGTCTTTAAGGTGCCAGTAAAATTACAGAGTATCCGATAATAGCTATATCTGGTGCTTTCTTTGACTGATGAGAGCCAAGAAAGAGAAAGACAGAAAGATTAAGAAGACCTTAAAATCCATATGACTAAATAAAACTATCCTTATTTACTAACCTCCCAGACTGTTACCAGAGGAGCTGACAGCTACAGTGAATCAAAGTGCTGGAGATGGGCCGTTACTGCGTGGAAAGGGAAATGTCTGGCAGTGAAAATAAAGCTTTATTTTAAAATCAAATTAATAAATGAATGAGCTACAACCGATAAACAAAAGCCTTTTTATTTATGAAGGCTGTTCTTCCAGCAAATAAGTCAGAGAATGAGTTAGTAGTGGTTTGCTTTTTCCTCTCTAAATGACATTAACGCCTCAACCTCTCTCTTTCTCCATTGAAAGTTCCAATCCAAAGTCACTTAAGCCTTTGCTCCACATAAGGGAAATGTCTTAAAACTCACGAATATGATTGTTACATATTTTCCTAGAAATAAATGAAGAACCTTTGCTCTATGGAAGCATATTATATGCAAACAATATCTGTGTCTTTCCCAAATTCAGTCTTCTCTACGTTTGCCCGCATCTTGGCATAAGGCCTGGAAACCTTTATCCAATATAGTAAAATGAAATAGTGTTTCTTCATTTGAAAAGGCTTTAGGTTACAAGACTTACTAATTAAGTAGAGTTAATATTGAACCGTATTTTACCGTCAATGTTTATTTGCCATAACATCACTGGTGGCTTTAGCAACACATGGCATTTAGAGCTATGGTTCTTATCTGGGGTCCTGCTGGATGATACAACCCTCCCCCGAAAAAAAGAAAGATAGAGAAGAGAAGGGCAAGGAAGGAAGGAAGGAAGGAAGGGGCAGAGGGAGGGAGGGAGAGAGGAAGGGAGAAAGGGAGGAGGGGAGGAGGGAAAGAAGGAAGGAAGGAGTAAAGGGAGGAAGGAAAGAAGGAAGGAAAGGAAGGAGGGAGGGAGGGAAACAGAAAGAGAAGAAGGAAGGAAGATTCAGAAGGAAGGAAGAAAGGGAGGAAGGAAGAGAAAGAAGGAAGGAAGGAAAAAAGGAAGAAAGGGAGGAAGGAAGGGACGGAGGAAGGAAGGGAGGGAGGGTGGAAGGGAGGGAGGGAGGAAGGGAGGGAGGGAGGAGGGGAGGGAGGGAGGAAGGAAGGGAGGGAGAAAGGAGGAAAGAATGGAAAGAAGTAAGGACGGAGGAACGGAAGAAAGAAAGGAAGGAAGGAGGAAAGGCAGAAAGGTAGGAGGGAGAAAGGAAGGAAAGGAGGGAGGGAGGGAGGGAGGGGAGAAAGGAAGGAAAATTTATGAGTAATTTAGTTTCTATTATTAAAATAATGATCAGTCTTCGAGATGTTTTTCAGTTTGAATAGGGTAATGAAAGATACTTCTGAGCATTCTTTGAGAATGAGAAGAGCTCTATATAGTACTGAAAATGTCACACTTAAAAAAATCTGGCATCGTAACTAAAAATCAGCATTTGCAAAACACTCTATAAGATAAGGCGTGCTGCGGAGTTTTTTTTTAAAAATGTATTACCAGTGAGTTTCCTCTTTGTGCTCAAAGATGGATTTAATTATTTTTTCATTTGTTGTGTGCATAATGTTTATGAAAAAATTTATTGACTTCCATGACATATTAGTGCTACCTTTAAGGCCAAATTGCCCCAAGCATAATGAGAGGTCACCGGGGCTCCTTCCAACTCATTCTGTAGAGTGTTGGGGCCTGCCCCAGACAGTCAGCGTTGGATTACAAATGAAATGACAGTTTCAAAAAATTTAATACTTCCCTGATTCTCGAATGCCTCTTTGTGATATTCACACTTATTTTTTCTGTCTTTCAAAAGAGTTTAGGACCTATTCCCTGACCATTATTTGGAGGGAACTGTGAATCAGGACCAGCTCAGGGCTACACTTTAACTCTCAGAAAAGCATATTAACTTGCTCAGGGGGAAGCCACTGGAGAGAAAGGTGGCTGAGGATGAGGACTACAGTGAGTGGCAATGCTCTCATTCAGATGGGATTCATAACACAGCTGCCATATATTCAATAGAAAAAGTACATATAGAAATATGTCATATTAAAGAATTAATAAAAGGAACATGTTGGATTCTCATATTTTGATGCTTTAATTCCCTGTTCAAAAAAAATTAACAGCTTTCTTTTCATTGGACACTCAAGAAGTTTCTACAGAGAAAAAAAATGCATCAAGATAGAAAAATGCAAGCCAGACAACAAAGAACAAAGCGTCTCTCGTGATATGTATTTCATTGCCTACATTGGATGATCATTCTCATCACAAATGAGGCACTGACATTTCGAAATGGCTTATTAGGGGAATGTGTAAAGCTTTTGAGCTCTGTACCATCCCTTAATGTTTTCCTTTGTAGCATGTAATTCTGATTTAAGATAAGATCTGTCGCTCCATTTACATCTGTGAAACCAGCTTGGTAGAGAAGCCCACAGAGATACTTGTGGTTTGGTAGAGCTTAGAAATCAACAGAAAATTAAGACCAAGTGCTGAATGCGTGCCTGAAAATCTTTTTATAGACGAGCTCCAGGAATGCATACTCACTGAAGCATGCCCTTTGAAAAACCCTATTCACTTATATGTTTTCCAGAACTATTGATGTATAACCCTCTTATAATAAGACTAGCTCTTGGGTACATACCATTAACATATGGTCAATGTAAATGACACAACTGCAAAAACATGTTAACATACCTCAGAGCGGGCGTTCCCTTTATGTGGGTAGGGAAAGCTATTTGAACAGGAAAGCCCCCTAAGATGAATGCCTATAGTTTCCAAGAGAAGAAAACTTTGGCAGAGTTTGAAAAGTGTTGTCATTGAGTTCCCATCTCCTCCACCCAAGTGTTACACACACCACCGCCTCTCCTATGGAAAGGACAAAAGTTAGTCTTTCTGGCCTTCCCTTGTTAAAAGCAAGCATATAAACACAGAGTAGTTCTCTTAACCAATTAGTTAACAACACCTTCTTTTGTGTACATGGGGCTTTAATGATATCCAAACAATTTCCAACATGTGGCCCCATCTAATTCTTACAACAAATATCAGATGTAGGGGAATTGTTAATTTGTGGATGAGAGCAATGAGTCTCTGAGGTATTGTGACTTGCTGAAGTCAGATGCATGATTAAAACTCTGTTTTACCAATATTATAAATAACACTCTATTCATTATTGAATGCAAACCCTATCCAGAGTTTATTTCACCATGTAGTCATGTTAAGGTTGCTGAAACAGCATGAAATGATCACACGGGTCATTTTTTCATGAGAATAATAGACCAGATAGAAAGCACTCTAAATATGGAAGCATGAATTTCACATAAGGAAGCTACTTCTATTATAACTTATGGGACAGTATTCTAGATTTGACAGTGGCTGTTTTCATGAGACAAATCCAGGTATTTCTCAATAACATAAACAGTTATTTTCTTACCAAATTTTCTACATTCCTGTTTAAACCTCTACAGAACTAATGCAAAGATTAGGCTCATATAACAACCAATCCAGGACCACAGGAATAAAACTGTGTGAAGGATGGTCCCCGATTAGCCCAGCCTCCAGGTTGCTTAATGTTAAATGGATTTCATTCTGAATTTAGTGAAGCATATGTAAATATCATAATTTTGCTATTATGCCAAACACTCTTTTCTTAGTGATAAAGTATACAATTTCTCATACGAAAATGTTTGTCTTTAGAAAACATATTCTGTGTTTGCTCAGTGATAACTCATTCAAAGACTTGAGCTCCATTAGGAGGGAGGGAGGAAATAACAGCACAATAATGTCAGTAAATTGTTAAAACCCACACCTAGATCATCAAGAAGCAAGACAGAGAATATAAACAGAGTTCGTTCAATTACCATAGTCAGCCATTCTGATCTGCGTTGATAGTTCTGTACTTTGGATAACTTACAATATTGGAATTTTCTCTATTAAAGAGAGTTGCCCAGGTATATGTTTTATTTCAAGGTTTGGGTTTGAACAGATCAAGAATTCTATTTTTTGATAAAATGCAGTTTGCTGAGAATCACTTAGTGTACGCTTTCTTTACTTAAAGTTTTGGTGGGGTACTAGTAACTTCAGGCTCTTGATGAACTGATGTTGCAGGGTTGTAATTTCTGACATTGGCTATCAAAACTTGATGTGGACAAACTTGATACCTTCACATAAGCTGATATAAGAACATGGATTTGAATGATGTGACACAATGAAGGGTAATGGACAAAAGAAATTGTGTAGGAAACAAAGGTATCAATTTTCTATTTTTCAAAAGGGAAAATTTAGAGATAATTAAGTTCAACCCCTTCTTGTTCTGTCCTCTCCTCCCCTCACCTCCCCTCCCTTCCCCTCCCCTCTCCTCTCCTCTCTTCCTCTCCTCCCCTCCCCTCCCCTCCCCTCCCCTCCCCTCTCCTCTTTTCCTCTCCTGTTTCCCTCCCCTCCTCTATCCTTTTCCCTCCCTCTCCTTCTCCCTCCTCTCCCCTCTCCTCTCCTCCCCTCCTCTCCCTTTCCTTCCCCTTTTCCCCTCCCCTGCCCTCCTCCCCCCTTCCCTCCCTTCCCCTTCTTTTCCTTTCCTTTTTTTTTTTTTTTTTCCTGAAACAGGATCTGACTCTGTTACCCAGGCTGGAGTGCAGCGGTGAGATCTCAGCTCACAGAAATCCTCCACCTCCCAGGTTCAAGTGATCCTCCCATCTCAACCTTCCACATAGCTGGAACTGTAGGCACACACCACTACGCCTGGCTAACTACTGTATTTTCGGTAGACATGGGGTTTTACCAAGTTGCTGAGGCTGGTCTCAAACTTCTTGACTCAAGCCATCCGCCCCCCTCAGCCTCCCAAAAAGCTGAGATTATAGGAGTGAGGCACTGTGCTCAACCCCTTCTTTTTATTTTAAATATGAGTGAAGTAGTTCATAGCTTTTTTTTTCTCCAACTTTTAAGTTCTGGAGTACATATGCAGCATGTGCAGGTTTCTTGCCTAGGTAAACATGTGCCATGGTGGTTTGCTGCACAGATCCCTGCATCACCTAAGTATGAAGCCCAGCGTCTGTTAGCTATTCTTCCTGAGGCTCTCCCTACCCCAAAAGTGTATGTTATTTACTCCCAGTGTGTTCCTGTATTGTCAACGTTCAGCTCCACTGAGAAGTGAGAACATGCAGTGTTTGGTTTTCTGTTCCTGTATTAGTTTGCTGATAATAACAGCTTCCAGCTCCATCCATAGCCCTGCAAAGAATATGATTTAGCTCCTTTTTATGGCTGCATAGTATTCTAGGGTGTATATGTACCACACTTTCTTTATCTGGTCTATCATTGATGGGCGTTTGGGTTGATTTCATATCTTTAGTATTGTGAATAGTGTTGCAGTTATGTGTGTGTGTATCTTTATAACAGAATGATTTTTATTCCTTTGGGTATATGTCCAGGAATGGAATTGCTGGGTCAAATGATATTTCTGGTTCTAGGTCTTTGAGGAAACTCCACATTATCACACAGTGTAAAAGCACTCATTTTTCTCCACAACCTCACCAGCATCTGTTGTTTTTGACTTTTTAATAATAGCATTTCTGACTGATGTGAGGATGAGGTCTACATCTCATTCATTGCACACAGTGCTCAGCACTCAGCATGAAGTATATCATTGCTAAATGCATGTAGAAGGAAGGAATAAAGAATGTTTCTAAGATGTGATACTCTGAATTATTAAGAGAAGTAACATTGCATGTCAAGAAACCTTATTTCTGGAAAGTCTCTTAAAAACAACATAAAAATATGTGGGTAAGAGGAAATCATCGTGTATTTAAGATAATTAGTTAAATCTTGACAGAAGAACCACTGTGGGGGAACAATGGATATTTTGTATTACAAAAACTGTCCTCGTTTTTGGTATGAATAAAAATTGGCAATGTTAAGATCATTGTTTGATTTGGCATGGAAAGCTTTCTCATTGTGTCACAATGAGACATTATTGTTCAGGATGTTTTCTTATCTTGATGTTCAGGAGACTGACTTCAAATTTTTTTTAAGTAGAATTGTATTAACATTTTATTTTTAACATATTGGAATTACCTGATTCATCCACAGGAATAATAAGGAGATTTTCCTTACCGAATGAACGCGATTTACATTGGCAAAAAAGCAAAAATGTCTACCAAATGTGAGAGAAGGAGACGGGGGTGTGGGCATTTGTATTGCTAAGTTTCAAAGTTCCTCTTTATAGAGATGGTGGCTGACCGGTGCCAAGTGACAACAGGCTATGAAAATGTTCTGCTTCTCTATAAATAAGTCATCATAGCAATTTGTTCCTGAATGTTTATGGCCAGAATGGAATCTGAAAGGCCATGTCCTTCAGCTTTTGGTGGAATCACTCACCCTGGCTTTCAGCAGGATCGCCCCTTCTCTTCCAGCCTCTCGACTTCTTTTTCAACAGGGAAGCATTGCTCTTGGCCATGCTGGCCCACGTGGGAGCTGCCAGTCTCTGCAGGTTATTACTTGGTTGTCCATGATCTTCTTGCTGACCTGAACTCTCATGGACTTGGCTACTGACTGGTCTCAAGAGTAAAACGTTACCCCCATGGCCTCCTTTTCAAAAGTGTATTCTTTGAAATTAACTCACTTCTGCAAAATCCCTAGTCAAGAAGAAATCTCCAGAGAGTGAATATGAAAATGCCACTTATGGACATTTGTGAGATGAGGCTGAGGCAATGTGGGAAGGAGGGTATCAGACACTCAGTGCTCATTTTTAAAAGCAGCAGTGTCTCTCTGAGGCATCCAGCATCCGTGCAGCACTATGTGTTATGGATTGCACTGTAGCCCTGGAAAGATATACTGGAATTCTAACCCCTGGGACCTTGTTTGGAAATAAGGTCTCCGAGGATGTCATCAAATGAAGGAGAATTCTTCCTAGGTTAAGGAGAACCCTAATTCAATGAAGCATATTCTATAAGAGCAGGAAACTTTGGAAGAGGGCCTGGGTGATGACAGGCAGAGATTGGGGCAGTTCTGCTGCAGCCAAAAGGTGCCAAGGAGAGTCACAAGACACCAGAAGCTGGGCAGGGTGTGGTGGCTCAACGCCTGTATCCCAGCACTTGTGGAAAGCCAAGGTGGATGGATCACCTGAGGTCAGGAGTTCAAGACCAGGTTGACCAACATGGTGAAACCCCTCTTTACTAAAAATACAAAAATGAGTTGGGCATGGAGGTGCACGCCTGTAGTCCCAGCTACTCAGGAGGCTGAGGCATGAAAATTGCTTAAACCCAGGAGGTGGAGGTTGCAGCGAGCCAAGATCACGGCATTGCACTCCAGCCTGGAGGACAAGAGTGAAACTCCATCTCAAAAAAAAACAAAAAACAAAAAACAAAAAAAAAAAAAACCCACGAGAAGCTGGGAGGGGGTGAGGAGAGAGAATTCCTCCCTGGACCCCACAGAAACAGCAGGGATCCTGACACCCTGATTTCAGACTTTTAGTTGTTTGGGTTACCCAGTCTGTCTTGCTTTGCTATGGAAGCACTAAGAAACTAACACCCCAAGGCATAACTTTTGTGGGGGAACCAGGTCATCTTCACTCACACTTGCCTCACATGCCTAAAGAATTATATTAGGTCACTGAACACACACGCCTCCGTTTCCCAGACCCTGTGGCTGCAGCCTTCACATCTCCAGGGCTCTCCCCTTGCCGACTGGGCATGCGGTCTGCAGTCTTATGCCGTGGAACACAGCCTCAGCTCTGTCCAGTAAGCTGCAGAAGTAAGGAAGCAGCTGACCAGGAACACATGTGTGCAAATGTAAGCACCAGACCCAGATGTGACTGTGACCACAGCAGACAGTCCATGGTCCAACAGCTTTAGACCATTCTCTCCTGTTAGTTGAAGCTTGCTTCTTGTGTCTCACTGTCCTCCACCCTCCTGTGATGCCCCTTGCCTCTAGCCACCTACACAGAGCTGCTCCATTGTCCATCCGAAGTTACTAGGGCAAGGAAACTTGGACGGAACTCTCCCTCCATAGCGCACTGTTCACTCCCCAGCAATCTTGCCAAGCCTAGCTCATTTCTGCCTCTTTCTACAGAATGTGTCTGCCACTGGATCCTGCTTCAGTTATGATCCGACATCGTTAAGCCACTCCATATTGTAAATGCTCTACAATGCCCCTCCATAGGGTTATTTGAAACTTAACAAGAATGACTTTAGTCAAGGATGTAGATCAATAGTCATGTTACAGTAAAACCCAGTGAAGGGGCTGCTGGACAGTGAGGTGCATGAATGAGTGACGTCCCCCATAAATTAACCCTCACCAAGATTCTCTTAACCTCATGCACAAACCAACTCTCCTGTGCTTTTCCCTAAAATTACTCTGGACTGTATTATTTTACAGCAATATGTGAAGAGCTACCTCAAAATCAACTATAGAATAGACCATATCTCTAGAAATTAGAAAAGTTATACCTCTTTCCATTTATATCTTCTTACACTAGAGATGGCTGGAGGTGAGGCCAGTAAAATCTGTTAGTAGTCCTTGATACATTAGTTTTATTAAACCAAGCCTGCCCATGCCAAAGAATTTTCATATATAATTGATCTTTAAAGTAGTTTACATTTATTTTCCCTCCAGAGGTCACTTTTACAAGTTGAAAATGGCTGAGGCAGCGTGCATAGCTTACCCTCCCCATGCATGAAATAAACCAGTAGAAACTTGGAGAGCCCTGTTTCTGGTCCTGACTTTGAACATACACATTTATGAGAATTTTCATTATGTTCAAATCAAATTCACGGGACACAGTTTTACTCCTTGGGACTAAACTACTTCTTTGAAATGCATTGAGATTTCAGAGCCACACATTTAATGACCCAGCAAGCACTTGTTTTACACACTGTCTGGGATAGTTTCCTTTTTGTTTTCTTACATAGAGGCAAGCTCAACCCATTGCAAACAGCTCTTACATTGATTTAGTCCACTGAGAGATGGAACCTTTATAGATAAAGCACTTTCTCACACTTTATGAAAATGATGAGTTATCAACATTTTGCTTGAAGGCACAAGATATAGCCCCATCTTCATTCAAACCCATTAAATATGCGGGAGACCCAGCTGTCAATAGCACTGTGGAGTAAATTTAATTTCCAGAGTCAATATAGAGCCAGCTGCATTAAGCATAAGATAATTCTAGCACATTATTAATTTGAATGACCATGTAAGGCATTGTCTAGACAAGATACAAGCCCAAGTTTTCATAGGCAATCTGTACATAAAATGAAGTATGCCAAGGTTGTAAAGAATACTAATAACATTGATCTGGCTTATTAACTGATATTGATTGCTTTTATTCTGACATGGCCCAGAAGCCTCAGAGGTGAAATGGTGAAACGTTAGGCACTGGTGCTCTTCTTCCAATAAAACAGTAAACATTACCATGCAGTTCCAAGGTGCAAAGGATGAAGGCTTTTTGTCATTTTGTGTTTTAAAGATAACAATTGAATTTATGTTTCTCAAAAATGGACAGAATGATTGGGGCTTTATGTGTGCTGGGAAATACTACAGTCATCACTCTCGGCTGCACCTGGCTGCACTATTGTTGGTGACGATTTTGATTAATTATTGCACACTCCAAATGCTGCCCAGAGATTACTCTTTCAGGTGACCATCTACGTGTTCTCCTGCCCTGTCTCGTGTCATGTTAGTCACTGACGTCAATGACAGGCCCCCCAGTTGCATGTGGTTCACCATTTGAAGGTCAATCATCACCCAGTGACCCATCCAACACACGTTTTGAAGGAACATCATGGGTTGTCCCCAAGACACAGGGTCCAAACAGTGAATCCCCTGTCTATAACTCCTAGAATCAAAAGATGGTCATTTCTTTCCAGTTAGAGGGCAAGGGCTCCACAGTACTGATATCAGCAGAAGCCAGTGTAGCTCCAGCTCATCAGCAGCTTTTCACACAACCCTGAATCGGCCAGCTATGGTGGAGGTACCACGGATCTGAAAGACAGACAGATCTGGGTTAAAATCATGACTCTACCGCTTACCAGGCATGGATTGTCAGCAAGACCTATTTTGTTGTTGTGAGACTCAGTTTTCTCTGCTTTAAATGAAGAAGAGTACGTAACTGGTTTGTATTCTGCACTGTCTAACCAGAAAATAAAGCAGCTCTATGTATTTTAAGTGGAGGGGAAAGAAAGCAAGGAATTTGTTACATAGATGATGAAATAACTGAAAAGCCAATAGAAGTAGGTGAGGTAGCACAGAAACCAGCCAGTGCAGGAAGCCTGGCAGCCTTGACAGGAGGGGAGGGGTCAGTCACCAAACTGGTGACCATGAGGGGCCAAGTCACCAAACCCCAAAGGTGAGAAGGTAACTAGGGCCATGGTGGTGATACTCAGCACCCTTGGTGGCCTAGCACAGTATCACCACAGTCAGAGAACACTTTCTGAAGCAGAGTGAGGGAAAAATACTCTGGATTCTCACATCCTCTCTTCCCCTTTTACAGCCAGTGCACAGATGCCAGGGGCAAGGGAAGCCGAGGAAGGTGACCTCCGTGACCCAGGAAAGGCACAACGCCAGGAGGGGCTGAAGGAGAACGTCGGCGAGAAAGTCACCTTTCTGTGGCGTGGTTCACTTCCTTACATTTAATTACCAGTACTGAAACTCTGTCTTTCTTCATCTTTTGTTAAAATAATTGGAAGAGGTAGATTTCATCAGAACAGGTCTCAGCTTTGCAATGAACAAGGTAATCTCTGGCAGTAGTCAGATCCCTCCTGCAAGGAGGGCTGATTCTACAGGTGTTTCGGAAGCCATGGAGAATAAACACAATGAGGGGAATAGTGAAACGTAAAGATCCTTATCTTAACTTTTGATAATTGAATTAGTACACCACTGCATTGGGACAAGAGAGATGGGAAAATGAATTTATGGAAGTTATTTTCATATGGGAATTCTATGCCTAAGAAGTTCAGATATATTTGGCTGCAAAACATCTTTTTTCATAATTACATCTCTATCATTTAAATTTCCACATCAATAAGCAGTTTGGTATCCTGGAAGGAAGCTTGAACTAGCCTTTGAAAGATCTGAATGTATCATCGACTACATGTATCATCAACTAGATGCCTAATTTAGGATAAGTCTAGCCATTTCTATGACTCAGTTTTCCAGTTTGTAGCAGATCTCTTCCTATGATAAACAAATTAAAAAGACAACATTGAAACCACAAAATCTTCTACTATTATGAAGTAATCATCCTTTCTGAAAAATCCAAAGCTTTTGAGAATGAATTAATTTAATGGCTTTCCATTACATATCTAACACTAAACCAAGGAACTTTCTAAGGAATTTGGAAATAGAAAGAAAAGAAAATCTGCTGTCTAGTCTTGTGGAAACAACATTTAGGCAAATAATTACTTTAGAATGTAGTAGGTGCCATCCTTTCTGAATAAGACTGAGGTAGCTGTCCTTGTCACATAGATAGTCTGCATGTGCAAAGCATAAATCACTCTCCCCAGAACACAGCTATACATACAAATCACACTGAATTCACCCAGAATACAGCTACAAATACTTCTCACACTGAACTGGCTGTCTTGTTTAGAGAAATGTCCCTGTGTAAGTGTCTTGCTCCATCTATAATAGATGGATTTTTTTTTAATTGAAACAAGATATATGATATGGTTTAGCTATGTCCTCACTCAAATCTCATCTTGATTTGTAGTTCCCATGATCCCCACGTCTGGTGGGAGGGTCCCAGTGGGAGGTAAGTGAATCATGGGAGGGTTCACCCCCATGCTATTCTTGTAATAGTAAGCGAGCTTTCATAAGGCCTGATAGCTTTATAAGGGGCTTTTCCTCCTTTGCTTGGCACTTCTCCTTCCTGCTGCCATGTGAAGAAGGACAAGTTTGTTTCCCCTTCCACCATGATAGTAAATTTCGTGAGGCTCCCCAGCCATGCTGAACTGTGAGTCAATTAAACCTCTTTCCTTTATAAATTACAAAGTCTTAAGTATGTCTTTATTAGCAGCATGAGAATGGACTAATACAATATACATATAAAATTTACCACCTTTACCCCCCCTTTTTTTTTTCAGATGGAATCTTACAGCATCACCAGGCTGAAGTGCAGTGGTGCGATCTTGGCTAACTACAACCTCCAGTTCCCTGGTTCAAGCAATTCTCCTGCCTCAGCCTGCCGAGTAGCTGGGATTAAAAGCACGTGCCACAACACCCTGGTAATTTTTGTGTTTTTAGTAGAGATGGAGTTTTATGATGTTGACCAGGATAGTCTTGATCTCCTGATCTCATGATCCACCCACCTTGGCCTCCCAAAGTGCTCATGAGCCACCGTGCCCGGCCCATCTTTACCATTTTTAAGTGTACAGCTCAGTGATAATAAATAAATTTATATCCTTTTTTTCCTCTTCATTCCCTCTCCCCAGTCTCCTTTCCAGACTCTGCTAACCAACAATCTACATCATCATAAGATCCACTCTCTTAGTTTCCATATGTGAGCGAGAACATGTGATATTTGTTTTTCTGTGCTTGGCTTATTATCCTTAAAATAATGACCTCCACTTCCATCTGTGTCACTGCAAATGGCAGAATTTCATTCTTTTTTATGACTGAATAGTATTCCACTGAGTATGCCTACCATATTTTCATTGTCCATCCTTTAATAGGCACTTAGGTTGATTCCATATTTTGGCTATTATGTCATTTTGTAAAAAGACATCTTCATTGGCTGGGCATGGTGGCTCATGCCTATAATCCAAGCAATTTGGGAGGCTGAGACAGGAGGATCACTTCAGGTTAGTGATTCAAAAAAAGCCTGGCTAACATGGTGAAACTTCATCTCCACTAAAAATACAAAAATTAGTCACACGTGTAGTGGTGTGCACCTGTAATCCCAGCTGCTTGGGAGGCTGAGGCATGAGAATTGCTTGAACCCAGGAGGTGAAGTTTTCAGTGAGCTGAGATTATGCCCCTGCACTCCAGCCTGGGCAACAGAGTGAGACCCTCCCTAAAAACAAAAAACAAAACAAAACAAAAAGACATCTTCATCAAAAACTAAATGTAATTTCAATTAGTTATTAAATACAATTAGTTTATTGTGGTAGAATATTATTTCCTGATTCATTTTTAAAATTCACAAATTCATGAGCAGTTTGATGAACATCTTCTTAATTTATAAATACTGTACTTTAAAATTTATTTGTGTATTATTTGCTTCTTATTAGAAGAATCCAGACACTTACAGTTTATATAATTAAGTAAATAAGTAGAGGGTAACTTTGAAGTAATAATAGAGAGAGGGAGAAAGTTGTAAAATTTAAAAATGTCCATAAAAAACACATGCACAAGGCTTCCTGGTTTTATAGTAGGAGAAAAAACTGGTCTCGAACCTTCCAGGTGAGGAAAGAAATGATGGAAATGTGGCCATTTCCAATGTGTCCATGAGCTACCACAACGCAGTGCCTTAGGAATGTCACTCCTTTTGGGATGAGCCAGTGGAGAAAGCCTCACTGCAGCTGATTCACCAGCATCTCCTGTCTTAGCCTCTACAAAGTATTGAGTCATGAATTTCACAGAAGGGAGCGCCGATATATACCAGAACAACTCAACGTATGATGCCAGTGTGCATCCAGGGAAAGCCATCCTTCAGGCATGGGCCAAGAAATTATAGCCTGGGGACTATTTATTGTCTACCCTTGAAGCTAAAAATAGTTTTAACTTTTTAAAGAGCTGTGAAACAAAAACAACAAAAAAGAACCTAGGGCCTCACTAAGGCTAAGATACATGTTATCCAACTTTTATAGAAAAAATTCTTCCAACCAATGCTCCAATGGGCCAAAACGTTGATAATTTAGATCAGGATTACTGAATGGCCAAGGCTGATTGACTAAGTGAATGATGCCATCATTCAAGAATATTTTCTGAGTCCCTTCTAGGGGCCAGGAACTTAGATCTGAGTCCTGGTGGTGCGGGGGAACAGTGAATAAAACAGACAGGGATCCCTACTTTCTAGAAGGAGAGAGAGGGAATAAATGCAAAAGTATACAAGTTAGCTCTTATTGCACAACAAATCTACTCCAAATTTTAGTAACATAAAAAGCAATATTTATTAATTTCTTTTAAGTCTATCAGGATGCATGAGGCAAGCTGAGGTACATTAGTTTCTCTTGGGCTCACACACCTGTAGTAAGCCTAGGGCTGGCTGATCGAGCCTGGTCTTGGCTGGCCCACATGTGAACGTGGATCCAGTGGGCATGAGCTGGGCTCTGCCCCATGTTTCTCTCATCCCTTTCATGACATTAGCAGGCAAATTCAACGACATCCATTTCATGGCGAAGGCAGAGGCCCCAGAAAGCTACTGAGACAGGAAGTCTCTCCAGGCCTGGCCTGGAACCCTGCACAATCTTACATCTGCCTTATTCTATTCGTTGACGCAAATCCAGGGAAGAAGCTGGATCCATGGTCAAGGGACTCTGTGAAGTTGCCTGCCAGAAGGCCTGGGTAGAGGAAGGGGAGAAGAACCGGCCATGATGCCATCCAGTGAGACAAGACATCATGAAGGTGTTAGCAGTGCAGCCACACTACGGAAACAATAATACAGGGCAAAGGAGTGGGAAGCCCTGGGTTCACAGGGAAATTCTAATGAGCATTCAAGAGGCAGAAGCTGGAATCTCTAAATCAGCAGATCCCAAGCCTGACCCAACCCCAGTTTCATCCAGGAAGGCCCTGCCTGAAGGCTTCCGTTTTATAAGTGCTGCTTTTACTGAGTCCGCTTCTTCTATATGGAATCACAGCATGGAATTCAGTGATGTTTCGTTTCAAAAAAGAACAGTAAACAAGTCACCTTTCAGAGCATGCTCTAATTTGTTTCAAAGGAGGGAGTTTATTTCCAGTAAGTACAAGATTTAACTGCTTTGGTAATAATAACTTCTTTATCAGTCTTCAGTAAAATGGGTAACTTCTACTTGGAAGATTCATATTGCTGAATAAAAAATGTGATTAGGACATAAAGGAAGAATCAGAGTCACCATGTACGAAGTATTAGGAGGCTTCTCAATAAACAAGGAAATCAATGCTATGAAAAGGCTTACTTGTCAATGTTTCTAATGAGGGCTAACTCTGAGGCTGGGAGAGGCTAATGAATGAAGCGTAGGAAGCAGAGAAAATGCAAAGACACCATAAAGAGATTTTTGGCTTGTAGAGGGAAATGGGAAACACTAAATGTGAAAGTGAAATGAAGTTTTCTGTTGGTTTCTACATGATAGCTTGGGCCAGATGTGCTGACAAAACAGAAATTCTTGAAACCCCTTCTTGAACCCTTGGTTCCAACTTAAGCTGCTCACCACCTGCGAGAGCTAAAACCAGCTCCCTTAGAAGGAAATCCTCACAGTCTTTTGCCTGAAATATGTTTTCCCTGGAATTTCATGACATATTTAGTCTTCTGCAATCATTTCCTGAATTCAGATGATTCAACTTGACTTCAGTCTTTCTGCAAACACTATATTATATTATGCATTTATAGGAAGTGAAAATAGAAAACGATTCTGCTTATTTCTCTCCCTTCTATTTTGAAGTCTTAACATATGCATAGCCAATTGACCCCTGTTACATTGGTTCCCCCCACTTTTAAGTTTTTCTTTCTTGGTTTTTACAAAAGATTATACAGTGGGTTTTCGCTATAATGACTTGAAATCATTCATGCATTTTCATCTCCTTCTTCACACAGCCTGACATCTTGTTCATTCTTTTTGACTGGTGCTCTGCATAGAGCAGATGTTTTCAGTGAGCTATGATGATTTTTAGATCTTATTCTCAGGAGGTTACAACTAATTCAGAGCTCTTCGCCATAGACGAGGCATTTAATTTATTTCTCCCAGTAAGTTTCACCCTGTGCTTGTCTACAGTAAATTTCGTCCGCCATCATGTTGCCCAATTACTGAGTTTTGTTCAGCCCATCTAGGAGGCTTTGCCTTCCTCTCTGGTCTTGGCTAACCTAATAATTTTGTGTCATCAGCACATTTCACCCTGTTGCCACTCAGTCACATTTAACTTCGTTACTAACAGGCATTGAACTCTCTTTCTCACACTGACTGTGCCTTTGATACTGGTGGGCAGCAGGAAAGGAGCACAGAAGTGAATTTCCAGATCAAATCATCTTTAGGTTCTGTCAATCCACCTCAGACGTGCTACTGCTGAAGGAGGACTATTTTGACCACTTCATCTTTCGTGCTGTTGCCTCTGGATGGAGCATGGCTCTGTAGCTGCACTCATCCCTCCTCTTGGGTCTTTGCTCCCTTTGCTCTCCTGAGAGAAATTCATTTGTATATTCTCCAGTAATTCCACAGCATATTCAATCACGTTCTTGGATATACCCTTGCAATGTGTTTTAGCTCTAAAGAAAAGTCAAAAGATTTTCCACAAATACTTTGATTTTGCTTCACATTGGCATCTATACCAGATGTTTTCTGATCCAAAGAAAGGGAAACGAGGCCCGTTCCAGGGGCCCCTGTGTGAGCAGGAGAGGCAGGGTCTGGGGGTCGCGGAGCTTCCTGGCAGGTTGCCTTGCCCTGGCAGGTTGCTAGTCCTTTGCTCATCTTTTCTCTATGTCGATAGTTTGAAAAATTTCTCTTTAACTCACAGAATCTGAGCATTATGCCAAGACAGGAAGGAAAAAACGAAACAAAACAAGAAACTAACAAGAACTATTTTAAGATCTGAAATCACAATCCCGTTCTTCACTGTTTTTTCTAACATAATTTTTTTTTTCACCTGTCGTCAAATCTGTGCCTGTCTTTATCTGCAGAAGTGTCACTGCCTAGACTTCATTACCTGCATAGGTGTGCCATTGGCTTGCTTCCCCCTCTATTACTCAGGCTTCTGATCTTACCTGATACCTGCCTCAATGTATTGTACCTTGTCAAAGCAATTTTGGGGTACCTGGCCACTCCTAGTACAATGCCACTCACAGTTCAAAATGGCATGGCATGCCGATTCCTCACCAAAGCCTCATATTGCTAATGAAAGAGTAAAATCATATTTAAGGAGAAAAAAATTGCATGAATGTGCTTGTTCATTACAATGTTATTTATAAACACAAACCATTGGCAGTGCTGTAGACAAATTCTGAAAGCGCTTATAGGAGCCTACAATGGGGAAAATGCATCCATCATTTAGTCTCAACACCTGTTACAACTCACCCTCATTATTGAGGAAAAAAAACCAAACTTCCATTTGCTCATAATTCCAAACTTTATCTCTGACCCCACAGCTAATTCACTGGTAGATGCTACTGACTCTGTCTTCTGGATATTTTCAGTGAGCCCTCATTTTCCCATTCATGAGTCACAACTCAGCCCAGGCTGCCACCGTCTGTCACCTGGACTTCTGCACCATGAGTCTTCAAGTCTGCTAATAGATCTTAGTGCTTTCTCTCTTACCATCTCCCATCTAATCCTAGCCAGGGGCACCCTTAAACACACACACACACACACACACACACACACACACACACACACCAATTTAGATCATATTGCTTCTCTGATAAAAATTCTCTAATGGTTTCTTTACCTCCTTGGAAAAATGTTGGCAGCCCCACAGCCCAGAAGGTCCGATATCAGCTGGCCTCCCACCAGCCCTCCGACCTTAGCTCCGCTCTTCCTCTCCATCTCCTGTTTCCCATCTGGCTTTGCCTATTTCTCACGCTTGTCTTCCTGTGCTTGCAGGGTTTTGCTCTTATTACCCCATTATCTGGGGAAGCTCTTTTACTGGTAAGTCCTTGACTGTCTTCTTCCCTTCCTTGGGAGCTCTGCTTCAATGCCACATTGTCACAGAGGCTCTTCCCAACCACACTTTCTTTAAAAGATCTGTGATATAAAAATTAAATCCCAAATCCAAATAGAAAAAAAAATGCACTATTACCTTAACCAAGATAATCCTTAAAAAAAAAAAAATGCTGGAGGCATCATGATGCCTGACTTCAAACTATACTACAAGGCTACAGTAATCAAAACAGCATGGTACTGGTACCACAATAGATATAAACAAATGGAACAGAACAGAGGCCTCAGAGGCAATGCCACACATCTAAAACCATCTGATCTTTGATAAACCTGACAAAAACAAGCAATGGGGAAAGGATTCCCTGTTTAATAAATGGTGTTGGGAAAACTGGTTAGCCATGTGCAGAAAGCTGAAATTGGACCCCTTCCTGACACCTTATACAAAAATTACTCTAGATAGATTAAAGACTTAAACATAAGAACTAACACCATAAAAACCCTAGAAGAAAATCTAGGCAATACCATTCAGGACATAGGCATAGGCAAGGACTTCATGACTAAAATAACAAAAGCAATAGCAACAAAAGCCAAAATAGACAAATGGGATCTAATTAAACTTAAGAGCTTCTGTACAGTGAAAGAAACAATCATTAGAGTGAACTGGCAACCAACAGAATGGAAAAAAATTGTTGCAAACTACCCATCTGACAAAGAGCTAATATCCAGAATTTAAACAAATTTACAAGAGAAAAAAAAGTCAAAAAGTGGGCAAAGGATATGAACAGACACTTCTCAGAAGAAGATATTTATGCACCTAACAAATGTGAAAATATGCTCATCATCACTGGTCAGTAGAGAGATGGTATCTTAATGTGAGATACCATCTCACGCCAGTCAGAATGGTGATCATTAAAAAAATCTGGAGACAACAGATGCTGAAGAGTATGTGGAGAAATAGTAACACTTTTACCCTGTTGGTGGGAGTGTAAATTAGTTCAACCATTGCAGAAGACAGTGTGGCTATTCCTCAAGGATATAGATATAGAAATACTATTTGATCCAGCAATCCCATTACTGGGTATATATCCAAAGGATTATAAATCATCCTATTATAAAGACACATGCACACATATGTTAATTGCAGCACCTTTCACAATAGCAAAGACTTGAAACCAACCCAAATGCCCATCAACGATAGATTGGATAAAGAAAATGTGGTACATATACACCATGGAATACTACGCAGCCATAAAAAAAGATGAATTCATGTCCTTTTTAGGGACATGGATTAAGCTGGAAACCATCATTCTCAGCAAACGAACACAGGTACAGAAAACCAAACACTGCAAGTTCTCACTCATAAGTCAGCATTGAACAATGAGAGCACATGAACACGGGGAGGGTATCATCACAGATCGGGGCCTGTTGGACGGTGGGGGGTGGCTAGGAGAGGGATAGCAGGGGGTGGGGGGATTCGGGAGGGATAACATTAGGAGAAATACCTAATGTAGGTGACAGGGGGATGGATGTGGCAAACCACCATGGCATATGTATACCTATGTAACAAACTTGCACTATCTGCACATGTGCCCCAGGACTTAAAGTAAATAAAAATAAATGAATACAAAAAAGATTTTTTATTCATTTATAATTTTTACAAAACATCTCTATGTGATGCTGAAGGAAGGAGAGGATGTTCAGGGACCCAGAGATAGGAAAAGCTCATGAAGAGTGAACAGAGCACTTTGTTTGCTGGGTACTGTGTGAAGGAGGACATCATCGGAGGTCCCGTCTCTCGCCAGAAACCATGCCGACCTACTTGGACATGTGTGTACTCTCAAGCAAGCTGCATATCTGTGACCTTAGCAAGGCCGCATGGCCCCTCTGAGACTTAGTTTCTTCATTATTAAATTTATGAAACTGAGATATTAACATCCACTTGTGAAGACCAAATACATCAGCAGAGTAAAAGCACCTCTCCGAGCACCCAGCACATGGTAAGGCATCTATATACCAGCCTTCCTCCCCAAATTACCTCACTGCATGGCAAGACTTCTATGTGTTCGGTTCCCTAGTTTCTTGCTTCTTTGTACATTTGCTTGGTTATGATGCTGTCATCTCCTAACAGCAGGGCTTCGTTGAGTGGGTTAGTTCTGCATCCTGAGTTCCTGTGACTGTGCCCAGCACACAACAAGAACTGCATGAATAAATAAATGGATTCTCTTTGACTAAAGAAAAAAATGAAATAAAATGTATAGACCTGAGTAGCTGACTTACGAAGGGAGCTGATCAGGTGCTATGTCAGTCATGTTGGTTGACAACACGCAGGACTATCTCTCCGTAAGCATGTCCTGGAATTCAAGAAACTGCATGGTTAGTTCCCTTCTGTCACCAGCTGAGGGAAGTCGTGGCCCTTACCCACCTCTCTGAGATACAGTTTTTTATTCACATATGTATAAGGATTCAGTGTTGCCACTATATTATGGGAATGTATTATCATTTAAATTTGTGCATTACATGTTTAATAGTTAATTCGTATCTTCCTAATAAATAAATATTTACCAAAGAAGGAGCACTCACTTGTGCAACCACATTAACCCTGAATATTGATGCAGACTAAACACAGAGCCTCATAAAAAGTGTTTAGGTGGCAGAAGGGTTCATCCCTGAACCGCAGAAATTTCACTCTGAGGAATGTGTCCAAGGAAATAAACTAGCATATGCCAGCAAAAGTGTGTCATTTCTATAGACGTGAGGTGTCCACTACACTGTATTTGCTAAAATACACAATGGAAATCATAAATCATGTGTTATAAAGCAGTTTTAAAGTCGTATACTTAGTATTTAATAGCCTAGACCCAAAATAACTACATAAAGAAATCTTTTTAATTATTTGGAGAAAAACTATTTAAATGTCTGTGAATACATGAAAAGATAAATTCCAATATATCCCTTGGAAAAATATTAGAGTCATTTAAAATGTGTACAAAATTGCATAGCAGGAGAGAAAAATGCTACGTTAAGTAAAAAATGCAGAATACAGAACCATTTATACTCTTTGATTACAACTTAGGGAAATATCTGTGTATATGTGAATGAGACTGGAGGAGAATATACAAAAACCAACTGAGTGCTGGGTGAGAAAATAATCGTTTTCTTTTGAGTTTATTTTCATGTTGTTGCATTGTTTTACAATATAAGGATAACACAAAAAAGGAATGAGTACCATTTTTGAAGTACAGCTACTCAGCCACAATAGGGTTTCAGTTGCCATTTATTTGAGGGAATGCCCAAATGGACATTGTAAGAAGCCACTATGATTGACAGGTGACCTCCCCATAGCTTGCTTCTGTTCAGGTCAATGAGCAAGACACCCCTGTCCTCAACAAGAGCTGGGGGAGGAGGGAAGACAGACACATACAGATGAATGACAGGTCAGGTGCTCTTGCTGGAGGGACTCAGGGAGAGAACGAACCACGTTGAGGAAGAAGTGTCAGAGAAACACAGATGGAGAAGACACACGGCAACCGAGACACAGACCTTGCCTACCTTAGGCAGCTCCGCTGACTTCATCCTGGCCTCAGCTTGGTGGGCTTTGCAGATCCAGCAGCGGAAGTTGCAGCAGGAAGGCATGAAGAAAGGGTGGGGTCTAAACCAGCTCTCCCGAGCTGCTGATTCCTGAAGGCACTGGCCAAGTTTTTTTTGAATACTCAGCTGGGTACCAATGATGATATTAATCCCTCACCCCCCATTGCCCAAGAAGCCCAAAACTAATTTATAATTGTGCTTTCAGCAGACATCTGTCATGTTCTTGCTATTAGAAACCACATTTTTTACTTACAAACATTTTACATTCAAATGTGCATGACATATATTTCAAAGGTGGGAGGCATAACTGAAATTAAGTGCCCCCTAAATTACTTGCAGAAAGCATCAAAGATGGTCTTCCATTTGATCTTGGTCTAACATGAAAGTGTTTTTCATATAGTTCTTACTATCATATGAGAAAATATAAGTATCTTTATTAATAGGGTTTATGTTTATTAGTAGAATGTTATACACCAACTTTTTCAAGTGTCCTGTTTTTATGTATGTGGAAATTGAGGGGCAACTAGATTGAACAGCACACCCATGATCCCACCGCAGGCAACAGATGGACAGAGACACCCAGTCACCATGACTGCTGGTCAAGCCCTGCTTCCGCGGGCCCAAGTCTGTCCCTTTACAGCAGGGGCAGTCTAAGGAAAGGAAATGGAGGCTAGAAACTGGGTTAGTTTCCTGCTGCTGCTCTATAAGAAAGGACCACAAACAGGTGACTCCAAACATTAGAAATGTACTCCTGACAATTCTGGAGTCCAGTAGCGTGAAATTAAGGCCTTGTGCTCCCTCCAAGTGCTCAGTGGGTGAATCCTTTTTTGCCTCTCCCAACTTTTGGTGCTCCTGTCAACTCCTGGCTTAGAGCTGCCTCTTGCAGGCTATGCAGCTGCCCCCACACAGCCATCTCCCCTCCCTGTGTCTGCGTGTTCATGCCTTCTCCTCTTGCATAGAGATACTTGCCATTGGAATTAGGGCTGACCCTTATCCAGAAGGACCTCATCCTAACTTGATTACATCCATAAAGACTCCACTTCTAAACAAGGTTACATTCTGAGGTTTTGAGTAAGCGTGAATTTGGGGGCAAGGGTCACTCTTCAGCCCCGTGCAGTAACAAATCGCAGTGCTGAAGAAGAAGGCAAATGGGAAGATGCGACTCTGACACCGTCCACGGTTAGCATGACATGGATTGGACAGTTGATTGAATTTGCATTTGCAAAGTAACACTTTAAAAGCTAAATACACAACATCTACAACGTTTCCAGTATTTTAAATGACAAAGGTAATGCTGGCCTGTTATAAAGATAAATAAGTAAACAGAACAGGGGAGAATTACAGGCAAGTAGCATTCCCTTCCACGGTGGCTTCTGCATTGCAGGTCAATCGTCCTACTATGCCTGTCCTGCACAGTGGGTTCAACCCAAATGTGCCAACAGGAGAGGGTGACCTGGCTAGGCTGACTGTAGACGTGGGAGACTGGTGGCAGCCTGCATAGGGAAATACACTGATTTTCTACTGAGAAATGCATTTAATTGAACGATGCTAAATTTTGTAAGCACAGACCATAAAAGAGGTGAAAGAGCATGGGCACACATTAAAGGTTTAGGGTGAACGAACAAATTCAATGCTTATGCTTTTACAAAACTTGTCTGTAGTAATTCATATGTAAGTGACACTCATTGGATGCTTTGCCACACACTGGGTGCTAGGTTCAATGCTTTTACATCTATTGATGCATTTAGTTCTCACAAGTGGATGTGAATGTTTCAGTTTTATAAATTTAATAAATGAAGAAACTTAGTCTCAGAGGAGCCATATGGCCTTGCTAAGGTCACAGATACACAACTTTCATGAGTGTACACACATGTCCAAGCAGGTCGGCATGGGTTCTGGTGAGAGATGGGGCCTCAGACAATGTCCTTCCTCACACAGTATTCAGCAAAGAAAGCGCTCAGTTCACTCTTCCTGAGCTTTTCCTATCTCTGTGTTCCTGAACATTTTTTTTTCCTATTTGGATTTGAGATTTACTTTTTAGATTACAGATCTTTTAAAGAAATTATATGCAAGTTTTTACTAAGAAGCAGGAGTGGACAACGGAAATCTTGGAGAGATTTGTTTCAAATCATCATAGGCTCCTGGAGATCCTGACCCCTCACTCTCACCTGCTTGTCACTAAGCCTGTGCACCCATGCAAGGGGCTTGAATCCTGAACAGGACACCTCTTTGACTTGGCATGTGCCCTGGACAAAAAAGAAGGAAGCGATATAGCTTACTCCTGTGGCTCCAGCCAAAATCCAGAGCCCACTACAGCCTTCCTTTCCCATGAAGAGTCGGTGATCAAAAATGGCAATGCATGAGATTTATGCAGGCATCAGAGTCCTTTTCTATTCTAATTGAAAATAGGGCAATGCTTTCTATGGGATTCAAGTGATCCCACCTCAACAATGACATTTTTGGGAGGACAGCACCTGACATGTCATATTTATACTAAATCACACCCTGCTATTTCCAATTTCCTCAGGAAAACTATCATTAGCAACACTTAATGACCAGCTTGAGGCAAAAGCTAAGGTTCTCTCACCTCAAAAAGTCATAACCTATAGTGGTGATGGGTTGGGAAGACATTAGCACAATTATAAAACATAGCCCTTTCCCCAGACAGCATTAGGCATGGCCGTCACCCTTCCAGAGTTGACAAGCATTCTGTATAAAGATGTGGACTAGATGTGTTGCACTGTGTCTGTCTTTTCTACCACCTCTTCATTTAAACATTTAAAAAAGACATTCCTTAAATCGGTCTGAATCTAGAAGCATTATGCCAATATATAGTTATACAATATCAAATGACTATATCCGCAGTAATTTCCCTGAGAAGGTTGAACGTTTTTTAAAAAAACAAGGTTAAAACGATCAAATATTCAGTTTCAGATAGAAAAATTTCTTTCCTTGAAAGGTTGGCAGGAGATATATGTTGCTTATCTTCTCAAATCGAAGCCAGTATGAGAGTTTCATCTTTTAAAAAGAAAATTCAGACTTTAAAAGAAAGAAAAATAAGAGCAAATGGCAGAAAGAAATCTGTCTAAAATAAACTATGATCTGCTCATCTCTTTAATTTTCTATAAGGGCAGATGTAAGACATTATAGAAAGCATTTTTAAAGAAATGTCATAATGAGTTTTTCCTCAATATTTCTTACATTACACTTTGCACACTCCACCCAGGTTGAAGCTCAAGGCTGTGCAGTTATTAATAATTGGTGGGCAGAGACCATTTCAATAACTGCTGCATATGAAAAAGCCATCTGAGTAAGATGTAGAGGACAAGGCACAGAGGAAAAGGTGCTGGCGTGGATAAGGGCCACCTGGATCCTGTGGTCAATGATCCTGGCTGCAGCATCAGGACTTTGAAATGAACCTGTGTTCTTGGAGCACCCAGCCCAAGGTCTAGGGATGTGGGTCACTTGCAGGACTATGAATAGTAACTTTATTGAGGAAACATCTAATTCAAGTGAAAAGGAGGGGCTGTGGCTAGAGGGTGGCCCCTGTCTAATGTCTAGGAGCTCTATGTAGACCTGGGAATTGCAGCTTTTACCTACAAACTCAGGTATAAGCTGTGACTTCTGAGGCACACCATGTATGCAGCTAGATCCTGGGGGCCAGGTCACTGGTCATCACCAAAGCCTGTTGGCTTTCTTCCTGGCCTTGCTGCCTATGAATGCTACTCAGGAAAGCCTTGCTATAAAAAAAATGTGGCTTCCACTTTGGTTTGAGGTTCCCACCACGGACTGGTCCACCACCTTGGCCTGCAAAGGATTTCTTCACATATTAATAGAAGCAGGAGGCAGAGAAATTCTAGGCAGACAGGGGCTGGTTCCCAGTGAAACTGCACCTTCAAGCCAGGGTAGCCTGAAACCCATGACCCAAAGTGAATACTTCTATTCCTGTTTGCTCCTTCTCTTCCAATTAGTCCTTTCTGAATAATATATTTTTACCAATCAAATGTTGCCTTTTTTAAAACTACCTACAGCTCACCCCCTGCCATGCTATGCCTATAAAATCCCCAGACTCAGTTGGTAGAGGGAGAGATGGCTTGACTTCTGAGAGATACCACAAGACTTTGAAGAAGAGAGATGATTTGACTTAGGGAAGAAACGGCTGGACTTTGGGGAGAAGACAGCCTGCCCTTCCTGTCCCCTCTCCAACTCCCCTCTCTGCTGAGAGTCATTTCCACTGCACAATAAAATTCTCTGGCTTCACCCTTTTTCAAGTATCTGTGCAACCTCATTCTTCTTGGAGGCTGGATACAAGCTCGGGATCCACTAAGTGCAGGCACCAAAAAAGGCTGTCACACTGGCCCTTTGCCCTCTGTGATGGAAGGCAGCTGCCCCACATGACAAGGCAAGGGGTCAACTGAGCTGTTACACAGCCATCCATGGACAGCAGAGATAAGAGAGCACTTTGGCATTCCCTCTGGGGCTTCTGGGTCACAGGCACCCTCACCTGGTCTGGCCATGAGTCCCACACAGAGCTTGCTCCTGCCAGCACCCAGAGCAGATAGCCAGGTCTTGCACTTGCTTGCTTACATGCTCCCTCCTGCAAAAAGCTGAGTGCAGTGGACCAAGTAAACATTCATCCCTGTCATGAGTCCACCGAAGGGTCTGAAAAAAATCCTGCATCACTCAGAGCCCATTTCCAGAAGGCTGTTAGATCTCCAGCTTCCAGAGGCACCCATCTTGAATCTCTGATCCTGGAGGCTCATATGGACCAGAGGTACAGAAGGATGGCATGGCTGGGAGAATCACCTGGGTCTGGAGCTAGACCTCATTGCTTGCCAGGTGTGTGACTCTGAACATGTTATATGGTCCTTCCCAACTGCAGAGTAGAAATAATAACAACACCGTCTTCAGTGCCCAGCAGGTAAATGAACTCATTGTAGGAAGACACACAAAGAGCAGTGGGTTCAGAGTAACGGCCTAAAGGAGTGGGGCTCTTGCTGAGCTTGCTCCAGGGATGCTGGTCATCTGGTGAGCCTCATCTGCTGTAGCACTTGCCACCCTGCCTTGGGATAATGTAACTGTGCAGATCACATGTCCTTCAAGACATTCATCAACTTGAGGATGAAAGCCTCATCTTAGTTACAAGCATGTATGTGCTACCATAGTCTCCTGCACATGAGCCAAATTTGTACTCCTACAGAGTAAGTTCAAAACACCCTGCATTCAACAGTCAACATGGTGTGCATGCCCCTCTGACCTCTGTCTTCCCTCCAATCCTGCTAAACTGCTTCTGCCAACCTTGAGCTCTCCCCTTTGCAGATGTATTTGGCCTTAGCCTAAGTGATCCCTTTTATTTGGGATGACCACCCTCTGAACAGAGTTCATCCTTAGAAATCAGCTCAAATATGGTCTCTTCAGACAACTTGCTCTGGACACCCTTCCATCATCACTGCAGAATAGTTCTTAAACACCAAACACCGTCATGTGTCCTTGTTCAAACACACCTCTTACCACCTCTCATGCGTGTTGCCCAGTAATAATCAGTTGCCCAGTTCAACCCTCTGTCAACCTCCACCCAACCAAAACACCATCCTAGCACAGCTTTAGTCTGACCCTTAGTTAGTGCCAGAGGAAATTCTAAGACGAGACCACCTGGAAGGTACATGCTCTCATGCAGAACCATTCAGTCAAGAACCTGGCCTTTCTTGGTCCATTTTTATAACAGAAGAAAGGGTTCCTGTGCTTATAACCATGCTCATTGGAGCATAACAAGGATGGGCACTCTGATAGGGATACTTTCATATCATCATCCTCAGAGACACATTCTTATATCCTCCCATAGTTCCCACAGCCCTACATTGGCATTTATAGAACTTCAGGTCCCGCTGAGTACAGGTACCAAAAAGGCTGTCACAGAGGCCCTTTGTCCTCTGTGGTAAAAGGCAGCTGCCCCATGTGACAAGGCAAGGGGTCAACTGAGCTGTTAACACACGGCCATCCATGGACAGCAGAGATAAGAGAGCACTTTAGCACTCCCTCTGGGACTTCGGGGTTGCAGGAACCCCTGCCTGGTCTGGCCATGGATCCCCCACAGAGCTTGAACACAAAATATGAGAAAAGAACCCAAAGTATGAACACTATTTGTGGAGAACTTTTGAAAATATAGTTTATGTAGTGTGCACTGCCATATTCTGATGATGGCTGAAAGTAAATAGAGCCCATAACCTTTGTGTGGATCTTTGCATTTTTTAGACCATGTGGTCCCTGGGATTCAGATCTTCTAGAAGTTTTGCATTGCTGGATGCCAGGTTGTGCTGACCAAGACCTATGTGCAGAAGGTTAATAAAGTAGGGATCTTGGCAGAAAACACATTTAACATCCTGTTGGTTCTATTTTTCAGGAGAACTCCAACTAATGCAGATTTTGGCAGAAAAAGTGGAATGCTGCTCTAACAAATAGCTAAGAATGTGGAAGCGACTTTGGACCTGGGTCGTGAGCGGAGGCTGGAGAGCTTTTAGGTGTATTCTAGAAAAAAAACAAAACAAAACAAACATGAAATGCCTTGAATGTACTGTAGAGAGGTGGACGTTACAGGGCATCCTGGTGATGTCTCAGGGAAATGAGGAACAGATTATTAGAAGCTGGAGGGAAGGTGACCCTTGTCCTACAGTGACAAAGAACTTGGACGAATTGTGTTCGAGTGTATTGGGGAAGGTGTAACATGTTAACGATATTATTGGATGCTTAACTGAGATTTCCAAGCAAAACATTGAAGGAGCATCTTGGTTTCCCTTACAGTTTAGTCACATATGAGAAGGAAAACACATATGGGGAAAACAATGTTAAGCAAAGAAGAACCAGAACTTGAGGATTTGAAAAGTTATTGGCCTATTCCTATTGCAAAACATGAAAAACCTGTTTTGAGGAGAGCGCTGAGGGCGTGGCTGAACAACCCTTTGATGAAGAGTCTGCAGGAGCAACTCATGGATTTCATCAGCCAGCTCTGCATAGCCAGAAATAGCAATGGGGTTGCCCTGGTGGAAATACTGGCAGCTTGAACTAAAGGTAACAAAGTAAAGGCTTTCTGACATCTGGGTTCTATAGAATGAAACAAGAGTGCTGTTCAGCTGTGAACCTGCTTTGTCCTTTAAGAAAAGGAAATAGTTCAAAGAAGATTCAGAGATCATTTGGGTTGCCACTCCCACCACTAGCCCAGGGGGCAGGACTGGCCCCTCCTAGATTTCAAAGGATGGGGCCACCTCTTTAGCTTTCATGTGCCAGCAAGCTTCACCCCTCCCTCCCCAGCCTCATGGGCAGGGCAGTTCTTCAGAGCCCTGGGGATGAGGTCCCTGCATAGGGCCATAGGGAGATGCTGCTGCATCAGTGAGCCTTTGGGGCAGAGCATCAGGCCAAAGCAGATCATTTCCACATCTTGTATCTAGTGAAACTTGTCTTGCTAGATCTGACCTGGCTTGGAAACAATTTCTTTTTTGCCTTCTGATTTATCTTTTTATTATTATTATTATTATTATTTTGGAAAGGGAATATCTATTTTATGCATATCCCATTGTATTTTGGAAGCACATTCAGGATTCACAGATTCGCAGATAAAAAGAAAGTTTGCCACAGGATAAATTATACCTCCCATCATCACACCCATATCTGGGATTTTGATGGCACTTAGATGAAACTGGGTTTTAGGCTTTAAAATTAATGCTTGAGCAAGTTAACTGGTAGCTGTTGGAATCAAATAAATGTATTTTGCATATTTGAAGGACATGAATTGTGGGGGACCAAGGACAAATTTTTGTGTTCTCAATAATTGTGTCCTCCATAAATTCATATGTTGAAGCACTAAACTCACAGTATGGCTATATTTGGGAGTGAGATCTTAAAGGAGGTAATTAAGGTTAAATGAGGTCATCAGGATGAGGTCCTGATCTGAGAGAATTAGTGTCCTTGTGAGAAGAGTCAGCAGACAGCTCATGCTCCCTACACCACACAAGGAAAGGCCATGTGAGGACATGAAGAAGGCAGTCATCTTCAACCCAGGAGAGCTCTCGCCAGAAACTTAACCAACTGGAACTTTGATCTTACACTTCTATCTTCCAGAAATGTGGAAAACAAACATTTGTTTCTTTAAGCTGCCCACTCTGTGGTATTTTGTTGTGGTAGCCTGAGTCGCCTGTCAGGGATGCGGCTGCTATGACTGTCTTTCTACAGACTGTAGGGCAGGCCCCTGAGTTACCAGTGCTTGGAACTTATACATGGGGTTTTAGTGTGAGGCGGGTTATCTGAAAGAGACTTCCAGGGGTACTAGAGCTGTCTACACTGCTGGGAACACATCGGTTCCTGAGATTAGGTCTGAAAGTGGGGTATCAACTGGAGAACATAAACTATTAGTACAAGGAGCTATTGCATATGTTTCTAGGAATAAAAATCCATTGAAACATATGTGGGTTATTTTGCTTAGTCTCATCTAACATATAAAGAAAACAATGGGTTATTGCAGAAATTTTTTATCTATTCTGGAGGCAAAGCATTTACATTAAGTGTGGAAATGTCTATGAATTACTTGCGTGAGTAGATTTCTGAGAGCCATCTCCAAGGCTGCATTATTCTCACCTGCAGGCAAATTAACAGACTCCAAAAAAATGTATCTTTCTGCAGATTTTCTGCTATACTTTTTCTGACAGGTGAGTGGTATCTATTTTAGATTAAATAGAAAAAAAAGGCATTTTCTTTTTGTTTACAGTCAAGCAGCATGAGTTATTAAAAATAACCAATAATTGCAATATCCCAGTTATTTTCATCATTTGTGGTGACAAGGCTGCTTCATAATCATTTGAAATGACAAAAACTGTCTTCAAATATCATTTGATATATTTCCGTGCTCTGCTGACAGTGCATCTAACACTATCTATTTAACTTTTTAATTATATTTACTTACTTTTGTAATTAAACAATAAAATCTTAGAAAATGGGCTTAACTTTTAATTGCATGGGATGAAATATGACAATTCCAATTACTGCATGTCAAGGCTGTGTTTATTTTGTTTTTCTTCTTTTTATCTTTTTTATTTTAAGGGAGCCTATTTCCAATTACAGCTCGTATTCTTCTTATCTTCCTCTTATTTATGGTAGCAGGAATATTTTAATGTTTCCACTTTGTTAAAATTGCCTTTTGTCATTAGAGCTTCAAACATAAATGTCAGAGTTCTTCTGTTCTTTTTGCTATTTAACATTGATAGAAAGCAGTCCCCAATGACACCCACATTTATTAATTTCTCAACTATTACCTAAAAGTTGTGTTAACATGTTGTCATAAAATTGTATTTCATCAATTGAACCTTGACCTTTGAGGCATCTGAGGAAAAAAATTTTTAAATGGTTACTTTTCACATCACAAATGTTTCTGGTGTGGGGTCGGCCTCCGTCATTACCTCTGAACTCAGTGTAGGCATTGGGTACTCCAGGGCCACCATCCTGGCACCTGACGTACTTGGCAAATGAGGGCTGCTCTTCCTCCTGGGTGTGTAGGGTGTCTCCTGAACTCCCTTAGTTCAGTGCCATTGGGTTGTCTAGAACTCTGGAGAACTCATCATCATCCTCATCATCATCGTCATCATCATCATTCTTTCTCATTACTTTGGCCACTACAGGCTTTTGCCAAGTTGATTTTAATGAGAAGAATAATTTTCAAAGAGCAATAGTGTGTGTCCCCGATAGTCCAGAAACTAGTCATTGGAAGCTGTGATAGTAGTTTCAATATTTCAAGTTATGAGATCTAATGATGACTAGTTGTGTGATAAGGAAATCTGAGAATAAAAGAAGATACAACCAAGGCTGTGAATTTGCTTGAGAAAATTTGACCATACGCAAATGGTTGACTTCAAAGAAATATTCACCCAAATGATGTTTAGGTCTTGCAAGGACTACAATATGAAAAATGTCAGGCTGTACCCCACACGCAATGCAGCTAAGCAGTGCAATAGAACAGAACATCCTGTATGATTCCATTTGGATGAGCTCCTGAAAATGTTAAAAACTGTAGTGACAGAGAGCAGATCAGTAGCATCAGGGGTTGGGCACTGACTACACTGTGGCACAAAGGAACACTTTGGGATGATGGAACTGTTCTGTATGGTAATTGTGGTGGCTAAACATATACATTTGTCAAAACATATTTTTATTTTCCAAAACTGGTGGGGTTTTTATATTTAGGTTATACCTCAATAAAGATGATCAAGACAAAAAAAATCAAGAATTAACAACAGAGTTGTATTGTTTTTACCCAAAAATGCAAGGAAAACTAGTTATTATTTTTTGCTACTTCTTTTTTATTCAGCCTGCACATTCTTCTTTACACAAAAACACACACACACAAAAAAAGAATTAGGAAAACGTATAACAGCAAATAAATACAAAATCGTATTTTATAGGAGAGTTTCAAAATGTATTTATGGTGTGACTCTGGGTGTACTTGTTACTTGGGAACTTATGTTGTACAGAGAGGGTCTTTGGCACAGCCCTTCTTCAGGCCTGTCCTTGTAGGGAACAGATTAACCCCATTCTGGATGTGGAAGAAGCTTCTGTCCACGTGAAGGACTGCTCTTGCTTCCCAAGCATATCAAAGATAACAAAGATAATTATTTAGTGAGCTCTCTGTCCTTATGTGAATTATAGCCAAAGTACTACAAATTAAGAAATAAAGAATTAACAAAATATAGCTATAATTCTCACTAAAGATTTGCAGACAATTCTTAATGTATTGAATCCTTGAAATAGATAAATAAAACTGACTAGTTATTGTCTTTAAAGCATTTTATGTTATTACGGTTTACATTTTCTTGACATTTACATATAATTTATTTAAATCTCACACGTGAAAATCTGATCATTTCCAGCTAATTTAGGTTTAACCTTCAGAAACTTTTGGATAAAATAATACTGTTTGGTGCCAGCTTTGAATGTATACATGATTCTCATGCCAGCTGTTAACGATGACTTAACATTTCCAAATAGAGATTCATCTTTTTCTGTAAGAAACCAATAGGCAAGCATCTTCATAAAAATGTGAAGAGCTTAGCACATTTGTGCTATCAATCCAACATCAATATAACAACTATAATTAGTTGTTATGTTATGATTTGTAAGTTTAGTATAAGAAAAATAAAATGCCATAATTTTATTCGTACCATAATTACAATATGCTTTATTATTATTGCTAATAACTCCAATATTTTACATTTGTTGCACTGACTTTTAAATGGAATGTTCTCATTACCTGCTCTGTTTAATTTGCTCACGCTCTCAAAAACAAAAATGAATATGCTAATTATGACATGATTTCTATGGACCAAATGTTTAGTGCTATGGAGATGAGTCACATTAGGTACTAAAAAACTGCTCTGTTAGTTCGATGCATGAAAAATTAATTAATAATGGGAAAGTTTGCTACAACCCTAACCTAGTAGGATGATTCATCTAACTTCAAACACATTTTATGTCAAATGTTTGTTTTGACTTTACGCATATTAAATACAACCATGTACTGTGGCAGCTTTGATAGCGTTTCTCACTTAGAAAAGCTGGAGGCAGAACAGTCAACATTCAGGTCTAGATATTTACGAGATGTTGCAGAAAATTCCGCTTTTGACTCAATTACAACCCTTTGGCAATGTTAACTTCTTGTAAACTCAAAGGCCGTCAAAATAAAAAGAAAAAAATGAAAGAAAGTAAAAGGAAAGCAAGAAAGGTGCGTTGCTTGGTGCCCCTTAGCCTTAACGTTGATTTAGAGACAGGGTAGACACCAAAGAAAATTTTACCATACACATTTCTGAATCTTCACATCTATGTTGAAGAACAACCTACCACCTTCAACAGTTTGTTACCTTAAGTTTAGCCTAAAGCTGTCTCCTTAAATATGTTAGCTTGAGCCTAATGCTTTCTCCATATGTCGTGAACTGTAGTAGCCTCTGGGGTGTAAATAGTTTGTAACTTTCTCTTATAACAAGTTGCTAAGTCTCAGCCAATCACAGCAGCTGAGTTTCAATCACAACTGCTGAATTTTAGCCAATCCAAGCAACTGAGTCTCAGCTGTGTTCTAGCAAGGGAAAAGCAGAGCTGTAACTAGCCCAGCTCTTCCTGTAGCCCATTTTCCTTCTTCTGTCTGTCCACATGACAGCTCCATTGCCACTCTGAACTGATTCTGGTTCTGGGTGCTGCCCAATTCATGAATCATTCTCTGCTCAACTAAACATCGTTAAATTTAATTTGACTAAAGTTTTTCTCTTAACAAGTCAATAGAATGTTTGCCATAGGATTAAAAACAAAAATTAAGAATTAGATATTTCTGTTCTCTGAAAGATATCTGTGAAATTATGTCTGGAGAAAGCAGTGGATTCACATAGAACAGGTCGCCATTTGAGCATGAAGACAGTAGCAAGGAGAAGGAATTGGCTTAAGGTGGAGGTGCTTTAGATGGGTAATATTCATTACCCTTGGAGAAGCCTTGAATGACAGGTCTGCACACACTGATATTTCTTTCCAAGGTTATACAAAACAAGAAAATATTCTAGAAAGCAATAATCTGTTTGCTTCTTAATGAAATGTGTAAGTGTCCTGACTGAAATAGCATGCCATAAAAAATCATTTCTAATTATTTTAAGTAATATTTAGATCAATTCATTGTAATCTTATTAGCTTTTATGTTTATGTCTGAATTAGATTACCTTCATGTTTGTTTAAGGTCTTTTGCTTTTTAAAATGTCTCTTTCAAAGACAAATTGAGCCTGGTTAAAATAATCAATGGCTTTTGTGGGTTCAGCATATGCAGATGCCAGACCTCAGGGAGGACTTCCGTTTCTTCCAGAGGGACTGTCCTCCACTTGGTGGTGACCCAAGAGGGGTGCTGGGCTCACACAGGAGCCTTCCTGCCCATGCACAGCAGCAGCTGAACTCAGGGTAAAGGCAGTCCTTCAAAATGATGTGTGGCTTCTCAGGGCATATTGAGGGGATGGAGTCTACAGAATTTTCATTTGGGAAATGATTTGAGCAACCTTTTAAGTTAGGGTGTCACTTTCAGGATATTCTCCTCTTCTCCAAAGATGCATGTTCACATATAATTAAAATATAAATGGTAAGAATTTGTAGGTAAAACATGGAAATAGTGCTTAAAATAATGGCATTTTTAGGAAAGTGTTATTATATCCAACTGTTGTCCTGTTAATTTACCTTTTTCCCAAATCAACTGAAAATAAGAAAACACTTCCAAGTTTGAGCTAAATATAAATTGAATGTTTATAATGACATTATGTATTCACACAAACAAAAGAACGTTTTTGGTGTTTTTTTTTCCCTTTCAATGAATGTTACTGTGAACAGAATCTGTGTATCAGTATCCGCAGTTATAAAATAATGAAATAATACCGGGAAAAAATGAATGCTGACAAATCATAGTTGCAGAGATAGGCAACACTCCTCACTTTGTGAAAATGGGGTGAGATGGGAGAAAGGATATCAGGCATGTTATGTTTTTACAGAACATTTTGTTCTTATATTGTTCACTCAGCATCTAGGTGAGTGGTTTTGCTTGGGCTCTTTTTTGTGGACCTCTTGAGAATTTGATTCGTGCTAAGGAATCTCTTCACAGGGAAATATGCACTCATTGTGTTGGTGCTGCTGTGTTCCTACAATTTCCTGGGGGGTGGGTGGCATACCCTGGCACCTAGAACTTCCTCAATGTTGAGACACTCTTTCCTGCAGCCCAGAGATGTGAGCTACTGACCTTGAAGAGCCTGTTTGTTTTTCCAGAAACTGCCCTTGGCTGAAGGGAATGTCTCAGAATTTAATGACCACTTGGGGTACAGAGACCCCATCCCTTGACTCAACTGTGACAACCATGAAGTTTATTACACTGCCAGAGCCACCATGGGATCACCGGTGGCTTCTCTTGGGGTGAGTCAGTCTAATGCCTCCCTCTACCTCTGCTCTACCCCTGCAAATCCCATTTAACAAAATAGAAAGAGACTTGAGATGAGAAATGGACTCAGGTGTGATGGAGGCTGCCAAGTCTCAAGACCTGTAGTTCTTACATTTCTCTCAACTGCAAATGCAAAAATAAATAAATAAAAATTTCCAGGTAACCACTGAGAAAACATGTTCCATGCTTTCAACCTGTTCAAGATATTTTTATGTTTACCTCTCAAAAAGAAAGTGAACTAAACTTTGAAACTCACATTCAAATTTAGGTATCACATAGTGATAAATCACGGATTACTGTTTTTAAAATAAAACAGTAGGTGATATATTAAGGGACTTATTTCACTTCTAGTGTTATCTAAATAAGAATAACAATGTATTTTTTATTTAAGTTCTCAAAAAAACACAGACTGTTCCGTTAAACACTAATTTAAGATAAGCAACACCTTTTTTTTTTTTTTTTTTTTTTTTTTTGTGACGGAGTTTTGCTGTTGTTGCCCAGACTGGAGTGCAGTGGTGTGATCTCGGCTCACCGCAACCTCCGCCTCCTGGATTCAAGCAATTCTCCTGCCTCAGCCTCCCGAGTAGCTGGGACTACAGGCACGCACCATCATGCCCAGCTAATTTTTGTATTTTTAGTAGAGACCAGGTTTCACCTTGTTGACCAGAATGGTCTGGATCTCTTGACCTCGTGATACACCCGCCTCGGCCTCCCAAAGTGCTGGGATTATAGGCGTGAGGCACCGCGCCCGGCCAACACATTTATTTTTAATCTGAATATACCCTGTGCACTATTTGGAACATACTTGTATTAAAATATGTTTGTTGTTTATTTGAAATTCAAATTTACCTGGATGTCCTATATTTTTATTTGCCAAATCTGGAAATCTTATTTTATTTTGAGAATGCTGGTTTAGATGATTGTTCCAAATAATATATTTTTCTGTCAGATGGGTAAGAGAGAAAAGATTGAATTTTGAAGAGACTCTTCATAAAATTGGGACTCAACTATTGATAAAAGCTCAGTTTGAAAAAGGTTGATGTAATTGTATCAACTGCATGCAGTTAATTCAAGACAAAAAACAGACATAAATATTCCTAAAAACGTTGATAACCAAGATTCTATAATATATATTTAAATAATTATTCACATAAAGATTATAAAATGATACAAGTGTTACAAGCTATCAAACGTTTTGTAGTTTGACTAAATTGAAGGGATTATAATAGCCCATGATGTGAGGGGGTAAATGAGACTCAGAAGATCAAGGCAGCTAAATAAGAACCCCAAAATAATCAAGATTAAAAATAATCAAGATTAAAACAAAATCCTTTGTCAACTTCTACCTTTGTATTGAAATTAGGTTGGTAAATCTATATCTGTGATATCAGTTATATACTTGATTCATCCAAATTTGTATTTATCTTAGTAAATCCATACGCTTATATTATTTTCTCTGAGTACAAATAATACATACGTTTAAGATTCTGCTCTATGAGCATTCTGCTTGGATACTTTAAAAATCTAAATTTTTGGCCTATGACAATTGATTCATTTCAGACTCTTTTATCTGTTGTCTTCCTTGGTGACATTGACATTCATTGTTCCCCATAGTAGGTGACCCTTGACACAAATTGAGAAGAAAAAAAGACTCTCTGAATAAGCCTGGAAGGAATCATTCATCCTTAATGTATCTAATTACTACCTAGAAAATATAAGCATTATTATGCAGAAATTATAATGAAAGCCAACCTATATATTTCTTCCAGGTTAAAAGTAAGAGCTCCAAATAAGATATCCTTTCTTCCTGATATCAAAATAGGTAAATGAATATATTCAAAGTAATTCAAATGGTCTGGGCATCCTGAAAAAAAAGGACCGACACAGTTAATTGTGTAGCTTTCTTCTTCTTGCTGAAATATCGCGTGACCGCATGACCGATAACTTTATGTGTGCTATAGTCTGAAAGTTTGTGTCTCCCCCCGAATTCATATGTTGAAATTCCCACGTAAAAGGTGATGATATTAGGAGGTGGAGCCTTTGGGAGGGTCCTGCCCTCGTGAATGGGATTAGGGACCTTATAAAAGAAGCCCAGAGAATTCTCTTGCCCTTTCCATCATGTGAAGACACAGCTAGAAGGTCCCATCTATGAACCAAAAAACTGGCCCACACCAGACACCACATTAGAAGATGCCGTCACCTTAATTTCCAGCCTCCAGAACTATGAGAAATACATTTCTGTGGTTCATAAACCACCCAGTTTATGGTGTGTTGCCACAGCATCATGAATGAATTAAGACAAGGTGTGAAAATTACCATAAATTGGTTGTGCTAATTTTTATGAATAAATAATATAATGTAATAAAAGTAAATCTTTCCTGGTGATGCTCTTTATCATTATAGTTTTTCCAAATGAAAGCTTTGAAACAATGTGGTAAATAGAGATGATGCCACATCAATCTGAACATCTTGTTTTTAATGAAAACCAAAATGGCCAGTTCCCTAGGTTGAGGTTACTTATTATTTTCCTTTAATATATTTTTCTTTATCTCCAACTATAAATATCTTAATGGACAAAGCCATACACACACAGCCACAGGCCCTTTAGCAATGCCCCATAACGTGCATGACTGACCTCCTCAAGTCACTCCAAGTTTAAAGTAAGAGAAGTTGTAGGTAGAGTCATTATTTATGAAGTTTCCTATCTTGAAGAGTACCCCTAATAATAAAGTAAGAAACACCGAGGACTTTTGCTTCACACGCCGCCACCCAGCACAGAGCCACCGTGCTTGGCCTTCAGTTCCTTCAGTGTCAGGGCCAGCTGATGTCCCATTAGCTCTAACAGAAACCTGGAGCTGGCTGACTCTGCAACAGCAGGCTGCGTCTGTCTTTTTTCTTAAAAGGCATCTTTGCCAATAATTCCATCACTTCGGAATTCTGCCAATGTGCTTTAAGCCCCACCTTACAGCAGATATTATTGAGGACTTTGGGATACACCAATGGGAAAAAACATGAAAAGATCTATGCCCACAGTGAGTTTACTTTCTGGAGGTCGCAGACAGCTGCCGACAACACGGTAAATAAGCAAATGCTTTATCATGTGAGGAGTTGGAAGCTTTGTGAAGAAATGGGACACCAGAACGACTGGGCCAGAGAAGGGCTGGACACACAATTTTAAACTGGATGGATGGTGTGGACCTTCTTGAGAAAGTGGGGTATGAAGGAGGTGAAGGAATTAATCATGAAGTTATCTGGAAGAGAAACATTTTCATGGAGGAAATGGTCACTCCCATGGTCAAAAGAGGAACCGCACCTCTTATACTTGAGAAACTGCAAGAGAAAAACTTTGGCTAGCATCGTGTGAGCCAGGGAAAGTCACAGAGCACCTGGTCATGGGGCCCAGTGCAGAGAATCCAAGAGAAAATCACTGTAGTCTGACCCATATTTTACTAGGCTTACTCTGCGTACCACAAAGGGCAATGTTTCAGAATAGCAAAGAAGAGAGGACGGCTAGAGGGTTCAGGCAGAGGGGAACGGAGGTTCAAGCACGGTCATGGCAGCAGAGGTGGAGGGCTGCAGGTGGGTTCTAAACACATTTTAAGTGTGGGCCCAGTGAGATTTCTTGACATTCTGGATGTAGAATGTGGAGAAATAGATACAGTCAAGGGCAGCTTCTGGGAGGCAAAAAGACTTTTATGCTACTGTTTTTATAAACTAGAAAACTCACAAGGATGACTAGATGTCTTCTGCATGTCATGGGCCTTATGTGAAAGAAAATATTTAATTCCAAGGACTTTGGAGAATCTTGTTATAAAACAAAAACTTGTGTGTTTGACACAATTCTTTGTCCCATATATTTTCTGACCATTTCCATTGGAAATTTCAAGTGTTATAATTTAACATTACCTGACGCCAAAATTGTTGATTTTTTTTGTTTGTTTGTTTTGAGAAGCAGTTTCACTCCTTCCCTTAGGCTAGAGTGGAGTGGCTCCATCTCGGCTCACTGCAACCTCTAGATTCGTGGTCCAAGCAATTCTCTGGCCTCAGCCTCCCAAGTAGCTGGCATTACAGGTGCCCACCACCATGCCCGGCTAAGTTTTGTATTTTTGGTAGACAGGGGTTTTCACCATGTTGGCCAGGCTGGTCTCAAACTTCTGACCTCAGGTGATCCACCCATTTCAACCTCCCAAAGTGCTAGGATTACGGGTGTGAGCCACTGCGCCCAGCCAAAATTACTGTTAAAAAAACAGTGAAAATAGTGTTTCCCCCAATCAATCAGCTGATTATTTGATCTACATTATGCTAAGAACTCATTTGGATGGTATTTTCCATGAGGCTGTCTCCACAGTGCCAAAATTACTATTAATAGGCAATCAACTGAGATAAAAACAATTATTTGAGTTAGCTGTTGGGTTAAAACGTTGAATAGACAGCAACAGCCCACAGTTTTGAAGGTGCATAGCAACAGCTTTTGTGTTCTCCATATTCTTTCAAGCGGCAGCAAGGGGAACAATTCCCAGCTGGAACAATGGTATGGGCTGCAATCCCACTGCTGCTGGGCTTTTCTTGCTTACAAGGTGATAGGTCTCAACCAAAGGCTAGTGAAATCTCTCCTTCACAGTGCCTCTTCGTGGGTATGTACCTGACAAAGCCCCATGGAACCTTGTTTTACTGAGCCTTGGAAACAGAAATCCATGATGATGGCTAGGCTTTATTTAGCCTTAGTCTTGCTCCAGTCCAGCAGCTAACTTAGAATTAAGTCTAAAACCTTGCTCTGTGATTCAATTGAGTAAGGAGAAGTTGCCTAGAAGTATGAATTTTGCACCATGTTTTTTTTTTTTTTTTTTTTGGGTGATTTTTTAGAGTCCTTGTTGTTAAAACTGTCTTTTAGGAAATTTGCATTTGCGTTGACATGGTTCATAGACTATTTTGGAACTAAAGCTCAGGTGTGTCTACTACCAAGATTAAGCTGTTCCAGGCATTACTTTCAAAACGCAGCTTCTAATTTGAGCTGGCCGGAGCATAGCCTGTTGTAGCATGTACTTTTACCTGTGACCCTTCAGCCCAGAAACAAGCCAAACAAATAAGGTCAGCAAGGCTATGGGGGGTTAGACATGGACACGAGTGGCTAACAAGACTCATTAAGAGCTACAGAGCTATTGGTAAAGCATAGAACCTATTTCCCTTCCACTTAGGAAGAGCTGAAGACTAAAAACTCTTCTGTCATTGGGCTCTAGTTGTCACAATTTGTATACTCTTTTTTATTATTATTTTGTACATAGTTTTTTTTTTTTTTTTTTGAGACGGAGTTTCGCTCTTGTTACCCAGGCTGGAGTGCAATGGCGCGATCTCGGCTCACCGCAACCTCCGCCTCCTGGGTTCAGGCAATTCTCCTGCCTCAGCCTCCTGAGTAGCTGGGATTACAGGCACGCGCCACCATGCCCAGCTAATTTTTTGTAGTTTTAGTAGACACATTGTAACTGTATATATGTAGGGTATACAATTTGATGTTTTGATACACAAATTATTATATAAATTTATGTTATATAAATCTATGTTATATAATGATCCAATTAGGATAATTAGCATGTTTATCATCTCATACATTTATTATTTGTGATGAGAATGTTCAAAAGCATTTTGTGTAATGATTTTGTAATATAAAATATTTTACTGTTAATCTAAGTCACCCTATTATTCAATAGAACACCAGAAGGTATTCCTTCTATTTGATTGTAACTTTGTGCTCTTTGTCCAACCTTTCTCCATCCTGCTTAATAATATTAATAAGAATTTATAAAAATAAGACATCTTGCAATTGTCTGTGTCTTCATCAATTGCTTTTTATTAGTGTTTTGCAGTTTTTATTGGAGAGATATTAATCTCTTTGGTTAAATTTATTCTCAGGTATTTTTTGTAGCTACATAGGTGGTATGTTTCTTTTTTAATTCCTTTTTTAGATAGTTAACTATTAAAACTGTATATAAAAAACCTACTGATTCTTTGTTCCTTTTTCATCCTGCAACTTTATCGAATTTATTAGTTCTAACAGTTTCTTGGTGGAGTCTTTAGGGTTTTCTATATATAAGATTATGCTTTTTGCAAACAGGGACAATTTCTTGTTTTTCTTTTTAATCAGAATGCCTTTTATTGCTTCCTCTCATCTTAACTGGCCAGGCTAGGACTTTCAGATCTATGTTTAATAAAAGTAGTGAAAGTGGGGATCTTTGCCTTACTTGCAATCTTAGAGGAAGAAGCTGGAAAGCAGAAGCTTTTTCAGTATATTAGCTGTGGGTTTGCCATATATGACCTTTATTGTATAGAGGTGTATATTTTCTATCTGCAATTTGTTGAGAATTTTTATAAAGGAGTGATTTTGAATTTTGTAAGATGCTTTTTCTGCATCTATTGAAATGCTCATATAGTTTTTGTCTCTCTGTTGATGTGGTAGATGATATTTTTTATTTGTGTAAGTTAAACCATCTTGGCATCCCTGAGGGGAATACCACTTGATAACAGTGAATGACGTTTTGGTGTGCTGTTGGATTCAGTTAGCTAGGATCTCATTGGGAATGTCTGCATCTGTGTTCATTAGGGATATTGGCCTAGATTATCTTTTCTTGTTGTGTCTATGTACAGTTTTAGAATCAAGGTAATACTGGCCTCATGAAATGTGTTTGGAGGTATTTTCTGCTCTTTTCTATCTTAAGAAGAAATGGTATTAGTTCTTCTTTCAATGTTTGGTAGAGTTCGCCAGTGAAGCCAGCAGGTCCTGGGCTTTTCTTTAATAGGATGCTTCTTTAAAAAGAACTGATTCAATGTTCTTACTTATTTTAGTTTGTTCAGATTTTCTATTTATTTATAATTTAATCTTGGTAGGTTATACATTTCTAGAAATTAATCTTAGTTGGCTGTATGTTTCTAGAAATGTATTAATATCCTCTAGAATTTAATCTTGGTAGGTTGTAGGTTTCTAGAAATTTATCATTTCAAATTTGTTGGCATGCATTTGTTCATCAGTCTTTTACAATCCTTTGTATTTCTGTGGTATACAACTGACAGTTGCAATCCCTTTTCATCTCTGATTTTATTTATTTGAGTCTTCTTTCTTTTTTCTTAGTCTAACTAAACGTTTGTTGATTTGCTTATATTTTCAAAAAAAACTCTGTTTTATTAATCTTCTGAATTAATCTTTTAGTATCTATTTTGTTTATTTCTGCTCTGAGACTCACTATTTTTTTTCTTCTATCAAATTTGAATTTAGTTTGTTCTTGTTTTTTCTAGTTCCTTCAGGGGAATCATTACATTGTTTATTAGAAACATTTCTTCTTTTTTGACTTAGGTGTTTATTGCTATTACCTTCCTTCTTAGAACTGCTTTTGCTGCATTGCATAGGCTTTTGCTGTATTTTATTATTATTTGTTTAAGACAGTCTCAAGAATTTTCAGCTAAATTACATTTGTCTTGGAAATATGGCTTTGTCTGAGACAACCCAGACTCATATTGCCACAATATGAAAAAAAAAAAATCACCTTTTGATTTAAGGCTTTAATTATACTTCTGCTTCTGTACTTTATAATAATCACAATAATGTCTTATGTTAATATTCACGCTGTCCTTCACACACTAGATAGTCAAGAAGTCAAGGCACTTTGACGTAAGGACAGTATACGTTCCTCTCCACTTGTTTTAAAAAGAAAAATGGAGGTGAGGGAGACTTTGCAGCTGAACTGGTAATGCACTGGCCTGTATCCAGTGCAGCAACTCATCACTTCCAATAGTGATGTGCAACCTTGCCACTAGTGCACATTTTAATAAGTTATAAAATACGCTAATATGCAAACTATTAATTGAAATAGTCACATCCTATTTTAACATTGATCCAAGAACAGATATTATGTCTTCTAAGCTATAAGAAAAATGCACAGTGCATCACACCGTTTATGGGCAATTTGATTTGACAGACTGTATAATGCTATAAGAAGTATGTCAAGGTATGTGATAATCTGTTTCATTCTTTCAAAATAAATAAAATATAGATGACTCTTCTTTCTCAAACCCACCTCTATGTTTGCAAAGTTTTCTATAAACTGCAAGATTTTTCTTCCCCTAAAACCTATTTTTGTTTATGAGTCTGCATATGAAATTCTACATTGTAAATTATCGTATGGAATACTAAGGTAACTTCCCCTTTCTCAACAAAGAAGCAGATACAACAGCTAACAGACATTTTCCAAATTGAGAAATTATGGCAGGGGTTGTGTTGTAAGGTGGAGGGATGCACTGTATCTTATTTAAAGGTTTTGCAAGGGTACATCCGTTGGGCCCCTCGTAGGCATGGAGCACCTTTGAAAAAGGGCAAGAACACTCTTAGAAAATATTCATTTTTCCATTACTTACATGCAGTAATCTTATATAATTAGTACTATTTACCGGACATCAATTTAAGAAAGTCTTATATCCTTGAATAGTTTCCATGCCATTAGATTCTTTATTCATGCTCCGTAACTGTTTACCCAATTTAACATGCTTTACGTGTATTTGTCAGAAGAATATTAATGTTTTACTTTATGATTTCTACTGCTTTCCTAATCACTGCTTTCATTATTTCTGTTTAGTGTAACATCACCTCTGAACATAAGCAATGAAATCAGGTTGGAAAAAAAGCAAATCCTGTATTATATCACCGTCTGGGGAGCATGATGGTTTCTGCTGTGTTAATTTACACTAAAATCCATGACCCAGGAGCCTGATTGATTGCCAAGGGCAGAAATCCAGCCCCTGGGCTAGTTTATTTTGTGAACTGTAGCGTCAGATATCGCTGCAAGCCACAATGATATTGATTTGATATACACTAGATGGCTCTTTATGCTCTTTGGGAAATTTATTGTGCCGAGTCAGAACCCCAGCAGCCGGGGAGAAGCCGCTCTTTAAATTGAAGAGGGCTATCACGGTTTGACCCCTGGGCCACTCAGGTTACTGAGTGGCCTGGGCGAGGCTAGGTCGGAGCAGACCCTGGGGACCAGGGCTCATCAGTTTTGAATGTCAAATCCCTTCAGAGGACCTGAGTTATTGCTAATAGGAACTTGCTTGGGTCTATGACATTTGGATGCCCTATAAGTTAAACATCGTAACACTTTCTTCATGTCATAGTCCTTTAAATTATGGCTGAGCATTGCACCTCTGCTCCGGCCGCTTAGCATCAGACTGCTGCACCATATGAGGCAACCTGCCTCCAAGGTGGAAGATCAGCACTGCCATTATCAGCTGAAGAGCTACAGCTGCACATAACTCCCCTCACCTATAAATTAGCGGGCTTGTCATGTGAACTCCAATTGCGAGAACATTGTTGCCATCTTGTTTCTGCACAATAGAAACCCAGTGGCCTTTGGCAACTCACACAATAAAAGTTAGGATGCAATTCTGTTCTTGATAGCTTTTACTATTTTTCTTGGGGGAAGCTTTGCTGGTGCTGGATAAAATATTGGCAGAAGGAGAAACATGACTCTTCATGGGCATCTTAACGCATGAAATAGAAATCATTTTCGTTAGAACAATTTGCAACCATCTCTCCCCTTAGAGAGGGCTGTTATGCTTATAATTTCTAATTTCTGTTGGAAGGTATTATTCCATAGCAGACCATTGTCACATTGGTAACAGATGCGTTGATCTATCTCAATTGGTTTATTATGACGAATTCCAACTTTGGAATTGCTAGAATACTCATGAGCACCTTATCACTTCAGTTCTAAAGACAGGATCCTGACTCCAGAGGGTCATATCTCCAGAACAGAGTTTCATGAAGGCAGTCTGGCTGGAAATTTCCTGCTACTGGGGACTATAGGTATTAAAATGTAGAGCTGCACTGAATTCTCCTGATGAATAGCGAATTAGGTCTTATTAGAAGCCATTGTGACCTTCAGTATTGGGGGGGATATTCAGTGTGGCTCAGTGACAGGGTCACAAGCCAGTGACATCAATGGGGGTGTGTAAAGACAAAGCAAACCATGCCAAGTGCTACCGCGTACAGGCATGTCCCTAATTGGCTTGTATGCTGTGATTCTAAAGGTCCTGCAAAATGGCCTCCTAAAAGCATGTTTACTATCACTTTGTCAACTAGGTTTTCTTGTGGACATACTGGGGAGATGCAGATGTCTTAACTAGATAGAAGGGAAGTGTATAGACAAACACTGAAAATCAGAAAAAAAGGCTATATTGTCAACATATGAATTTTGTGGTGACACAATTCAGCCCAGAGCAAGTCCTTTATGATAAGATAGTATGGGCTGAAATCATGCTTCATACACAGCCTGCATCTGTTACTTTTGTTGTATCTTTCTGATATTACTGCTGCTATATAACTCAATTAGCCCATGTATTTATAGAAGAAATGATAAATACATACGAGCAAAAAGAGGAAATGAAACAAAAAGCATCTATGATTCTACCACGAGAAAAACATTGTTAAACTTTTAGATTGCTCCTTCCCTTGGCATTTATACACACATAAATAAGCTTTCAGCAAAATAAAATTACGCAATGGAGTAACCTGTTTCTTCTTTACTTAACACATTATTAACATTGTTCAGTGCCACTGCAGATAGAGATACATCACAATTTATAATAATGACTAAGGATTTTCATGTTTGGAGGAACCATAATTTATTTATCCAGTCCCATGCTTTTGAACATATAGAATGTTTATATATTTTGCACTAATCAACAATGCTGCTTGACACACATTATTTTTTCTTATGTCCTTGTGAATGTTTTCTGTTAATTCCTTGGGTTGTTTATCTGGGGTTTTAACTCCATAAAGACAAGGAGTATACCTATCCTATAAGCTGTCCATTGCTAGCATCTGCATGGTGTCCAGTACCTAGGGGCAGCTCAATAGATATTTACCGAATGAGGGAATTAACGTCACTTTCTAGATTGGAAAAATCTTAGTGTATGTATTAGTTGTCTTCAAAACATTCTTGGCATTAAGAATGCAAAAACAATGGAGTATGGAAAACATTTTTATTCAAGAAACACAGTAACATTGTTTCTACCTTGTCTAATTACAACCAATGGCCAGATCAAAGAGTTCTTTGATAGAGCAAATGGCATTTACATAGGTAAGCACTGCCCCATAAAGGGACCATTTCTTAACTTTTTATTAGAAATTTAGTGGATGTCTGAGATTTTGACTTCAAATAATCAAAAACATCTCTCCAAGTCAAAAATGCTAATTACAAATATCAAAATTAGGAACTGATCATGAATAATGCATAATAGCAACTCTTTACTACTTACTGGATTCTATCACCTGAGACACTCTACAGGAAAATGTTACTAGCCCATGGAACAACAAGAAAGCTTCGTGAAAGGCTTGCCGAGCTGTACAGCGGGGAGCCAAAGGCCGTGTTGGAGGGCTCACACAGAGGCTGTAGCCTCTGCCTTCCAGGAAGTCCTTAGGTGTGTCTTTGTAGCAGGATGTCCCCCTTCTGGGCCCAACTGATTGGATAGGTTCTTACAACTAACCTAGAGCAAAGATTCACTAAGTTGGCCAGTAAAGTGTGTTATTTCTCAAATAGGGTCATCCAATTAAAGTTCACCCAAGAATGCAAACAAAAATCACTGAGCCAATGAGAAAGTCGTTTGAGATGCTCAAGACAAAGGACCATGGATTTAAATCAGCAGCAAGAGGTGGGATTTGGACTCTGAGGGGTAAGGACAAGCTGGAACTCAAAATAAGCAGAAGCAGGAGTCCAAAGGACAAGGTGGTTATGAAGAGAAGCTGAGGGAACAGGTGCACAGAGGAAAGCATCGATGTCAGTAGAACTAGGTCATGATCGTAAGGAGACAGGTGCCTTGGTTACCACAGGCTTCCCTGCTTCATGCTCCATTTCAGGACCTATACATTTTTACATGACATAAGTGAAATGCAGAATTCTTTCTTGTAACCAGAAGAGTCTAAAAGCCAAAGCAAAATGTATGGGGAATATGCATGTGGTCCAGCTGAGCACCAAACATAGTAATGAAATAACTGTGTGAATGGATAAGAGAAAGAGCTAGGGTAAGAACTGCTCAACAGCACTGAGCAACTCGGCATGAGTGCCCGTGTGTGCTTCTTTTATCCACTTAATTGGTTCCAAAGTATGTAGTGAGCACTAACAATGTATAATCCCTCTGCCAAATGCTAGTAAATGTGTAACAGCACAACACCTGCCCTGCAGAAGCTTATATTCCAGAAGGATACGTGAGATGGGAAGAGCCACTGGCACATCTTGCGGTGGGCTGGAGAGGAGTATCTGAGGGAACTTGGGAAGTCCCAAACTCAGGAGGTGCTCAGGGCTGCCAAAGCATAGCTGCAGGTCATAGCCAGGATATGCCTGCTTCACAGCCCGACTCTGCAGAACGATGTCAAAGAGCTCCCCCTTATCATGTGCATTCACCTGTCTCCCTGGAGTTCAAAAGATTATAAAAGCCATGTGCTTTGTTACCTTCTTAGTTATTCCAACTGAATTTTCTGACTTAACAATGCATTTTCTATTGAATCTCAATTGGAATGGCTACACTAAATGTAGTAGGCTCATCCGGTTAAATAAGAGCAATGGCTTCTATTTAAATCTTCATTAGGAACCAATAGATTGAAAGGGCCAAGTTAGTACACAGCATCTGTGGCAAATTCAGAAACTCCCCCCTCATCATGAGTAATGTGGTAGAAAGCAGCTCCCACGCTTGAGCTACCTTGGGTGATATTCCAACCCAATATACACCAGACTCTGTTTCAGTTCAAAAGTAGCTCAAAAGTGTAATGAAGCAGTCATAAAGGTCCCTCAGGAAACATCAGCTTTAAGAGGCTTCATTTGAAAATACAGAGCTCCTTGACCTACAGTGGGGTGAAGTCCTCATAAACCCATTGTAAGTTGAAAATGCATTTAATGCACCTCCCTCACCGAATGTTATAGCTCTGCCTCACCTACCTTAAGCCTGCTCTGAACACGTCCATTAGCCTACAGATGGCAAAATAGGGCAGCACAGTCCACCACAGAGGACCGGGTGTTTGCCCTTGAGCTTGCCTGGCTGTGCGCAAGGGAATATAGAAGCACTTCCCATCAATGGCATTGCTTTCCCATCAGCATAAAGGAAAAGAAAAAAGGTAACTTGAATCTTCATAAGTCAGAGACCATTGTGTACTCTATAATACAGGTGTCATTTATTTACTTATTTGTAAAAATCTAATAAAACCAATTTTGAAATTCTAAAACTGTTTGAAATATTGAGAAGCTTTTTCAATAGCTTTCATTTAATATTGGTATTCATGAAGCTATATAATTGAAAACAGAAGTTGGACAGGCAGGTGCTCACGGATGTCTCAAATGCAATTTGCACCGCATGGCAGTGGCCTGGGTGCTCAGTGAGGAGAACGGGCTTGAAGGGCTTGTCCTCCCTTACCCTGAACAGGTCTGCTTTTAATCCCATTTCCGCTATGTGAGCAATAGGGCATCCTCATATAATTCCCAGAATCTCAGTTTCTTTATTTATAAATGTATTACCTGCCTTCCACCATCTAGAATTAAATGAGTCCTCACAGGTCTAGTCTCTTGCACAAAATGCAGTCCATTGCTGTCCTCCTTTCCAAATTCCCGAGAAATGTGAGCCAAAAAAATAATTTATATCTTGAAAGTTTTCCAGTTATAGCAAGTGTTGTGTATACCTCCACATGCACTCAAAGTCATGTGGCAAGAGACAAAGTGTGTTTGTCAATTGCACACAATTAGTCTTCCTTTATTGTACTGACCTCATTGATTTTAGAATCCAGCACAATACTCTCTGGTTAATGTTGTCAGAGATGAAAAATATGATGATGAGGATGCAGATTGCCTAAGAAATGCACATCCCAAAGAGATACCAATGGTGGTGGAGAGCACTGCCTCTCGCTGAGTCCTTTCAGCACAGACTGAAAAGCTGAGGACCCTGGCACACAAACACCTGTGCCGTGCCTGGAATAATGCTTGAAGTTAAAGTAGAAGAGGGCATTTTCAAACAAGAAAGCCCTTCGAGATCAAAAGACTGGAATCTAGGAAGGAAAACTAGTTAAGTAGGGTCAGACGGTTAGTTACCAGCAAATCAAGACTACAAGGAAAGTATCTCACTCCAGCGCAGCATGATGCTGGAGCGGTCAGTGGTGAAACATGAAGGGCCATTGACTTTCCACAGGGAGAAAAGGAGGTACTGACCACATGGCTCGGAACCTTCTCGCTGCTTTTCAGCATCTGCACTGATATTGTCAAGCTGCCCTCATGGTCACTTTAACATCTTTGCACTTCTGGGTACAAAGCGGTCACAGTGTTCACGGGGTCCCAGGACACCCACTGTGCGAAGCCGTGTTGCTGTGGCTGCAGTTACGCCGCACTGGTGGACCATAAAGGAGGTAGACTTTGCACTGGCTCTGTCGTGTGCATCGGAAAGTTTGCAAGCGGAAAAGTTTGTTTAGAGGACCAGAAGTTATTTCCAGCAGAGGAAAGGAAAGCAGGGAAAAGGGAGGTAGTACACAGACAGTGAAAACACAGATTCTACCTCAAGGGAGTGGTGTGTGTTGAGAGCTCAGGAGGACGTCCTCAAATGCACAGATATACACAGAGATATGATTAAACCACATGCTGCCATGGATGGGTGGGGAGGCTGAGGGCAGTTACTGAATCAACATCATGATTACCACTGTAGATGAATTCACAGATAGTTGCCAAGAAATTGAGAGTCCAGTTAGTGGGAATCTCCAATCCGTCTGACATAACCAGTCTCCAAGATCAGTGATTGATATGCTCCCGGGAACTGTCATTCATTTTGAGTGTCAAGTGGATCCTGGAAATGTGTATTTTTAGAAACTTCCCCAGGGAATTCAATGCACACCTCATTGAGGAAGTCATTCCCAAATTATGATTCACCTGTAAAATTTTTAGTTTTCACATGCTACTCCTATATGTAAAATATAAATAACTACCTTAATGATCTTTGCAAGGACCAGTGGTAAAGCCCTTAGGGCTCCTGGCACATGCTGCTTCAGGGTGAGATAGGGTGACAGCTGCCACCTCACCACAGCCATGATCACATAATGAATACAGTCAAGCCCATGGCATCAGCTGAACGTTCAGGAAGTGCAGATACGAGCAGAGGCTGCAGGTCAGGCAGCACTGCATTCACACCCTGGCTCTCCTATTGGAAGGCCTTAAGCAACCTCTGCATCTCATTATCACACCCTGACAGTGGTCAGTGCAGGAAACATTCAGCGTTTAAGGCTGTCCAATCAATGAGGCCACGGGGAGTCACTGAATGAAAAACAAACTGGGAATGCTGATATTTTGGAGATAATACAAAATCAAAAATACAAATTGGACACCGTTGAGGAAGAAGGAGGCTGGACAGGTGATTGGAAGCATCTGCTCTTTGTGATGGAGTAGAGGACTAGGCACAGGATAAGACTTGGGAGTTGAACACTGGCTTTCTTTTTGAAGAGTAGAATTTAATGCGGTGCTGCTGACAACATGGTTCTGAGATGAGTAAGGATATGATGTGGAGACTTCAGATCTGATGTTCAAGAACTCGATACGTGAGAATCAGCTCCTCAGCTCCCAATAAATGAGTCTCCAACCTGAGCGACTCTCTTGGGTGCATTTTAAAATTTTTTTTACACAAAGAATCTGTTTTCTCCGCAATTGTACCCAGCCTGTTTACACAGGTACAGGGAGAGATAATCTCTTTCTTATGAAGAGGATGGCTCAATTTCAAATTGTCTTACAATTGAAGGATTAATCACAGAATGATTCTGTTTTTGAACACTAATAGGTGCCAGTCATTCTAGGAGAAGAGATTCACGTCTCAATATGTAATCCACAGAAACTCTGGAAGGAAGAGCAACTGTGAAATAAGAGAAATGTTGGAGAGGAACATGAAGTGAGAGCAGGAGGAGTCATGCTGGCCCCTGACAGATTTGCTTTTTATGGTGGATGGTGTGCCCCAGCTTCTGAGTTCCCTGATTAGGAAGATCACCTGGAGCACTGCAACAAAAAGAGACTTTAAAGCCATTTCTGCAGGGATTCCCGTGGAGAAAACCTGGTTGTGGGGAAAGGTGGTTTTTACAAGGCAGGATTAGGAAACCCGGCTGAGGCTGTCAAAGAAATCCATCCCTAATTCTCTAACCTGGAGAGACGGTGGGAGCAGTCCTGGCTCCACCTCCAGAGTTTCTAACTCATCTTGTCTGGGTGTGGCTGGAGAATCTGCATATGTAAAAATGGCCCCAGGTGATGCTGAGGCTGCTGGTACCTGGACCACACTAAGAACCACCTCCATAAGGCCCACTTTTCGGGGAAAAATGAAATCTGAATTCTTGCCAGTGAAACAAAGGTTCCTGATGACCTCACCCGTGCAGGGCAACCGTGAACACCTTTCGCTCTGTACCTGTCACGTGGAGCCAGGCCTTCTCTCTCCTCCCTGCCCAACCCTCGGAGCTCTTGAGACATGGACCTTGCTCCCTGCTAGGGAAACAGGAAATCTGAGAAATGAACTCACAGAAAATCATGAGTGAATTCATAATCAAAACACATCTCCCACAAATATCTGCGTCATATAAAGAGAGTGGACAGCACTGAAGTCAACGTGTGTTTCTAATGGTGCAATTCCTGGCTGAGGAGCGGAGACTTGAGACCCGGAAGTGTCCTTCTACTCCCCTAGGAAACACACACACACATAAGCCCCTAACATGAACCCCCAAATGGCGTGCTCATGTGCTTGCCATTTATTAACTTGTATTGTCCTTTCCAGTCTTTCAGAAATCTCTGACTAAAAAGCACATTTCCTCCTTAATTTAATGCACAATTGTAAGGGTGCTTAAAAGTCGTTTTCTGGATAAAATGTTATGTGTTTAGGTCATAACATGATGTCTCTTGAGAATGTGATGAGTCACTTTCCTCCATCAGCACTTATTTTTCTTCCTTATGGAGCACAATTTCTCCCTTTCATCAGCTCTGTGTACCTGGCCCTCTTCCAGAGGCAGAATAGGGCTGGGGGTGTGTGGTGAGTGCATCTGGTGTGCCAGGCACTGTCCTGTCTCCTGTCATGGAGATGGGACAGGCATCCAGGGTTGTCCTGCATGGGCGAGGTCATCAGGAACATTCGTTTCACTGACAAAAGTCCAGATTTTATTTCTTCCTGAAAAGTGGGCCTTATGGAGGTGATTCTCAAAGTGTGGTTCAAGTACCAGCAGCATTAGCATCGGCCGAGACCATTTTTAGGGCATGTGCACATGGACTGTCCATGTGAGGACACAGCGGCAGGGAGGCCGGCCCAGGGCCGCACAGACAGTCCCCAGGACCCTGGCCAGTGGGAAATTTTTCTTCCTTTGCTATGGGAAAATGACCAGTCCTCAAAGCCATGTTGCTTCTAACAGACAGAAACCTCCTTTGGCAGCTCAGGCAGCAGGTGGCTCTGTCCTGTGACTCAGTATTGAAATCTCTGAAGTAAAATAATGCTGCATTTCATTGGTGGACACATACAAGGCTTTCTTATTTGCCTATATTACATAATTTGCATTTTGGATACAAATTCACATTTCTATCATCACTATTAATTCCTCTGTTCCATATTTGGAATAAGATTTACCTATATAGAAAAAGAATTATATAAAATGTTTCATAATTTTTTCTTTAATTATACTAATGAGTTTTATACTTGTAATTGGTATATTTGCTCTTAAACTCCGAAATACCAATGAAACACATTTTTCAGGAAAATAAATTTCTAAAATGCTAAAATTACTACACATTAAACCGTAAGAAAGCATATTAAGCGAATATTTGGAGTCTGTCTGGATAAAACCTGAAAGCATGGAAATTAAACCTTTAGGCCTAAAATTTAACATAACTTAAAAGTTCTACATTAGAGTTAGACTAACAGTGTTTTCTCAAGTTGGTTTTTGGAAACTCCTTTAAAGCTTGAATTGTGAAGGGAAAAAATATTCCCAAAAGAAATACAGAACTTCAGGATAATTATATTTTTTAAGAAAGATTCACTGTCAAGCTGTATGAAATTCTACATTTCCCTTTCAAGACTGCCCCAATTTAAAGAGAAACACTAGTTCTTGGAAAACTCAGCTCTTTAAAATAGTCCCTAAAGTTGAATCATTCAATAAAACATGACTGTGTTAACTTTTTTGTAATTAAGATACTTCTTATATTCCCTGACTTTTGCTTTGTTTACATTAAAATTTTGCCCAGAATGCAATGGCGTTGGAGGAAGCTACTTCAGATGCAGATATTTCATCTTGCCCAAATGAACAGCAGCTTGAAGGCAGGTGGGCACAGGTCCAAGGTGCGATGAGACCCACAAGGGCCCAGTCTTTCCTGAATTTGCAACAGGATCCACCACCTGTTTATAAAGGAAATTTTTCTTCCTTTGCTATGGGAAAATGGGCTCTATTTTCATAACAATAATACAAGGTTTTGAATTTTCTAACTAGATATAAATGTTAAAACGACACCTTTTTTAGTAACAGAAAGATTTCTGATGAAAAAGGACCCAGAAAAAATTCCTACTCATTATTGAGAGGCTACATTTGTATGTATCTATTTATTTGGATGATTGTGTTCTAAGTCTATCAGGTTTTCAATGTACAAAAACGTCACTGTTGAAGAATATGTGATTAGATCTTAACTACTTAAACCTATCCATGCATCTCCAAGAAAATATACAAAAAGAAAAGTCAGTTCACCCAAGAGCTTACCATATAAGGTGACACATGGGTTAGAAATGGAAAAATTACTACTAATGTTCTATATACATGCTGCTCATTATGAACAGACTTGACTTTCAGCTGATGGCTTTCTGGCAATAAATCATTAGCCCTTACCTATTTTTACCTGTTTCTGGCAAAATAACTGTCTTGCTTGACTTTAACCTTGAGATGACATTTCTGGGTTTGGAGGCCCATTTCCTCAACATGCTCATTGCTTACACCTAATTTCAGCTGTGGAGCCCGACTTCTCCCTTGCCTCAGATACTCAGACTGGCACCTTCACCCAGGCAGCCAGCTGGCTTCAAACCCACGGACGTTGGCTACATCCTCTCTCCCTTCTCTGTGGGTCTTTCTTGAGCACCTATGTGTCTGTATCAAGCTGATGAAGGACAGTAATTCCAAGACTCCTGTTGAATAACCAGCCTCCCACAGAGATTCCCAGAGCTCCTTCTGTCCGTCCCCTCCACCTGTGACCCTCTTCCTGGCCCATGTTCCCTTTGGCCAGCCATGGTTTATCCTTCACTGCCAGCCACAATGCATGTGGAGCTGAAAATGATGCTAATTTTTACTTGGTCTTTAAAGCATCTGCATTGATCCGATGAATACCGTATTGCCTAGCAGTGGTTTAATCAACTTTCTTCTTCAGCAACAGACTGACGCCCCATTAACACTGACATTCTCCTTAAAGGGCGGCGTTTGCTTAGAAATATGGGGTCAATATGAACACAGTCACTCAATTTTCAATTGCATCTCTGATTCTTCAACAGGAATATTTTTCCACTGCCCCCACAGCCTGAGCCGCACAACCCTGACAAGGTGCAGGCACTGACAACTATGTTTTGAGGCTTTACGTGACTTTGTTTCCAAACATTTTTTTTCTTTGTAGTAATATGTTTCATTCATGGGTGACAAAAGGCATTTTTGATAATGAACTTTGCGCCTGTGGCTGAGGAGAAAATTTAGAAAATGTTAGTTTATAGTGATGGTGATTTAATTACTTTTGATAAAACGAACCAAATTGTAGATTCAGTTAAAAAAGCTAAGGGCTCAAATGATGCATTGAAACATAGCTTACATTTTACCTGATTGCTTTGGAAATGAGAATGCAATGTTTAAATAAAAGCTCCCGTAATAACAAAGACACGATCACGGCTGAGAAAAAAGACTCCGTTAATAAAGTTGAAATTTTTGCTCTTTGCAACTTCACTTTTTACATTTAGTGACAAGATTTTTTTTTTAATGTCACACATTGTAAATTAAAAGAATTTTTAAGGGGTAGAAAAGCCCATGATGGGGTGCAGACTGACACCCACGTGCGAGTGTGGAACTAGATAATTATTCAGGCCCTCTCAGCATTCTCTCGTGTTGTGTGAGTTATAATTAGGGCTCTCTATTAGAAATGAGGTAGTAAAGTCTCCCTGAAGAATGGCTGAGTTTGTATGCCGAAATATTGGACTATAAGGGCTACTTTTTGTTGGGTTTTTATTATAACATGTGCTACATTAACTCACTCACTTTTAAACACTTTTTCCCCTCTATTTGGAGGTTGCCCAAACATTTTTAAGTTGTTTCCTCATTTTTACTGATTATAGGAAAACCTCAATCATGTCCCTAAACTCACATTTGAATGATAATAAAAAAATCATATTTTACTGTTACAGTGTTGGCAGGAGGTTAAAATATCACTTTGAAAAGCACTTATTCACTTATTTTTATTTTTCAGGAATCACAAGGCAGCCTGGCTGAACTGAGACATGTGGTTGGTTTTAACTTCAATTTGTTTTATTTGAAAAAAAAAAAAAAAGCACATACACCTTAATTTGGTTCTTAGAGCATGCAACTTAAGTACGTCCATAAAAATAAACATGAGGCAAGCTCCACTGAATTTTTTGGGTCTAGGGCAAAATCTTAAAGGTGAAGAAAAACTCAGAATCTTCAGATACCCAAAAGGTTGTTGGGTGCAGAAGACAGAGTTTGCATGGACTTCTTTGTTCAGCTCACGTTAGTGGGAGCAACTTGTGATCACCAAGGAAGCTTGGATTTTTCTAAATACTAGAATCTGCTTCTGCTCCAGAGAGGCAGTGAAGGAGAGCTGCCTGAGATAAATCAAGGGTGTCGTGTCTGAATCCCTCCTTCTATGTGGCCCCTGGGTTTCCGGGCTCCGTGTGGACAGAGCCATGGGAGTCCATCTCTGATCTGGTGGGACTGAGAGTGGGCGGGTGTTTCTGAAGCTCTGTAGAATCAACAACAGTCAGAAAAAAAATGAGAATTTATTGCATTTTTGTGTTTTCTGTGACTCTGCATCCATCCCAGAGTCCTTTTCATGTAGGTCCTCCTAGAAATCTTAAATGAGGGTAGAAGCCACATTGACACAAGCTCAGCCAGTGCATTACGGTGAGCTCCCACTGTAACCTTTTCTTTCTGTAGCCTTTCTTCCCCAACCCTCACCTCCTCTCCCATCCCAAGCAGATCTCAGCATCCACCCTTGATTGGCAGTCCCCATGGCTCTTGCATACTTAAGTCATAACATTTGTCACAGGATATTTGAAATTTTCAAGTGCACATCCATGATCTCGCTGGACTGTGGGCTTCTGGAAAGCATGGTCCTTCATAGGACACATGCTCAGGTCTGTACTCTCTTAAATCCATAGCAGACACTCAATATAGGGTTGCAGGGGAAAAGCAAATGGGAAAAATTAAAATTCAAAAATGATGATCCCACTGGTAAAGCTTGTATATTTTCATAAGCAAATTAAGTAAAAAATTATACAGACACACCATAACTTTATACCATATTTTAAAAATAGTCCAATGACTATTTCCATTCCCTGGTATGATAAATCTTGTCTTCTAAGTTTCACATTGTTAACTTTTTGAGGTTTCTTACTTTCAGAAATATTTTCAGTTTAGCAGCTCAGTGGTTGAGACTTCTGCAGATTTATTTTTTATCACAATAGTTTTAGAGATTACTGTCATTACCCAGGAGCCACTGTAGGTCAAATGCTATGAGTACATAAAATCCCTGCAAGAATAACACGTACAGGACTGGAATTCCCAGAATGTGCCATCTACGAAAGAAGGCCGCGACCCTTCACTGTTCCCCTGGCACTAGGCAAGAGCCTGACACACAGGGCTAGCTCTGTAAATATACCCTGAATAAGTGCTGTACTGCTGCAGAACTGAGCTCAGAGAATGCGTTTTCTCTGCAGTTCCCAAGTGCAGCAGGAGCACTTCCTGCTGTCCAGCCCCATGACCCGGAGCTGAAGACTAACTCATGTGAATTCCTAGAAGGTAACTGGCCCCATCAGGTTTTTGGAACTTTTAGGGGTGCTGAATTACATAGTTAGCTCTAAGACTTGCTTATTTTCATTTCTAAAGTTAATTTTACTCTTAGAAACAGTTGTCCATTTCACTTAGACGTTATCCCTAAAGCAGCTTGGCAAAAGTGAGGTATTTCAATTATTCTATCAAAGAAATTAGAATGGCTTATTAATATTCATCCCCAAATCTGATGAAGGACTTAAGAAAACACCTGTCACCAAAGAAATCCTTTCTCATAGATAAGAACAATATACATCAATCCTCAAAGTCTTTTATTATTCGTCAAAATTCTCTTGTTTGGCAAACAGGAAGTTAAGGAATCCCATTCCTTGTAAGATGATGTTCTAAATGTGTCTACCAGTTGTGAGCTCAAAGCCCATTGCCAGGGCCATTGCTATGTGCTATTTCATGCATATGGTTGATGGTATGAGGGAGAATCTATGGGTCAACAAGAAACATGTTTCCTAGTATGTGCATGGTTAATAAAATACCTAATAACAAATTTACCAGAAGTCTTCCATAAATTTACATCAGAGCCCTACATATAAACATGGCCAGTCTGTACGAGTTGCATATCCAGTTATAGCAAACAAGAGATAAAAATTTTGGTTGAATACACACATACACTTCAAATGACTGTGTGCCTACAAATATAGATTCTAGGGCAATGACTGACTCTTGCATTTTATCTTCTGAGAAATTTGCACGCATTCCATCAGTAGTGCTGTGTAATCACTGCAGGCCCAAGGAGAGGTTGGGGGCTTCTGAAAAGGGCTTGCATTGCCACTCCTTGCAATCTACAAGTACCATCCACTCTAAACTACTTTAAAACAAACTTTCTGCTTGAAGATTCTTGGACTTCACTGGAATGTAAATTTCAGCTGACACCCTCTATCTATGCCAGGCTAAGATGCAAATTATTTCAGGAGATTTTGTTCTTCCTCCACTCTAGGCAAAAGTTGAGACATTCAGGCTTCCTCCCTGCTCCTCTTTGGGTTCTAGGTTTACTTCTGTTGACCAGCACACTGAAGCCCGAACTCTGGTCCCCGATATTATGCAGGTCTCCTCCAAGATTATTCCTGTTGGCCTTTTTCTCTATAGTACCAAAGATAAAGGCACACCTTGCAGATCAACGTGACTTAGATTTCACGTAAAATGATACATGTATACCCTCTGTTTTTCCTAAGTTAGATTGAATATAAATGGAAAGTTATTCAGTGCTGGCCTATACTTCATTAATTTCTTGATAGGTTTAAGTGGACTTCTTTAGAGTTTTTGCTGAAAATCAGACTCCCATATAACATTATCTAGTCACATATTACAACTTTTCCTTTTCTGTCGCTGTCTGTCTTGCCTACGTTTCTTATGGTAACTACCTAGAGGTCATAGATAATATCAAATATGCCCATGTCTTACACTACTTGGTACACTAATACTTTGTGATTAGTAAAGGCTGGCTTGGTTAGATGAATGACTGAATGGGTAGAAGGAAGTATGAAAGAATGCATAAAGGATGAAAGTTGGACAGACCGATGAAGTGATAGATGATGGGATGTATGAATGAAAGGATGGTGGATGGAGAGAAGGATAGATGTCTGCTGGCTGGATGATGGATGGATGATGGATTGATGAATGGAGAAATGTTGGATGAATAGATGGATGATGGATGGAGAAATAGATGGATGGACGGATTGATGGATGGATGGACAAATTGTGGATAGACAGATGGATGAGGATTAGGTAGAAATAAAGCACTGCTATCTTCCCAAGAGATGTTGCACGAATACACATGTACTGTAACTGCTCTCTGTATTATTTCACTCTTCCCTCAAAAAGGGGAAATTAACTTTGTGCAGTCAAAACACCCATTTTCTTTGTGTGTGTGTGAGGTGGTGGGAAAACAGGACAAATGAATGACATTTGAACTCAGGATTCAGTCATTTGTCTATTGTAACTCTGGCTTTCAAAAAGACACTGACAAATAGCTGAAACAATATTCAGCACAAACTATGGCATTGCTCTTTCATCTTTGCTTCTTCTTCTCCTATTTACTATTAACAGAAATGGCTTTGAGCCCCTTTGCTGTATAAGTTCTATGCCATGTTACACAGTTCCCAACCTCGAGAAATTCACTCTCCAGCTGGAGATATCAGGCATAAATATTAGAGTATTCCGGCACAAGCGGAAAGCATGTGATGAAGGGGTCTGGCCCCATCTTCGACTGATGCCATTGCTGGAATGCCAAGCGGGGAGATAATTCTCCAGACAAGAAAGAGAAAAGGAAGGCTGAGTGAAAGATGGAAGGAAAAGGAGCAACCTGAAGCACATTTTGGACCTTAAACCACTTCACGTTGTTTAAACATTTTAAATTTAAAATTACATTTGAAGGAGGATAGTTAGTCATTGCTACATTCAGACTCAAAGTCTGATTTTTAAAAATCATTCTCACATTGGGGCCTACAAAATGGAAATTGAGGTGAGCTATATAGAGCAGGAAGTGCAGTGGAGAGAGGACTTCAGCCTATGGAAAGTCCACATAAAACTCAAAATGTTAACATGACTTCTTTCACCTCAGGTGAATTTATAAATGAAACTTTTTTTTTCTTTTTAAGGCTACAGATTCATTAGTATATCCTTGGGAATGACTTATTCAATTCAAAGGATTTTTAATTCTGGTAACTCTAATCTGAACCATTATTTCTAATTTCTTAATATGAAACCAGAAATATTGGTGACCTAATAAGTTTTATAGCAGTGCACACAACCTTCTTTATGGAGCCTACACCATTATGTAATATGTTATAAAGCAAGTTGAATGTTGTAAAACTCATTATTTTTTTTCTCTTAGCTAAAGTGCATGATAGCCAAAAACTTAAGTGGAAAGCTATTAAAGTTCCAGAAATCCCAAACTTACATGTTATTTTTAAATGTTGAATTTTGCTTTTTTGGTGCTTTGTGTCACCGTTTCTGAGGCCGGGTCTTTTGCAGTACAGAGCCCCAGTGTTGTGGGCAGAGTGTGTCTCCCACGGAATCTTTAGGTTTTATAAATTGGTATTTACATTTTTACTTTAGTTAGACAATTATAAACTGAGTGGGACAATCAGGATGAAAAAAGAGAGAAGGTAAAAGTAAATGAAATATTAAAAAAAATGATTCATTGTTTATGAGAGACTTCTGATTACACTAAACTCCAACCTTTAAGAATGCATCCAATTACAGAAGACCTCAACTCTGGACAATGAAAAATGTACAAATATTATGTTGGTGCAAAAATAATTGTGCTTTTTGCATTACTTTCGATGGCAAAAAACACAAATATTTTGCACCAACCTAGTTCTTTATTAATCGTTGAGGTTTGCTGTCTCTTTTGTCAGGTTTCTCACTGGCATGACTCTTTTTATAAGTCCGGGAAGCAGTTGATTCCATGGAGCTTAAGAGGTGAATTAAAATCGTGTTGTGTTTGACTGAATGGGTGTCTTTCACACAATTTCTGGGTGAGTTTAGAACTTACAAATAAGATCAAGTCATAGTAAACCTAGAGAATGTAGAAGAAATATCTTCCAAGATGCAGAAATTGACTGCCCTCTGATGACTACACAGACTTCAAAGTTGGGACCATTTCTCATCCAACAGAAGTAGCAGAGGGCTTTGCAAATTTGTGAAAATGTCATCAGGTCTTTCTTTTCTTTTTAAAACTTACTGCAGTTTTCAGTCTGGCTTTACCACTCACATAATCCCCATCAGTTGGAAGCATGGTTAAAAATAACTCTTTCAGTGCAATTTTTGCAATGGAGAAAAACCCTTAGAATAAAAGCATTTTCTGTTGACAAAATTCCAATTGGTGAATTAAGTACTACTGCAGATACAATAAACTTCTGCAAGTGTGTTGGTATCACAGACATGAATCAAGATGAGAATCTATGAGGACATAGTCTTTAATTATTTGACTTTGCTGTTGATGTGATATTTTAAAATGTTGATATGTATTGTGGTGAAAATGTCTAACCACCTCCAATATCCCTTTTTTCCTTTTTCTTAGTAATTTTACACCTCCTCCTCTTTTAGCTGGTCACATGGCTCCTCATAACAGATACCACATTTCACAGCATCCTTCACAAGTGGATGGAGCCATGTGATTCATTCTGATCAGTGGATAAGAAAGTGGTATATGTATCTTAATGCCTGGAATTCAGCAGCTATCTTGAGCCATGAAGTATCCTCTAAGTAGAGCCTGGGTCATTTATACCAAAAAGGACCTCACCTATCTTAAACTGACATCTTCCAGACTTCTTAAATAACAGAGAGAAAAAATCCCATCTTATTTAACCACCCTAGTTTAGTTTTTTTTCTCTATTACCTATACCTTAATATAATCCTAACTTGTACAGTAGCTAGACAGTAATAATATTACCTGTTTTCCATGAATCCATTCGTTTAAAGTTAATGCGAGAAAAGATATAAAAATCTCTAGCAAAATGCTTGACAGATTCAGATCTCTAAACCTGTCAGTTAAATAGCTTATTGAATCCTGACAAAAACACATCAATAGAAAGAATCAAAATCATTATTTGACTTACTCAAAAGATAATGAATCTTAAATGCCCTGTTAGACACAATCTAAATAAGTCTTAACTTAGAGAGTTCCAAAATATGCTAACTTTGAGCTAATAAGGGTTTGGATCATTTAAGAAAAGATAGTAAGAGTAGATTTGGTTTGTCCAATGCCCGTCTGTGGTGACAAGCTATTTAGCTGGATATCTTTACTCCTAGACAAGTTCATGTCAATTCTGCGTTTATTAACACACAGGTGAGACTATGCCCACCCGAGTGGGTGAGATGCCAGACCAGCTCTGGGCTCAGCAGTCCTCAATGGCCTACTCTTGTTTAAGAAAAATCCTGAATTCTACACAAGCCCAAAAAAAGAGAAAGAAAGAAAAAAAGAAAACGAAAATGGTTTCAGAGGTAGTTGAATCACACTTAAAAAAAATGGTAGGCAAAAGGAATGTAACTGTAAATAGAAAGGTAAAACTCTATTTTAATGGCAGTTGTGATATATTCATCTTTTGCTCCACACAGGAAGTGGAACATATTTCCACCCAGAAGGGGGAAAACAGTGTGACTTGGTGATTTATCCTTCCATCTACTCAGCAAGTATTTACTGAGTGTATCTGGTGAGGCTGGCACTGCGAGGTGTTTTTGATGCAGTGATAAAACAGATAACATCTCTCTTCTCATGGAATGAACACTCGAGGGAAAGAAAGACAATAAAAGCAAAATAGGAGAATAAGAGAAAGAAACACATCCAAAACACTGCTATCACTGTTGAACAGGGATAGGGGTTTTCGTCAGTTGGCCATCAGAATTTCTACTTGCCTTTTCTTAATCTCGTAAAGTGATCCTCAGCTCATCCAGTGTCAGAAGTGACAGAAGCCTGAGTGTTTCTCCACATCCTGCCTCTACTAAGTAAAAACACAGCTATGGGCCAAGGCATCCAATCCCTAACTTCAAATACATAAAGAGGGGAACGGCTTGCCCAAGTTTCAGAAATAAGAAGCCGCTGTGCTATCGTGCGTAATACAGTAGTGTTCCTGCTATGCTCTGCTGTCTCAAGACACAGAGAATGAAACTGAGAATACTTTTATTCATAGAGAATTTGTTTCCAAGAATCCCTGTGAGTCCCAGGGTGCCCCTCAGCCACACCTCTCTCAGTGTTGAAAGGTTTCAGTGCTACGTTCCCAACACTTCCCAGTTTGAACTTCCAAAGAACAATCACATTCTCAAGCCTTCTGATTACCGAAGAGTTTTCCCAGTGTGTCCTGTGAAGACTTTCCAGAAATATCTGTCTCTCATGAAGCAGAGAACTTGGGAACATCCTAGAAACTGAGCAGTCATAGCAGTGGAGCTTGCCCTGTCAGGTGCATGAAACTGCTTAAGGACCCCCAACATGTTTTCATGCATAGAATAAAACACATGCATTAAAAATGTCAGCTTAATATGTTTTCACCAAGTTCGCAGGCTCATGCAGTTTCCTTTCAGCTAGAGATATCGATATTCAATGTGACGATCTACATTCCAGAATCCTCCTTCATCTAGCATTATTGCTGTACTCATCCCCTCTGTCATTCTTCTGATTGCCAATCACACAAATTAGATGTCTTTGTCGGAATCAGTGAATGTTTCAATGTTTGGCTTCTTCTTGCTTTCCGAGACTCATCACATGTTATTTCAAGTGTCAGATGTGGATTCATCTTCAGTGCTGTATAGTATCCCACGGGATGAAATCACCACAATATAGGTGTGTGTTGTACTGTTGATGTACATTTGGGTTGCTTCCAGTTTGGGGCGAACATGAATAATGCTGTGGTTACGAACACTCTTACACGTGTCTCTCCAATGGAACACATAGGAATTCTCTCTTTTTTTTTTTCCAGATATATACCTACAAAGGGGATTGCTGGGTCACAGGGTCTGCATACATGCCTCATTCACAGTACCATCATATAACTTTTCAAAATGGCTGTGCCGATTTTCATTCTTATTATCAAGACCCGAGAACTTGAGTGCAGTTGTAGCCATGCCCCATGTTCACAGACACTTGCTTATTAATTGTTTTTAAAAAGTTACACATTGTACTCATTATGAAATAGTACGCAATTATAATCTTAATTTGCATTTTTCCTAATGACGAATTGAGATGTGACATTTCGTAAGTTTAAGAGCCATTTAGAAGACTTCTTGTGCGCCACGACTAGTTAAGTCTCATCCATTTTGAATTAGGTATACAGAGTCATATATGAAACCTATATCAAATATATGCATTTAAAATATATCTCCCACTCTGTGGCTTGCTTTTTTCCTCTCTTAATAAAATTATTTGATGAACAAAATTTTGCATTTATCTTCAATGTTCTATCCGTAAAATAAAGAGATCAATATGTTCTTGCTTTTTAACTCTCCACATATGGCAGCAATTAATCTTCTAGCCTAAATAAAGGATTTTGAGATACTTTTAGGAGAAATGCTAAAAAATAAATGTAGATTTCCTTCACCTGAATTCTGTGCCTGATTCTGCCTTTCTATGGCTGCTGGCTCTCTGCGGTCTCCATTTCAAATTCTGTCACCATATCTCCTGCGAGGCCTTCATCACCTTACTCAGATGTTTTCTTTCTGTTGTCAATGTTTAAATAAAGAAGGCTCCAATGGGCTGTTGTTCTTTCCTAAAATAATGTGGAATGTTTTTAACGTGTAACGTACAGCAAGCGTTGTTTTCTGCGATAGCTGCAGGAGTCAGAACTGCCTCAGTTCTCCTTCCAGACATCTTGTTGTTTGCATTTTCAGTTATTTATTTACCTACATAAATCATAGTGTAGGCATTATTTGTCTCTTGAGTAAGTTTTGTCATAAACTCTTAAAAATGGATGTATGGCAAGGACAATTTAATGTTTGTTTGGGTTTTTTGCGGACTCTCAGCAGGTTCAAGAATCTGGAAGAACTTTTTTTTAGAACTTCTCTGAGGTTAAAAAGGAAAGCAACTTTATAGCTCTGCAAAATAGGATTCCCTGCCTACTGAGAAACATTCTTAAAACCCTCCTGCAGTTTCCATAAAACACTTTATTTAGCTGCTCTTTGCATTTTGAATCCATTCATTCTTTGGGGGCATAATTTATTTGCAGAAAATGTATTTTTGCTTTACACTGTGTTTTATACATTGTGTTCTATTGCATTTTACAAGATGTTCTTATATAGACCTTTAATTTCATGCATTCTTATACAAATTAGTCAGTGCTTCTGTATGTGAATATTTTCCAGTTTTTCTTTGTCATGAAAATTCTGTGAAGAAAACTCAAACTTTCACTGAAAGATGTGTGGGTCATCAAGTAAATGATGGCCACACACTTGACTTCTCTTTTCTAATTGTAGATATAAAAATATATGCTCACTGGGATGCAGTTGTGTGGGAGATCTCAGAAACACATTGCTCAGGGGATTTGTCATTGCTTTTCCTTGAGGCTTTTTGTCGCTTGGATAGAAAACCATCCCCTCACTGTTGACATATCCTAAGCTGAGTCCTGATGGGGCTTCTGGAAGCTTCATCAAAAGTTGCAGTTCAAACAATAGAAGGAAAGCATTACCGTTGGTTTCCTCTGAGAAGCAGGATGGAGAGTTTCAAAGGACAACATTGATCTTTTGCTTCACATAATTCCCCAGGTTTATTTTTTCCATAGTGAGTCAATCCTATTTCATTTTTAAAAAACATAAAAAAGACATAGTAATTCCTTGTAATTATGTAAGAAACCTTGTGCTCCTTGAGCTGTTGGTGGTATTGTAAGTACTTAACACTCTCCAGATTCAGGAGTTATGCTAAGAAGCTATTTGAACTGCATATTTGAAATGCAATCAAAATACAACCATGACAGAAAGCACAGAGAAACTCCAGTGGGCACTTCTTTCCACACACTGGAAGTGGTTATGAAGTGGCCCTAGGGATACCTTAAAGAGTTATGGAGTTCTCAGGGTAGTATCAGCCAAATGGACCCATGAGAGAGGGGAGACTGTGGCTGCAGGATAAACTTCAGTCTCTCTGATTGGAAGTTTTCTTCATAGCAGTCAGTGCCCACGTGACAAGGCGAAGGTGCCTCCCAAAGCCATGGACACGGTCAGCTTATGGCTATATCGCACCTGAGAGCATCTCCAGGGATGGCACCCTCCGTCCTCCATGGTCAGGATGAAGACCCAATACGGCATTGGCCACAGAGCAGAATCCACACACACCACTGACTGGGTTTGACAGTGGGAGCCCGTCAGCACAGCAGCCCGAAAGCAGGCCATGGGGATCACTGGCCAACTGATGATGGAGCACAGCAGCCATGGCTGCTTTACTCTGGTGGGGAGCGACTGGACTCCTCAGAAACCTACTTCCTTTTAGTGTCCGAGGGGAGACACAGCTAACCGGCCAGGACAAGTCAGGTTTTCCTGGCATTTCCATGTGACGTTTCCATGTGTCACTTTGGGCCTGGCTTGAAAAGGCTGCTCTCTGCTCAGATGAGCCCCAGAGAGACAGAAGAACGTCCGGCCGCAGCCAGGAGGCCCCCTCCTCTCACTCAGAACCCAGCCCCACTTGTCTTGCTCAGAACCGACAGGCAGAGCTGACGACGGAAGCTTTAGATTTGGGCCTGGAAGCTGGAATCTGTATGTAACAAATATACACACACACAGCCTTTTCACATTCACCCCTCATCCTTGTCAGTGAGAGGCTGGTTTCAAACCTCGATGACACACAGCAAAGGTCAGCTCTTGGATAAAAGAGAGGCTCGAACCCCCGCTGTGTCTGCCTGCCAGAGGCTTCTCAACGGTGTTTTTCCTCCGAACTGTTGAGAAAGTGACAACCAAGTCTGGTGCTGAGACACCGGTGATGATGATGCACAGAATTCCCCGCGTGGCCGAGAGGTCTCCTCCTGGGAGGGGACCACACACCAAGAAGCACGTCCTCCACGCCTGAGCCCAGCGATCAATCCACAGCGGCTTGAGCACTGGAGAGAGAGAATTGTTTTTCCTTCTTCATATATCAGAGACTGTTGGGTCCTCATAAATAAAGCTCTCTTAAACACTCTAACACTTCATGATACATAAATCACTCATTGATACAATTGTGAGTCATGAAAAAAAAAAAATTAGCCTTTGTGATGAATTTCCACCATCTGGACTGTAGGGGGTGCAGGAGCTCCACTTCAGCCCGCTGGCGGTCTCCGTGGGTCAGACCCCACATTGAATAGGCCTTTATCACCACAACAGAGCTAGCTTTTCTATGGATCCAGCCCTGTAAGAAAGAGGATCAAATCAGCATGCGTTTTGACAGTGTAAGCTGCAATCTTAAACTCAAAGCTGTGAGAGGGAGCTCAGTTGCCTGCAAGAATTCCCCTCTGCCAAATCTGTGGGATCAGTTCAGTTGATTACAAGAAGACTTCCTCACCCTAGACATGAATGCACAAACTGGCTGCTTTTGTGAAAGGAGACATTGCAGTAAAAACACAGCAGAGAGGCTCTCTTTCTAAAAGAGAGAGATGATAAAAGGTTCTCGGACATGAATGAGTGCCGTGATCTTAATTAGGTCTGAGAGAGGGACTGAATTTTTTTGGAGCCCCTGTTTGACATTTTTAAGACAGGTCATCCACAGTAAGCACCTTCCAGAAGGTCCGTGATTACCCTCGATCTTTACAGGCCTACTCAGAATCTGGAACACCATCGTGAGGCCTCATCCCTGCTTGCCATGGGGAAGTCTCTAAGCAGCTGGGACAGAAAGATGGAAGAGCAGAGGGTGGGTTCCTAAACCCACCTATGCCTGAAATAAAGTGAACGTGGGCCTACATAAGCCTCAGGGAAGTCTGAGGTGGGGAGAGTTTATGTCCACGGACTGCAAGGTGGGATAGTGGTGCCTTTGTGATCCTGTGTAACAGGTCGCTGGCTGCATGAAACATTTCAGCTCCTGTGCAATTCTCTCTTCAGAGGTGGCTACTCAGCACATTTGAAGAGCTGGGGCCCTGATGAGTGCTTAAGTCCTCAGAGCACTTAAGAAAATGAAGAAAGGCTTTATCCACTCTTCAGTCTTAAATAATGAGTCAGAAGGGATTATGGTCAAAAAAGACTGAACCCAAGTGACAAAGCTGTTTGTGGTGACAGAAATAAGAACTTAAGCAAAGATTCTTAACTTGCACTTCTATCAGATTCTCAAACTAACTGTGTTGTAAAGGAAAAAAAAAGGTTCAAAAATGGTCTTTCCACATAGGATAATTGGGGTAGGGGGTTCTGACAGCTGAGAAAATAGGTGTAAATCAGTGTGACTAATATTCAAAGTAGAGCCAGGTGATCATGGTATTTCTTGAGCACCAAAGTGGCAGTGCTAGACTTTTTAGGGCTGTGGGGCTTTGCTATGAGGAGTCGTGTAACGAGCATACAATAGATTTGTATTCTCACAGGTTGTCCTATATAATCTTCTTGGCAAGACTCATAATCTGGTAAATTGGTTTGTAAGATAAGTGAGTAATAAGAACACCTTTACCTTCTTCTTATCAAGTCTTCCTTATGTGCCTTTGAACATTCACTAAAAGAGAGGACAGACAAAAATCATTAGAAGGTTTTTTTTTTTTTGGTCCTCTCGTGATATTTTCCCTCTGGTTTACCATAATATCAGCACCTTCTCACTCAGACATCCAAATTGAAATGAGAGAAATATGACCCTGACGTGCTCTAGACACATAAGACTTCGTCGGTGCATACCAATATTTTTAGGGTTCACAGCTATAGGTTTGAGGGGCGCTAACAGGCAGAAATGGGATTCTCTGCCCAGTGGTCCAGCTCCGTCATAGAAAAGTGACCCCTTAACTGTGTCCAAACAACAGATTGACACAGAATGTAATGCCTGCACCTGGGAAATTTCCTTTATACTTTTCATAATCTACAGAATCATTGATTCTAAGGGGACTCTCTACATCATGCTGACATTCTTTTCTCAACCTAATGATTTGTTTTATTATCTGAGAGGTGTCTCAATTGAACACTGTTATTTTAACCCCTCCATGACCATTGGGCCTGTCATTGAGTTAGATCTCATCTACCTAGCTGTTAATCAGTGGGTTTGGATAAAGATTGGTTTCTGTCCCCAGGGAGAAGGTGGATGCCAAGCTCTGGCAATCACTGGTCTCAGGGTAGAAAGCTGAAGCCAATCCTATCCTGGACAAGGAGAAAAGTGCTCATCCTCCTGCTCCTCGAACATTTGTGAATCTAGCCACTTTTAAACCCAGAATTTAAGTGTATTTCTATTCCTTTTTGAAACTGTAAACTAAGGTGACTTATATTGGGTTGTTAAGAACCACCCAACTGGTTCTGTGGACATTAATTTTATATACTTTATATATAAACTAGTCTTTGAATTTGTTTGCATTCCTGTAAAACTTTTTATACACTAGGTAACCTAAAGATCCAAAGGCTCAGTTCCTATTTCCAACTGCTGTGACTCCTGTAAGGTGATATGTGTGCTTTTGTTTTCTAAACTCTTTCAAGATTGAATTGTTATTTAAACCTCCTTTCTGTATTTCACCTAGTCCGTAAAGAAGAATGTTAATTAAATCAACAAAAGTGGGTATTCTGGTAAAGCATTAATAGAAATGTAGTTTCTATTAATTTCTAAGTACGACTCTAATAACTTTTAATTGAAATGCAAGTTCACATGCTGCTGGGCATCTACCATGACTTAGTGAGATAGTGCACATTTATAATATATTACCAATCATTACGTTATCCACTGGACACATCATTTATGAGTTTTAAGCCTCATATGCATTCTTCAAACGCAGGTGTTCTTATTCTCCTTGAAAAGCAGTTGGTAAAAGTTTGCAAATATTTTGCTACTACTTTGCAAATATTTTGCAGATAGTTGGCAAAAATTGCTTGCAAATATTTCGGAACATACAAAGGAGGAGGATAAAGTGGAGGGCAAAAGAGGAGACAGGCGGTAAGACAAACAGCAGGAGGAAGACAATGGGAAGAACACAACTGCAGCTGGGACGAGGTGGAGTGCAAGGAAACAGCGTGGTAATCCTCACGTTGCAGGCATTCTTTTTCAGACTGTTGCTAACTCAGATGATATAGAGCATATTAGTGTTATTTTTAATGAAGAGAGAGGCAGGCATTTTATCACTGAGTGAAAACCAACCAATGGCAACACCTGGAATATACTGGCAGGTGTGTGTTTAATGGAAATTAATAGGAAGGACTCAGTGTGCCACCACTGGCTGATTCAGCTTGGACGTGAACCTGTGAGAATGCCGTGGAATTACATGCGCATCTCAAACATGCTGGCCCAAAGCAGTCAAATGGAAAAGGCCTCCCTAGGTGATCTACGTCATGGGGCCAAGACAGGGTGGATGTGTGCAGACCACAGCATCACAGCAGCTTTCAATAAGGGCCACGTAAGAATTAACAAACCCTCGATGGGGAGAAAGATCTGAATGTTTGCATTTTCACGTTCGTTTCTCTTTATGGTTCCTGGCTGAGCAGCCTGTCTGGGTGCTGTTCTAGTTCCTGGGACTGTTTTAACGAAGTGCCACACATCAGGTAGCTTTGAAGAACTGGAATGCATTATCTCACTCTTCTGAGGGCTGAAGTCCAACATCAGAGTGTCAGCAAGGCCTTGCTGCCTCCGAAGGCTCTGGGGGAGAACCTGTCCCATGCCTCTTCCTTAGCTTCTGGTGGCTGCTGGCAGGTCCTGTATCATCTGACTTGAACATGCATCACTACAATCTCTGCCTCATCTTCCGGTGGTACACTTCCCCTGTATCTGATCCTGCTCAGAAGTGGACCTGCGAGGATGCAGGTCTGTGTCTCTTTCCCTTTCTTCCAAGGATCCCACTCATAATTGGATTAGGGCCCATCAGAATGTCCTCATCTCAGCTTGATTATATCTGCAAAGATCCTATTTCCAATACGTTTAAATTCACAGGAACTTGGGATTATGAAATCAACATATATTTTGAAGGGACACGATTCAATCCAGAACATGTACCTCCTCACTGTAGAAGTAAGCACGGTGGCTGCGCCACGCTTCACAAACATCTCTGAGGGTGCTGGGCAAAGTTCTCTCAAGGTCAGCACCCATTACCCCACACTTCCCACTCCCATGCTCCCTGCCTTGCCCTTAACTCAGAGCTGCATTGTGTCAGCCCCAGAAGTGACAGCAAAGTCAGAAAAAGTTCTAAATGACAGAGGAGAAAGAGATAGAGAACTGTGTTTCTGGGTATGTAGATTCAAACTCTGTGTCTGTCTGTGTGTGTGTGTGTGTGTGTGTGTGTGTGTGAGAGAGAGAGAGAGAGAGAGAGAGAATTTGCTGTAACTTATAGTTTAAACAAAAATCAACTAGACATTTAAGATTTATGTTGTTGAGATAAATCCGTCTCTTAATATAAACCCTGATAAGAGAAAATAATTGTTTCTACAAAAATGAATAAAAGCAAAAACCATTTTGATAATGAGTACCTGTTCCTAAAAGTTGTAGAAACTTCGGAAATGTATGTTGATGAAATTTCCAGAGATAAAAACAAACGTGTATGGGAAAAGATCATCAAATCATCATTCCTTATGATAAAACATTTTAATGATACAACATTCATATCCAATATTAAAGGGCTAGTTAACTAACCTCCATCCACCTTTAGAAGATACTACTATTTTTGAGGTAAATGACACTTTTAAAGCATATTTCTGTAGAGTAGGAAAAGTCTTTTGCAGATTACAATAGTATAAAGCCTCTACATAAAATCTGGATAAACATATTTTCAAAAATGTATAACCAGGCTGGGTGCCATGGCTCACGCCTATAATCCCAGCACTTTGGGAAGCCGAGGTGGGCAGATTACTTGAGGTTGAGTTCAAGACCAGCCTGGCCAACAGGGTGAAACCCTGTCTCTACCAAAAATACAAAAATTAGTCAGGCATGGAGGCACATGCCCGTAAGCCAGCTACTCGGAAAGCTGAGGCAAGAGAATCACTTGAGCCTGAGAGGTGGAAGTTGCCCTGAGCCAAGAAAAAGCCACTGTACTCCAGCCTGGGTGACAGTGAAACTCCGTCCAGAAAACAGCTATATCTCCAGAAGTAGCTATTTCTCTCGATGATATAACTACAGTTAATTATGATTTTTATCTGTATGCATTTCTAGTAGTCTTCAGGTAGTCCATAAAGAAAGTCCATTGCCTTACACTGAAAACAGAAATAGTCAGGCTGACCTGATGAAGTGCACAGCAATGGTAAAAATCTGAAGTGTTAGTGGCTTAGCGATGGAGTCAGTGGAGAAGATGCAGTGACGCCACGTCGGGGCAGAGGTGCCCATCGGATATTTGCTGGCTTTGCTTTGCTCTACATTCTTAATGAGAGGTGGAGGCAGTTTTCACGGTGGAAGACACGAAAGAAAACCTTTGGCAAGGCAGAAATAAATGTTTTAACCATAACATTGAATTACAGAGAAGACTGAAGCACAAGGAACATCTTACGTGCCGTGACTGTCGTAAAAAAGAATAATTAAGACTCTGAGAGAAGGCTTCCATCTTAGTTTCTGATGATGCAAAAAGGAATGAAAGAATTGCTTAACCAACTGTTAAATCAACCTAAATTGTTTTGAATTATAGACCTCATCTTATGACAACTTTCTAACTTTTTATTTCCAGTGCAGCATAAGGAGGAGAGAAAGATACTTTCTTTCCATCTGTTTTCCTGCTATCAAACATGCTTGATGAAAATTACCTTAAAGATTTAAGCTGAATATTCTTTTTGACTTTCAAAAAAGAAATATTCTTTTTCTGAAATAATCTGAGTTTCCAAGGAACATTTGAGTTAAATTTGAAAAGAAACAGAACAGCCTGATGCTAGAAATGGAAAAGTGCTATGCAACATTCACTTGCCAATAATCCTAATTGTGAGATATTTTCAAGTATGCATCCTTAGACTGACAGGTATACACAGCAATCATTCTGTGATGGTAAGATGGTACGTAAGCATTAGGACTTCATCCATTCATTCAATGCACTTGTCTTGAGTTCCTGTGTTGTGCCAGGCACTGCTTTAGATGTTGGAATCCGTCATGAACTAACAAAGATTCCTGCCCTTATGTCATTGAGCTCTGGTTAAGTCAGAGAAACAGAAATTAATTCATTAATTCACAAAGTATTTTTTTTTACTACCTATCATTTGTATTACATTATGTTCAAATACACCTGCAGCAGAGGAAATATCATGAGGAAGAGGACTTTATTCTCAATCTTCAGAAAATCACAACATTTAGATAAATAACAAAGAGAAGAAAGGTTAGAGAGGGGATGGAAATACTGCATTTGCGAGACACAGAGAGGAAAACAGCACATCAGACTTTTTCTTCATCCTCATATCGTGCTCACACCCCCACAAGCAGCCTCAATTTAAAGTTATGTTTCTAGACAATAATTAATCATGTTTTCTTAACAAATAAATTCGATCATGTTACTATGAACCAATATATATGTCTTGAGAGGCGGGTATCCACCAACTGGAAGGGCACAGAAAACAGGCTATGGTACGAACACAGTGACCCCAAACTTCTCTTTATTCTTCATCACATCTCCTTTCTTAATACCCACTGGAACCGTCCTACCAACCCATCAGGAAGAACAGCTTGTTGTTGAATTTGAGAAGTCCTGACTGCCCTACTTGAAAGGGGATCCTGGCTTTCCATATGTATATTCCTAGGGTTAGCTTTGTTTTTCCTTAGATTTTAAAAATAGGTCCTAAGTCATCTCCCTGCCTTAAATCCCATATCCCCTCTAATCCATTCATGGCAGCATAGTTTTCTAAGATGCCAGCTTTACAGTTTTAAACACACACCCTACATCCTTCAGAATGTAATTCACATCCCTTACTATTCTTTATTATTATTTTGCTTTAAGTTCTGGGATGCATATGCAGAATGCGCAGGTTTGTCATACAGTCATACACATGCCATGGTGGTTTGCTGTTCCTGTCAACTCATCATACAGGTTTTAAGTCCCGCATGCATTAGGTATTTGTCCTAATGCTCTCTCTCCCCCTTCCCCCATGCCCTGACAGGCCCCGGTGTGTGGTATTCCCCTCCCTTTGTCCATGTGTCCTTATTGTTCAACTCCCACTTATGAGTGAAAACATGTGATGTTTAGTTTTCTGTTAATGTGTTAGTTTGCTGAGGATGATGGTTTCCAGCTTCATCCATGTCCCTGCAAAGGAAATGAACTTATTTTTGAAGAGCCACTGGGATCTCCACAAGGGTTAAAACTGTAGCTTCATCTTTCCTTCACCTTCTCTCTGCATCTAAATTTAGTGCCAGTCCCTGAAGAAACCAATCTTCCACTCTATCTGTTCTTGCAGGCATATTGTTCTCTACTAAGGATGTTTCCCCTCTCTCAGCTAGATCCTGTCTAGCTTCAGGGCATCAGCTTGGAGATTTTTGGGCCCAGCAACAAAAAAGTAAACTTATGTGGATCTTTTCTACATGGGCACCTAGAAATGCTGAATAGAGTTTTGTGTTTTCTTGATAAATTCAATGCTAAACTAGCAAAACAGAAATATCTCTGGGTATGAAAATGGGAATTTTAACTGCAATAAGGTGAGCCATGTCCATGGCAGCTGGGGGGATCCAACTGGGGTGTGAGGGTTTAATGCATCCTTTAGGAGCTCAGTGCTTGGACCTGAGCACCCAGGAAGCCTAACAGGGGGTGAAAATGAGGCCCTTGCTCGAATTCAGAACATTTGGAAGCTTGCACCTCAGACACTTGTTCAGCCAAACAAAAGCCAGATAACCAACCCATCATACACCCCTGCTGAAATATCAGTTAATGAATGCAAGGCAGGAAGAATGAAATTAAATTCACAAGGACAGAGTTGATGCATAAACCAAAATGAGCAAAACATCGTACTAAGACAAATCTAGGTAAACCCCAGGTGAAACAACTCACCATAATCATGACTAAATGACCTGGGTTAAAAAGATGGTTGAATAGAATTAATAAGACCATAGAAAGAAAAACGTATTACAGAACAACAGGCAGCTCAATGGCCACGATGTAGTCTGTCAATGGCAGGAGGTATTGTGGAACGTTTGCTGTGAAGATGAGTCTGGTGCAGGATTCTGAAGGAGGCAGCTGGTAGGGGAGCTCTGGGGAGTTCTGAGAGCACCTTCCATTGAAGTGTAGCCCTCAATATCCCTACCTAGCTCTTAAAGAGAGTGATAAAATTTATCATTTCACCCAGTTTACACATAAGGGGACCAAACTTGGATTAGCTGAGAGAATTCCTCAACCACAAAATAGGTAAGTATGGTCTCCTGGCTCCAATTCCTACGGGCCATTATATGGAAAACAGGAAAGGAGAAGGACTTTCAGACAAGACTCAAAAATGAATCAAGAAGGAAACCCATGGGAAAAGGATTGGCTAATGTTAATGTAGAATTAGGAGATAATTTGAGAATATTTTAAATGGGGGTTGTAGGGATAACTGAACTTGATCAGCTAGAAAAAGAAAAAAAGCTCCTGAAGGGTTAAGAAAAGTGAAGAAGCACGATTTTAAAACAGGCAGTGTGTTACTTGTTACTTTCATAGGGATGGCATGCTGGCTGAGTAGCACAACAAACTGAAGCTACACAGACCCTTGTCCCGGTGGTTTTAACAATAAAACATATCCAAAAGCAAAGGAACCAGACAATAATTTAATAATAATAGTGGCAGGGCTCTAAATAAGCATCATCAGAATACTAAAATACACATTTTTAGATTGTGTGATTTTTAACTGATGAGTCCCCAATCTCTGTTGAGTCCCCACTGTGCACACCACTATGCAACGTAAAGCAAAGTATAAAAGGGAGCACAGAGACCACAATACTGTAAGTCCATTTATCCCAAAGAGGGATCTAATCAATGAGGCTGAAATAATTGACTATGACAAAATAAGCAAGAGTCTGAAGAATTAACATTGGTGTTGGCCTTTAGCGGTCCAAGATCATGGAAGACAGTAGAAGTCAAGTGGACACAATGTCCAAATATGTTTTAGAGTCAGCTAGACAAAAGAAAATAGCCAAATAGTATGCTGACTTTAACTATGTGTTTATATTGCAAGATTCTAACAAGGTAGTGAGTGTTTTGTAAAGCAGAAACCCCAAGCCCTGATTCAAACACATGGCTTTGATTATATATATATATAAAATATTATATATATTATAGTACTATATATAACTAATAGTTATATATATAGCATATAGCTAATATGTAACTATATCTTAGTTACATATATTTATATATTATAGTTATATATATTATATATACTATATAATATAATATAGAACTAATATATGTTTATAGTATATAATATAGAACTAATATATATTATATATTATATACAACTAATATGTATATATAACTAACATATGTAATAGTTCATTGTAAGACATTGCAGAAAAGAAGTAAGGAATGGAAGGAGGAATACAAGGTAAAAAGAAAAAGAGATGCAAATCCTCAGCAATGAGAAGGGAATGCAGTCACAAGCTTGCTGGGCTCCAGACAGAAATAGAAAATGTGGAAAACAACTGAATGGTGTGGAATAGACATTTTTTTCTAAAGAGGGCCTTTAAAAATCTCCAACTAGCCAAGGCTGTGACTGAAAGTAAACAACTTATCTGTGGTGTCAGAAAAACCCAGCGGCACCAGAATCCAAGAGCCAGGTCAGACCATAGTCCAAGTAGGGAAAAAGGATTAAGATCCAAAGCCACCAGCTCAAAATCTGACTCCAAACTGCATCAATAGGAGTATCTGCTCATCGTGAAGCTTCAAAACACATTTCAATACACGTGAGGAAAACGTGAAGATGAGGGGTTAGGAAAACCAAACAAAAACAAAAAATATCCTTTCCTAAAGAGAGAAAAATTTCACCAGAAAAAGAAAATGACACAATAATGTGAAAAGGATTTTAATATATGGTGAGTTACTCAAGAAATGAGGGGATGAATATAACATAAATGTAAAATGCATTTGATAGAAAAAATAATCAATTAAAATTCCTGGAAATAAAATAGACCTCAAATTCTTTAAAAAGAGGAGAAGAAATTTGATAGAAGGAAAAATTCTTGCCAGGCGTGGTGGCTTACACCTGTAATCCCAGTACATTTGCGAGGCTGAGGTCGGTGGATTGCTTGAGCCCAGGAGTTAGAGATTAGCCTGGGCAGCACAGCAAAATCCCTTCTCTACAAAAATTACCTGGGTGTGGTGGTGGGTGCCTGCAGTTCCAGTTATATCTGAGGAGGAAGAATTACTTGAACTTGGGAGGTTGAGGTTGCAGTGAGCTGTGATCACACCACTGCACTTCAGCCTGTGTGACAAGAGCCAGGTCCTGCCTAAAAAATAAATAAATTCTTTATTAGACACAGTTGAAGAGAGAATTAGTGAATATAAAGAAAGGATAAGAATACCTGAAAAAAGAAAAAAAATAAGTTAAAAATAGTTAAATAAAAACAAAGATATGATGGCGGTACAATGTTTGAAGTGACAGCAGTCATGAATTTTTCCATGGTTTTAGACACTGAGCATATATGTGGTGGTAAGAAGAACAGATAAATCCATGTTATATGCATGTTAACAAACTACAGAAATTATAAAGAGAATAATCATAGAATGTATTAGCAATCTAAAGGAACAAATTCATAATTACCAATATAAATAACCACACTGACATTAGGCATTGACTTCAAGACATCTGCTGGAAAATCATGTAAAATCTTTAATATGCTGAGGAAGATAATGGTGGACCCATGTTTTCATACCTATTTGGTCTATTTTTAAAATGTGAGGGCAAAATAAGGACATTTCCGGGCATGCAAAGATGGTAAAAGTATGCCACTTATGGGACCCGCCCTAAAGAATTAAGATAGTTACTAAATCATGTAATTAATTAAGCACATATTCTGAAAGGAAGAAATGAGATAAAAAATGATCAGAGAAAAACAAGTAAACTGACCAAATTGTACTGATAATGGAATCAATTATTGATTACTAAAGGATCTTTTTTTTTTTTTTTGCTTTAAAATGGAACAAAAACTGTAGAAATTTGCAAAGGAAAAAGTATTTTTGGAGGAAAATTAAACCATGCTAGTTCTTTGCCTTCTTTTGAAGAAGGGCAGCACTAATTAATAAGTTTTGGTAGGTAAAAAATCTATTTGAAAATTTTAAAATACACATCATAATTAGATGATCAAAAACAGATGGATAGCTTAGAGACACATATATGGATTAGAATTGCATTCAAAATTCTTGATTAGCTCATCTCTGAGGAGAAAGGTAAATCAGTAGTTGAAATGGAAAGAAAAGCAGAGGATGCAACCTAATCAGTGATGTCTCATTTAAGTTTATTATGATCTAACTTTTTAAAAGACTCTGAAGAAAATAAGATGAAATATCATTCAATCATTTTGAGTGTTTGCTTTATAATTACTGGTTCTTTTTGTATTTTTCACAATTTTGAAATAAAATGCTGCAAATGTATGTGTATATATGGGCATGCATGTTATATACATATATGTATCTGCATGCATGTATGTTATATGCATGCCTATAAACATGTGTTTAAGTATATGTGTGCATATCTACATATATTCTATACATGTACATATGCATTGTTGCATACATATATACGTGTTGCATATGTTCACATTTACGCATGTTTGCATTTATACACGTGTGTATATGCATATTTGTGTTTATATACGTGTATGTATATACATATGTGTATGTGTTTATATATGTGTACATGTGTGTGTATGTATATATATATATATATATATATATATGTAAATAAAACCCTAGGAACATATTAACACTAGCTAGTGCTGACTTGAACCATGCAGTTTTCTGAGCACTTTGGCTTTCTTAACAAATTCAGCCCTGTGAGAATGCTTTCATGTGAGATAGGTGTTGCTATTATCCCCATTTGCCAGAAATGGAAACTGAGTCACCAGCAGGACAAGCAATGCACCTGGGTCATGCAGTCATTAAGTGACAGAGGTGGGGTTTGACACCAGCTAGTCTGGTTTCTGAGCCTGTCCTCCTTCCTATTTCAGGGTTTCTCACCCTCAGTCCTGCTGCCATTTTGAGCCAGATGATTCTCTGCTGTGAAGAGCTGTTCTGGGTGTTGTATGTTTAGCCGTGTCCCTGGGCATTATCCACTACTTGCCAGCAGCATGTCGCTGCCCCATTTGTAACAAGTAAACCTGTCTCCAGATGCACTGATGTTCCCTGGGCCAGAATTGCTTTTGGTTCAGAAGGCTGCATTACACATTATTGCCCCAATGGTTATCAGTCTAAAGAATCAAAACTTGCTGTAAATAAAGTAGCATAATTTAGAAGAGTATAAAAAAGAAAATTACACATAATTCTATGACCTAGAGATAAGCACCTTTAATAATGCGATGATTACCTTTTAGTCATTTTATGCATATGTCACACAAATAAAATAACTGCATAAATAAAATAATTATTTTTCACTATTTTATGATGGATGATTTTGCATTTTATTTATTTATTTTTGAGACAGGGCTTTGCTGTGTCACCCAGGCTGGAATGCAGTGCCAGGATTACAGCTTACTGCAGTCGTGACCTCATGGGTTTATACACCACCCTGCCTACCTCAGTCTCCCAAGTAGCTAGGACAACATACCACCATGCTCAGCTATTTTTTGAAATTATTTTTCTGTAGAGAAAGGTTCTCCCTATATGCCCCAGGCTGGCCTAGAACTCTTGGGCTGCAACAATCCACCCACCTTGATCTCCTAAAATATTAGGATTACAGGCATGAGCCACCGTGCCTGGCTACTAATGGATAACTTTATGCCATTAGATATTTTGCAGATGCTATAATTTTTAACAATTTTTAGCATTCTGTCTTATAACTATTAATTAAACTTTCATCATTATTACAACTTAGGTTGTTTCTAATGTTGTATATTATATGTTACATTTAATTAATAGTATATTCTTACATTTTTATATATCATTAAATGTTTCTTTAGGAAAAATATCTTAGCAAAATAATAATTTTGGGGTTAACAGATACTCTTACTTTAAAAAACGTCTTTGTATGTTTTGATAAAGAGCACCCTTGCAATTTTGTTTCTAATTAAAATCTCACTACAAATGAATCAAATACTTATACTACTAAACCTATGGATCTTTCTCTGTGTATAAAGTAGTAGACAACTGAGGGCAGCTCATTTTAGGTTTCAGAAGTACAATTCCATAATCATTTTGGACATTATATGCCCACAATAAGAAATATGAAGAGGCTACTATTACCCTTGACTATTCTACTAAGAAATGTTCATAGCAAGGACTGAGCCAAAGAAAGTTCTCAAGGGGGAGAAGAAAAGAATACAGAGGGAGAAATTCAGTACCATAGTGGCATGCTGGCTCATGCCTGTAATTCCAGCACTTTAGGAGGCCTAGGCAGGAGGATCACTTGAGCCCAGGAGTTGGAGACTATACTTGGCAACATAGCGAGACCCCCATCTCTGAAACAAATTTTTAAAAATTACCATTCAGGATGTTGAGGTGGGGGGACTGCTTATACCCTGGAGGTCGAGGGTTCAGTGAGCCAAAACTGTGCCACTGTACTCCAGTCTGGAGGACAAAGCGAGACCCTGTCTCAAAAAAGATGCAAAAATTTAAAAAGCAAACATATAAATACAAAATATTCCAATTGAAAACAATAACAATAGAAAAAAGTAAGCTTAGTGCCAGTAAGGACCCACTCTATAGATACAGGAGGGTCCAAAGCAGTTTTATTTAAATATTTGCATGACTTATTGCTTTAATGTGCAATGTGTGTGTGTGTGTGTGTGTGTGTGTGTGTGTGTGTGCGTGTGTGTGTACAGAAGTTTTGTGTAGCTTGCTGAATAGGATCTTAAAAAAAAAATTGAGGCACACAAAGTCACCTTCAAGAAGATCTACCTTATCTCTGATAAGAAGTTTTACGAAAGTATATTGTAGGTAGCCACCCCCTACCTGGGGTGAGCCTAACCAAGTCCCCCTCCCACTATGGCCCTGGCATGTGGAACGGTTATGGTGGGAAGGCAGGCAGCGTATGACACAAAGGTTTCCGGGAGAGATGGAGATGTCCCCGATTCTGCTCAGGTGAGGGTCACCATAAGTGGGTAAGTGTGTGTGGCTTGGGTTGATTCAAACTATTATCTCGGGAGGACAGGGGGTTAGACACCAAAGGTGGGCCTGCCACATAGGTAAGGAGGGGGGTGGCAGTGGAGATCCAGTCTTGACGTTACAACCATGTGCTTATGAGGCAATCTGGTTCCCGCATGTTGTGGCTAAAGCTGTAATATTCTCTGAACCCATCATCTTGACATGTCAATCATGCTTTGGGAAGTCTGCGGCACACAACCCGGAGGAAAGCATCCCTGTGTCCGGAGGACAGAGGTCTTGGGGGTCAGGGCAGGTGACAGAGCCAATAAGCAAGTCAGCACCATGATGGACAAAGTCTTAGTGGGCAGACAGTAGATGCAAAGGTGACTCCAAACACATGTTCTCAGGCCAATTTCTGCTACTCTACTTTTTTCTCCAACTCACCTGTGAAAGCAGAAGAGATCGATCCAGGGAAGTCAGGGGTGGGATAGAGGTCTTAGGACGGAAGTAATAAATTTACTGGTAATTTGGTAAGTGCAAAATTTTGTGGACCTCTAGACTTGATTGAAGAGTTCTGCACCTGATATAGCAAAGGTGTATGTGTGCCTTCTCGTGTGTGTGTGCGTGTGTACACACATGTGGGAACTGCAGAGGTAAACCATTATCATATGGTTGAGAAGCAAGAAGAAAAGAAAAATCAGGAGATCCATGCAGGCAAATTCCAACCATAATTTCATTGTCAAATATGGAAAAGGTTATCTACCGGGATGACATACCAACCTTTGGCTGAACCAATATTGGGGCACTGCTCCACTATTACTGCAGTAGAGAAAGTTATAGACTTATTAAACTGTTAAGCCTTTGCTTGATTAAGTGCCAGGGTGCAGAGCTTATTTTCTGCTTCTCTGCATTCACAGTCCATCAACCATGATAGCCAAGCACTGGAACAGATTTTGTGGTTCGTTGGGTCACAGTGATCTATGGTGCCTATGGCAGGAAAGTCACTTCTGAACTCAGAGAAATCCTGAGATGGAGAAGAAAGCCATTAGGATTGGACTGGGTCACACGTGTACACCTTTAAGGTGTACTGCATGAAGATTTCATGCCTTAATCCTCATTCTGCTCCCCTGCGGAGCACAGGTAACCCCTCTCTGCTAGGTAGCCGTCTAAACACTAATCGTAATGGCTGTGTTCCCGTCTGCCATTGATTGTGTTAAACAAAGCAAGTTCCTTCCCCACGTGTGTAAAATGCATAGAGATACATTTAAATAAATAAAGGAAAATCATCGAGGTAAATTTTAGGGCAGAGAAAGAAGAACGTGTGCTCACCTGTGGTGTGTGTTATTGAACGCTGAGTGCGCCCTGCATACAGATACATTTAAATAAATAAAGGAAAATCCTCGAGATCGATGTTAGGGCGGAGGAAGAGGAACGCGTGCTCACCTGCGGCGTGTGCTATCGCAGGCTCACTGCGCCCTGCATACAGATACATTTAAATAAATAAAGGAAAATCCTCGAGATCGATGTTAGGGCGGAGGAAGAGGAACGCGTGCTCACCTGCGGCGTGTGCTATCGCAGGCTCACTGCGCCCTGAAACACCGAGAGGTCATCCGCACTGTCTGCCGTGGGAGCCTGGATTAAGGCATTCTTACGTTCCTCTAAGGGAATACTTAAGAACGAGTCATCTTTTTAAAATTTATTTATTTAACTTTAGGCGCATATTATACTACATCTGGCATTTCTCCCCATGTTATCCCCTCCCCCTCCCCCCTCCCCCGCTCCCCCTACCTTCTCTCCCCTCCCCCCCAGCTGTCCCCTGCGTGTGGCGCTCCCCTCCCTGAGTCCTCCTGTTCTCGTTGTTCAACACCCACCTGTGAGTGAGAGCGTGCGGTGCTTGGCTCTCGGAAGAACGAGTCATTCATAGAAGAGGCATCATCGGCTCACAGGTCTGCGGGCTGCTCGGGAAGCACAGCGGCTCCTGCTCCGCTTCTGGGAAGGCCTCAGAACGCGGACCGTCAGGGCAGAAGGGACGAGGAAACACGCTCCGCGCATGCCCAGAGCAGGAGCGACACTGAGAGGCGGCGGCGCGGCACACGTTTACACGCCCAGATCTCGCGAGAATTCGCTCACTCTCGCGAGGATTCGCTCACTCTCGCGGTGACACTGCCTAGGGGCCTGGTGCTAAACCATTCATAATAAATCTGCCGCCTGATCCAGTCCCCTCCCACCCGGCCCCACCTCCACCACTGGGGATTACGTTTCAATATAAAATTTGGGCAGGGGCACATTTCCAAAAATGTATCAAAGCCCCCACTCACGAGGAGGACGCCATTAGTCATGAGAGCTCCGGGAGCCGTCAGAATCGGGGGGCTTCCGCCACCCCACGCAGGTGCCCACTGAGCGGGGCTCATCTTCCCACGTGGCACAGCCCATGGCCCCTCACTTTTAGGGACACTGTTCCCTGAATGTCTTCTCATTTGCCTTTTCAAAAATCTACTTTTTTTTTTTTTCTGCCTGTAACTCATTTTATCTACTGTTAGAATGAAAACGACCTGCTGAATTAAATGAAAGAGAGAGGCGCGTCCCACACCTGCCTTTAGCTGCCTTCAGTTTCACTTAAGCCTGCCTAGGATCAGTGGCCTGCTCTCCTGAAGCAGTGGGCAGGGGCTGTAGACTGGGGTTCTTGCTGGGCAAACTCCAAGGTTGCCCCTTATCCTCATCGATGACCCTCCCTGCCTTCCTGGCCTTGATTGCTGAATTGGTGATGTCACATTGCTCTGGAGTGAATGTCTCCCGGTGCTGTTGGAGATGCCTCCATACACTCAACCCACTGGCCCTCTCAAAGAACCCATCACAGGAGAGCCATCAATGAGTCAAGAGGGACTTTCATCAGACCTGCTCCAAGTTAAAAGAGCCCCTTGAAAAGGAAGAAAAATCAACTAAAGATATTTCATCCACTTAACAAAGTTAAACACAAAGTTGTATCAATATATTGTTTAAACTGATGTCGAAATTCTGTACCTAAATGAAATGATTTTAATCTTATTGGATAGATCTGTAGCTTTCAAGGGTGACTTTGCCCCTCCTGGGGGTTTTTGGCAATGTGTGGTGATATTTTTAAGTTGTCATGATGATGACTGAGCTGCGGAAACTTCTAGCACCAGGGGTGGGGGGTGCTGAAGAGGCCAGGAGGCTGCTAAACTTTCTACAGTGAACAAGACAGCACTCATCAGGAAGAATCATCCAGCCCAAAATGTCCATAACACCAAGGTGGAGAGATGTGGATGCAGAGGTAGATAGCTCATACACATGGCCAGGTTGATACTTGTGACAGTGTCAAATATCCAGTTTGATTTCTTCTGACACAAGATGTTCATAACACTCAGACTTGTATCATTTTGCAAAAATATCCACATGTGTTATCTGTTAATTTCACATTTATCTATTCATCGTTGCATATTCTTTGCTTACATTTTTCCAAAAAATCCACACACCCTCAGCTGTTTTACTCCATCAGTGTTCAATATCTGAAAGCTCTGCATCATATGAAAAATACCTGAATATTTAGTTTCTCTGTTGCTTTTAATTTGAAACCTTGTAAGCACGACATGAAGGTGTGAGAAGTCAGAGAGCAGCCCTATTGGAGCCGAGGCCCCACAAAGAATGCAATGGCGGCAACTCACCTGCACACACCTTGCTCCTTAGAGGGAAAGTTCACCCACTGAGAACGCAACATGGCGTGAAAGCAGGATGACCTTCATCTCTTCTGGGCAATGTGTGTGCAGGTGAGAATGGTTACATTATGCACTGTCAAACACCAGCCCCCAAATTCCCACAGTAGAACACATAACCCAGTGCCAAATGAAGACTGTAGATTGATCAGTTTTCTTTTTATATTCATTACATGATATCAACCACAAAATGTCTTATGCAGAAGAATTTTTGTCAAATAATCTTCTAATTTTTTAAATATAATAGATAACAGACCAACTCAACAACAGAAGAGAGTGATTTTTATTATTTATATCCAGGCTAAATTAGTTTCCTCTACCAGCAGGGGCTACACATTTCAAAAGAAAATATAGAATGCATAAACTTTAGAGAAGTTTACGTGTACCAAAACAATTGAAATTGAAATATAGGAGTTCGAGACCAGGCTGGCCAGCATAGTGAAACTCTGTCTCTACGAAAAATACAAAAATCAGCTGGGTGTGGTGGTGCATGCCTGTAATCACAGCCACTTAGGAGGCTGCAGAGGGAGAATTGCTTGAACCCAGGAGGTGGAGATTGCAGTTAGCCAAGATCGAACCATTGCACTCCAGCCCAGGCAATGGAGCAAGACTCCATCTCACACACACGCACACACAAAAGGAAAGAATATTCATTCCAGTAACCAAGAAAACACATATGGCAGAGAAAAGACAAATTAGAAGTGTTTAGGAAAATTAGCCTTTATGGTAAAAGTAAATTTTTTTTTTTTTTTTGGAATCGCTGCTTCGGCCTTCCACGAGAACACAGAAGACGAGTTTATGACAGAGGCACCTGCGCTTTCTCTTTTCTCTCACTTAACTTAAGCACAGGCATCCAACGTTGGGGGATGAGCTCAAGTATACTACATAGGCATAAGGGAAGCAGTACAATGAATAAGAGAAGAAAGAAGCAGAGACAGAGAAAGAGGCAGACAGGCAGAGAAAGAAAAAAGAGAAGAAAGAAGAAGAATAAAAGGAGAAGGAAAAGAGAGAGAAAGGAAGGAAGAGAAAAAGGAAGAGAGAGACGGAGGGGAGAGAATTGGGACAAAATAAAATGTTAATGTGTCATTTCATAACCTTCATAGGATTTATACTACTGAAGCCTACTACGGAATCATATCAATACTTTGTCTTATTAGTACATGAATTAAAATATGCCATTGGCAGAAGCTACCAATGAAACAAACCAGCAATTCAAAGCCTTGCATTCAGTCGGGTTGCCAGGTGTTTACCGAGCTCCTGCTGTGTGCAGGCACCATGCTAGAATCATCACAAGACACACAGGTGACTGCAGACCTCGTTCCTTCCTTCGAGTTATTTGGAACATGATAGGCTCATGAATTGACTGTGGTTTTATCCACGACGAGTCAGTTTCATTTCTGAAACCCATGATTAGGAAGTATTGTTATTATTTATCTCAAAAATTGAACTTCAGAACATTGAGGACACTATTTTCTAGAAATAATCCACATGCTTACAACTTCCTTTTGGAAAATTAAGTAGAAAATTGTTTTTCTCATGACACCATCTGCTTAAAATCCTTTAATTATCAATTGACAGAGGAGATTATCCTAGGAAATTCATTGGACATGGAGTCAAGAGGATCTTGGTCTAACTTAGATATGTCTCTCCCACCTGTGCAAATTATGATCTTCAGGAGTTACTGCTTTGTAAACCTCAGGGGATAGATAAATGATGTTCTGAAAAACCCTTTCAACTCCATGAGTATCTATCTATCTATCTATCTATCTATCTATCTATCTACCTACACACACACACATACACACACTATATAAATATATATATATTCCTTTCTATAATGACTGGCTGTAAGTCCTCCTAAAACCCACAGTCAGCCGCAAGCCCTCCCAAAGGTGGCTGAAGAGACCCTGAATTGGGAATGGTGAGTGTCTATATGTAGTTGTACCCCTAAATAAGTGTCAACTCTTGGGACAATGTCTCAGTGCTTTTGTCAGAGACTTCAGTGACACATTTCTTAGTGTTTATGTTTTATTTAAAAGAAAAATCACAACTACATTTTAGTATTGTGTAGCTAATTAGTATGTAACATTGAGGGCCACTCCAGGACCCTCAAGAATAGACCAGGAACAAAGCGAGAAACTTTGCATGTGCACTCTGGGGAGGTGGTTTGAATTGTGCACTTTCATGTCTGTCGGCTCACAAGCTGATTGTCTAAAATGATGTGAGTCTAAGGGTATTAATTGCTCTGAGTGGGAGGGTCAATGGGAGCCTGCAGATAGGAAGGCTCTGAAAGCAGATAGGAATGTTCACCACCCTCTGCTCCTGGTCGTTCCACCGTCACAGAGAACAGGCCCCCACTTGTCTAGATTTTGTGACACATGGCTAATACTCTCTGCTTGAGAGGCAGAGAGGGAGAGAAACTCTAACGAGGCATTTAAGGCTCCATCCATATAATCCCGGTGATTAAAAAATGCTGTCTCTCCACTCCACTGGCTAGGCTTGGTGCAAACAATTTTGGGAAGCTGAACTCATACACTTTGAAAGTGAGACTTTTTCAGATATGCCTGAAGTTAGAGTTGGACCAGTTTGGCTGTGATTGGCTAAGAATAATTCTAAGTTATGATTTTTCAGATCTAAGAGGTAATATTATATTTCACATTACTTTCCCAAATATTTATATAAAATAATGATCGAAGTTTCCCATAAGTCTTGCTTATAATTTGCTATTTCTGTATTACATAATATCCATTAAAGTCATTTAGTAGCCATAGCCTTAAGAAATGCCTTGAGAGTTTCATTTAGGGAATATTTAAACAAAGAACAAATGTAAGTGCTAATGCAACAACCCAGCTTAAAGAAGGAATTAAAATAAACTTAGAACTAGTGATTGGATCTATTAAGTTAGACATTGATAGATGGGAGCATTGAACCTTACAATTTTGAAAAGGTTAATACAATAAAGAACAAAGTCCTATCAAGGTTTTAGACATAACTTTTTTGTAATATATACTCTAAAATATTTTTAAACTAAGTAAAATAGTAAAATAAAAATATTTGAAGTAAAGATAAGAAAAGCAGAATCTGATATGAGATGACTTCATGTATTAGTTGTGAAAGCTTCACATAACTAAATTCAGTAGAATTTAGCATAAATCTTAATAAAATAAAATGGCAAATAAAAATATAAATTGGCTTTACATTGAATATGTGCAATTTTTATATTCTAATGAATAACAAACTATATATAATCCCTTTATAAAAAGTAATTTATCTGTATAGATACTAGAGTCGAAGGACCAAATTTCAATAAACATCTCATTAATTTCTTTTTGCACCACACATGAACCAAATGAAAAATAGATCGAGACACAGAAACCCTGAGTGATTTGGCCACATTATGACATATTTTCAGTTATCATCTTGTTTTTAAAAATAATTTCTACTCACATAGCCTCAGCCTTTTGGTAGTGTGAGAAGAAAATTAAAAATACCCTATTATTTATGGCTGAAGATAAAAACAAGCCAAATATAATGACACACTTCCTGCAACCTGAGACTCTTGAAAGGGCTTACTCTATAACCTAAAGTTTCAAATAAAACGGGCTACCTTGTATCAATCCCCAAGATTATTCTCAGACCAAAAAACACTTACTGTGATTAACTGACATACAGCATTAAGAAAAGAGTACTGTGTGGAGTAAATTTTTGATTTTTAATTTGATAAAAATCACCAATTGAAGACGGTTAAGAGTCCAGGGACAGCACAGTGGGTAAGATTCGCAGGCGGGGGAGAGGTGAGATTGTGGTGTGCGCACTGCGTGAACGCATGGCAAATAGACAGCCATGTACCCTGAGCACTCTGCAGCATCTGTGCATGGGGTGAGGAAACTAAGCACAGAGAAATAAGCTATCCAAGAGGAAAACAGAAAATAATACCTACCCCTTCTAAGGACCCAGGGAATGTATTTGTTTCTGTCAGGCAGAATGGAAAGCCTAATAATTAATGAAGTATTGGGTGGAGAACTCAGAAATGCCGAGCCTCACCAATGGGAAATAGTAAGCCCTAAAGAAAGCACCAAGTCCATTTTAAAAGCAAGACCCAAAGAGATCAACCTATTTCTCAGCAATTGAGCTACATCTCAGAATAAAATTCAATCATTCTTACAAGAATACAAAATTATCCAAAACTCAACCAGGTAAAGTCCAAAAAGATTAGCATCTAAAAGATACTCATCAAGCACACAAAGAACAGGGAAATATGACCCATAATAAAGAGAGAAATAAACTAAGCTGACCCAGAACTGACACATGTGTTAGAATTAGTAATAAAAAACACTAAAATAATTGTTACAATGGTATTTCATATGCTCTAAATGTTATGTAGCAACACACAAGATGTAAAAGTAAAACAATGAAATAGAACATTTATGGCTAGAAATTGCAAGTCTTAGAAGAAAAGTTCTGTGGGTGTGATTAATGGCATGCTAGACATTGCAAGAGAAAATGCTGGTGAAGTTGAATATATAGCAATGAAAACTATTCAAAATGTTACAGAGGGGAAAATAATTAAATAAGTGAATAAAACATCTTCCAGTTTGGGGACAGATTCAAATATACCATTATGGTTATAATTGGAGTCTCCAAAGAAAGGGGAGGTAGAGAAAAAACAACCTGAAGAACAATGACCATACATTTTCAAAACCTCTTGGAACTATAAACACACAAAAGTGTAATTTGATAAAAACATGAATCCCTGGAAATTTAAATGGATAAAATCTATGAATTCACGGAAGTTTAATGAACCTTAAACATAAGAAATATAAGGAAAACAACACTAAAGCATATTATGTCACATTTCTCAAAACCAGTGTGTATTAGTTATATGTGCTATGTAAAAAATTATCATAACGCTTAGTAATGTAAAGCACTTAATATCACAGGTGTGTTTTTGACAGATACTTTTGCTGAGTATAGAGTACTTGGTTGACAGTCCTTGTCCCCAGTACGTTAAAGGTGTTGCTGTGCTGTCTTCTCACTGGCACTGTTTTCAACGAGGAAAGCTCCTGTCATTCTTATCTTTATTCCTCTTTGCATGGCACATCTGTTTAAAAATATTTTCCTACATTTCTTTTATGACTTTTTAAAAATCATTTTTGGTAGGCAGCCTCTAAAGTGATCCTCAATGATTCCACATCCTGTCATTCATATCCTGCACAACCTTCTTCCCTTGAGAGTAGACTGGACTTATTTACTCACTTCTGATAAATATAGTATAGCAGAAGGGATTAAATATCATTTCTAGTAATTAATTACAAAACTACTGTGTGGTTTCTGTCTTGGGTGTCTCTCTCCTTCACTCTAATGGAAGCCAATATGTGTTACGAGCTATCCTATGGAGAATCCCAAGTGGCAAACTCCTGATGTTTTCAGGCAATTGCTACTGAAGAGCCAATGCCTGCCAATGGCCATTGCATAAGTGAGTTGGGAATTAGATCCAATCCCATTCCATCCTTGAGATCATTGTAGTCCTAGCCAACATTGTGAATTCTGCTGCAGAGGCGGGTCCCTCATGCAGAACCTCTGCTAGGGCAGTGCAGAAGGGAAATACTGTGTCAAAGCACCCACAGAGAGTCCTTACTGGGGCACTGCCTAGTGGAACTCTGAGAAGAGGACTGCCATCCTCTATACCCCAGAATGATAGACCCATCGACAGCTTGTACCACGCACTTGGAAAAGCCCCAGATACTCTACACTAGCCCACGAAAGCAGCCAGGAGGAAGGCTATAGCCTGCAAAGCCACAAGAGTGGAACTGCACTGCCCAAGACTTTGGGAACTCACCTTTTGCATCACCATTACCTGGACGTGAGACATGGAATCAAAGGAGATCATTTTGGAGCTTTAGGATTTGACTGCCACATTGGATTTCAGACTTGCATGGGCCCAGTAACCCCTTTGGTTTGGCCAATTTCTCCCATGCAAAGTGGCTTTATTTACCCAATACCTGTACCCCTACTGTACCTAGGAAGTAAGTAGCTTGCTTTGGATTTTACAGGTTCATAGGCAGATGGGACTTGCCTTGTCTCAGATAAGACTTTGGCCTGTGGACTTTTGGGTTAATGCTGAAATGAATTAAGACTTTGGGGGACTGTTGGGAAGGCATGATTGGTTTTGAAATGTGAGGACATGAGATTTGGAGGAGCTGGGGCTGAATGATATGATTTGGCTCTGTGCCCCCACTGAAATCTCATCTTGAATTATACTCCCATAATTCCCATGTGTTGTGGGAGGGACCAGTCGGGATATCATTTGAATCATGGGGAAGGTTTCCCCATGCTGCTCTTATGGTACTGAATAAGTCTCATAAGATCTGATGGTTTTATCAGGGGTTTCCGCTTTTGCATCTTCCTCATTTTTTTCTTGCTGCCACCATGTAAGAAATGTCTTTTGCCTCCTACCATAATTCTGAGGCCTCCCCAGCCATCTGGAACTGTAAGTCCAATTATACCTCTTTTTCTTCCCAGCCTTGGGTATGTCTCCTTATCAGCAGTGTGAAAGCGAGCTAATACAGTGGTCCTTCACAGAAGTTTCCAAACATCCCTGTGGAGTGAGAGCAGTGAGTGAAACAGACCAGAGTGTTGATAGCAGCCAGAAAAGTTCAAGGCAAAGCCCATGTTTCCTTTGAAGCTGTGCAGAGGAATACTGGGAAAACTGAAAATTTCCCAAACCTCAGCACATGGGGACACGGCTGAGAGGCAGCTCGTCATCTAGACATGACCTGAAAAGAGCATTGTCGGGGATGAGGTTAGGAAGCCCCATAACTTTGTGGTTAAAGATATGGGCTATATAGTCCAAAAGTGGTGGCTGAATCTCAGCCTTGTTTCTTGTGGCCTTGCGTAAATTATTTAACCCCCGTCTTCATGGGACAAAGAGCAAAGTAAAAGGCCTGTCTTTCCTGTGAACGTCGGCTGAAAGTGAAACCTTGAGTCCAGCTCTTAGAAAGGTGCAAGCACATGCACTTATTCATGGGTGATGCTATGGTGACCTGAGCCACTGTCTCAGCAGGCTGGAGGCCCAGGGTAGTGGAGGCCAGCAAGGGAGATGGAAACTGGAGACAGGTCCTGCTCCTCTCACTTCATTTGAGGGACCTGTTACATCTTCTGGGAATAGAGAAAACAGGAGGCATATAGCTCTTTTCCTAAATTAATTTGGTAGAGACCCAAAAGGTCTAAACAATCCATAGTTAGACTAGGTTTCCTAGAAGTGGCTGGATTATACATTTCTGTCTGAATGGCGTGTGGTTTAACAACACATTAAATTATAGAAGCTAGTTTCTCTCTTGCCACTCAGACATGCACAGCTAGGAAACACGAGCCCACTGCAAATGCCCTGACAGTGTGAACAGAACCTGAATAGCCACCTCTGTAGGACTCTTCTACCACATTTCTCTGTAGCCATACACCAGACAATTGATCATTCTGAGGCTCAGCTTCTGTAAACAGAAATGGGGACATTAGGCCAAAATCATCTATTAGTTTGATGTGTCTGGTTTGACTGGACTGTGTCCCTTCCCAAATCTCATTTTGAATTGTAGCTCCCATAATCCCCACGTGTCATGGGAGGGATCAAGTGGGAGATTAATTAATCACAGGGTGAGTTTTCCTTATGCTGTTCTCATGATAATGAATAAGCTTCATGAGATCTAATGGTTTTATAAAGGGCAGTTCCCTGCATACCTTCTTGCCTGCAGCCATGTAAGATGTGACTTTATTCCTCTTTTGCCTTCATCCATGATTGTGAGACCTCCCCAGTCACATGGGACTGTGAGTTTATTAAACCTCTTTTTCTTCTTAAATTATGCAGTCTTGGGTGTTTCTTCATAGCAGCATGCAAATGGACAAATATATTGTCCTTCCAGCTCTCCCATTCTGGATTTCTCAACTCTTCTATTTGAGTAAAGAAGAGTGGGCACAGATGAATATTTTTCATCTGGTCAGGGCTCTTGGCTGCAGGGAAATCCTCTGGTTGGTGTCCAGCAGCATCATGTGGAGGGCCTCAGCCACTCAGAGTGTGAGCAGCATTCATTCTTCCAGGATCCCTGGTATATTAGATGAGCCACACCTGGGTCTGATGCCCGACCTGCAACATGATGAGGGGGTGCAGTTACACTTTTCGGTTCTCCAGGGTCACAGGAGAAGGAGGGTGGAATTCAGAGGACTCACAAGTGTCCCATTGACCATCTTGTTCTGCACACAGCACAGTACATTTTCTGTCTAAGCCACACAGACCATATGACGCCGTGTATCACCACAAATGCCATGTGACATCGTGTATCACTTCTGTACAAATAATAGAGAAGAGCAGGTAAACCGAATTTGTGTCATTTAGGAAGCACTTTTGTTCCATGGACTACTTGTTTTTCTAATGAGGACTTTTAAAAGTAATTTTTAGTTCTACCATCTCAACTCAAATGCTTTCAAGGAAAATCTTCAGGGTTTCACTGACTATGTGCTGAGCACGGTGCCCACTGCCCTAGAGGTAGAAGTGATGCCCTCTTCGGTGTCTAATGATCTCAGTGCCAACCTGAGCCCAAATGAAGAATGATTGATTGTTTATCCCTGGTTTTATCCGATTACGCTTAATGTGATTTTCCATGATGATAAAGAAAAATTCATTTTTCATCACGATCCTCCACACATTTGATAATCATCGTGTGGTTCACAGGAAAGAGAATATCAGCGTTGAAGCAATTTACACATGCAGTTATTTGCTAGGTCCCACAAAGCAGGGTAAGAGTAACAGTTTGTGGTGATCTCTATCCCCACCTTAATTAAAAACAATGCAAAATATATTGCTTTTCAGAAGCAAAGCTGCCATCTGAGTTTGGTGAGTAGGGCACATCAGATAATGATTTAAACTAAAAAGCTGTAACTAAAGTGTTTCATCAGAAGAGCACGCTTAAGATGCTACAAAGCACTGAAGAGGGACTGCTAGGCACGTGTCCCTCAGGTATGGCCGGGTTCTATTCCACATACCAAATCTATAGACAAGGGAGTGAAATGGGGGAGCTTTGCCATTGCAGAGAAACCTTGAGCTGAGGCTTTGCTACGCAGAGTGAGGACGCCGTATTGGTCTGCTGAGCCTGCTATAACAAAATCTCAGACTTGGAGGCTCAAAGGATCAGTGTCGATGTTGTCACAGCTCTGCAGACTTGAAATCCGGGATCAGGGTGCTAGCATGCTCAGGTTCCGGTGAGAACTCCCTCCCTGGCTGACAGATGGTCCCCACCTCACCGTGTCCTCACATGGTAGAGACAGAAAATGATCTCTTTCTCTTCCTCTTCTTACAAAGGCGGAAGTCCTAGTAGTTGGGGCCTCATTCTTAGGACTTGTTTAAACTCAATTAATTACATTCCTAAAGATCCTGCCTGCAGACAGAGCTTCAACATACAACTGTTGTGAGGACACTGTTAAGCCCGTGGCAATGCTCAGCTCATTTTGCATCTCCATTCCCAGGGCTCGTAAATGCCTGAGGAGGAACACATTGATAATTAGAGTAGCCCAGCTTTGCATTTTTGAAAAGGCCTTGTTCAGTTGCTGATCACCATCTTGTTCTTTCATGCATCCTGGATAAACACCTCCACCTCCTGTACCAATGATTAGATTAGGTATCTCTAACTCTTCAGGTATCTTGAAAGATTATACTTTATTTCAAATTACCCTGGTATTGAAAATCCTTAAAGAAAGCCTAACATTGGACCCATCTATTTGTCCATTTAAGACACACTTGTACCTGATGTGAGATAGTCGTGATTCCTGCCTCAGGAGTGCCAAGATGATTAACGGAAAATAAAAAACATAATTTGATGGAATTTGTACTACAAATCCAGACTGCTCTGCGAGTTCCTAGGGAAGGCACAAGGTGCAGACTTGGATGATGTGGGATGCTGGTACAGTGTCTAACCCAGGAAGGGAAGGATGGAGGTAGCCAGGGCCTGCTGTGGGGGTGGGAAGGGAACCGGTGGGGCACACAGGAGGAGCGGCAGAAACAATCCTTCCTCCAACATCCAGGCACCTCGGGGCACAGATTCCTTCTAGGCTCTGAAGGAAATAGCAGCAATTCTGTGAGGATGAGCTTGGATTTAGAGATTCAGATGACACCTTTCTGAAAATAAGCAGGAAACGCCTTAGAATTCAGAAATTAATGTAGGTAGATCTTCCCTAGGCTCCCTTGCTTAATCAATGATGGGAGGTGCTGAAAATGCAGTTGACTCTGGGCTCATGGTTTCCAGTGAGCTGATTTTTAAGTTACTGAACCAACTGGGATACAAGTTATAATTATATATTTACATGCTCAAGATAGATTTGAAATAGAGAGCAGTCATTTTCATGCAAGATTGTAGAGGGCATCACCCCTCTGTCCCGGGCATGCTGTTTTCTTACTGTCGTTCATCATGTTCTCCCCTGCCCTGGTGCCTGGGGCATCCTCTTCCTTTACCTTTGTTGTTTGGCTTAACCTTTAGGTTATTTCTTTTCAGCCTCTGTGTCCTGACCCAGCCCTGCTTCAGCTACATGGGGCCTTTGCCCAGGTTGCCTGTCCAGGTCTGAGTGGTCCCCTGGCATTCCCTGCTCAGCCACTGACTGGGCTCCCAGGAGTCTCCAACTGAACCTGAGATATCCAAAGATCCGAGCTCCTCCCGTCCTTCCTACAGGATGTGTCCCTCTCCATTGCAGATATGGGGCACTCCCAACTGCTGCCTGGAATTTAGGCCACACAGGCACCCAATGAGGTAGGGAGCGGCCAGTGATGCTGGGGAGTTGCATGAGGAGTAACCACCCTGGATGACAGCATGAGAGGGTCAGAAGCCCAGATTTGCATGGATGGTAGTTGAGCACTCAGCACTATGCAGGCTGCTCTGCCAGACAACTAACCTCATCTATCCCCAAGACTCAGTATCTCCATCTGCAAAATGGGTCTCATGCATAATCCACAAGGGGCTGATTGGATTACATGTCTCATCGTCCATGAATTGCCAACCTTACTGCCAGCAGATTCAGGGTCTCCTCGGATGTGTGACCAAGGCCCCCTAAAGACACATGTTCCTTATGACTGGGGAAAAGAAAACTAAAGATCGGTTGGTTTGTTACCTGTGAAATGTCATTGGCTTAGCCAAGATAATGGGCATTATAGAAAAAAAAGAAAAGAACAAAGTTATGGTCTATAAATAGTCTACGCTCATTGGTTTTTCTAGTCCGATTCTTTTTAAACACCTCACAGTGTAACCTGATGAATAGCTAAATCATTTCAGGTTTCCTTTGATTCTGAGTATCCTCACAAATGAAGAAGACCAGGTGAAGAGTTTTTAGTTGGTGAATTCTATGATTCATTGTCAATGACTTGGGTTTTCTTTCAATGACATTTTAGAGGGTGTGGGTGGCAGTGCCTGCAGGAGCCCTCAGCACCTCTGCTTGGCCAGGCTAGGCATCTACCAACTTTGCAGAGCTTCACTTCTTTGTCTGTAATAAAGAGGTCCAGGTATCACACCTGAAGGTAGCTGCCCTGCAGATGATTTTCAGGGCCGTACTGGACTACTGGGGTCTTCTCTTGGGATTTCTAAGCAGGATTCCAGGGGGAAGAGTGAGTTCCTCCCATAGAGCTGCTCACTGGTGTGAGCATCTGTGCTTCCAAATGGGATGGCAGAAGTCAGCCTGAGGAAGGACCCAGCGACATGTTGGAGCCACAGAGCTGGAGTCATCCTGCCCCACATGAGGCTGCCCTTCCTTCCTGGAGCCCCAAACCCATCAGCCTCCTGCAGTGCATGTTAGTTTCTGATGGGTTTCTCTGGTTGCCACTCATAGCCTCACACATGCTGTCGTCACCCAAACTGCTGACCAGGCATCCCCCGAGGTTTTCTTCTTTATTTGTTGGAAGCATTCTCTAACATTTCCAGACACTTTTACTTCTTTTGCTGTCAGTGGAAAACATTTGTTTATGTGGTCTTTTTATCCAAAATTATTTTCAATTACACATTCAGACAGGGTAAACTTCTGTGTGATGGATTTCATGATCCCACTCACCAGTAAACCACACTCATGCTTACCAGGCTTATCAAAGACATGGGCGTAATGTGCCTACGTGCCAGACGGAGGTGGAGGTGACAGCCGTGCAGTCATGCTCTGCCCCACTGCCATGAGACTGAGTCCTCCACAGTTGGTGATATGTGCTTGCTCAGCACCTAAGACTGAAGGGTATCGATTGTCCCAGTGCCTTTGGAAGATGTGGAGAGAATTCTTTCCAAATACACTTTGCATTGATTGCAGAAGAGAAAGTTTGCGCCTGGGTAAGGTGTGACCGCCAATTATAGGATTAAGAACAACCTTGGATGACTGAGTGTCCCAGAGGGGCTGTGCCTGTCCTCCTCACCATTGTAAAAATTCATCTGGGAGTCGTAAAGATGTCATTATTTCTGATTTTCCAGTTTCTTCCTACTCTTTGCTAGACAGGTGGTATGAAACTGTCTATGAAATTAAAGGAACAATACAGATGAAGACTAAAGATGCCTGGAGATTGGGGGAATAACAAAATACCTAATAGACACACTGGCAGGGAGAATATTTGCAGATAGCTCTATTCCAGGGAGCAGGTAACTGGGAGCCTGCTGGATGAGGTTTACTAGGACAATATCTGATGGATGGCTTACACAGAGACAGAAAGAGCCAATGTGAGCATGCAGAGTTGTGGGAGGTCCAGGGTCAGGATGTTCCACAGTCATGCTCAGATTACAGCCTGTAGCAGGAGTTGGGGTCCAGGGAGCACCCAGGGACCCGAGACTTCCCTAGGAAAGTCCACCACGAGCCACATATGGACATCCGTGAGATGATGTAGGCCCCAGAACACACCCCACCTCAAAAAAAGCCCGGTACCTGTTGCTGCTGTTAATTCCATTCCTATTCTCATTTCACAGTTCAGATGCCCTGAATGGACGTTCAAGTTTCTTATTTTACTTGAGGCCCCTGTGTCTGCTCAGAGGCACCCACGCTTGTCTCCATCTGAGAACAGCCATCTCCTTGTGAAAGCTGTCAGCGTCAGCAAGCTCCAGGAGCACTGCAGTTCTTTGCGGCCACAGTCCTGAAATTTGGAATACGTAGTGAGTGTCCATCCTTCTGCAATGGGGCCAGGTCATGCGAAAGCTATGGTGTCATAGATTTGCTGTTTTTCCAGGCCATGTTTTTATCTCGAAAAGCCAATATTCTCAAACACCGTGGTAAGCAGAAGTTATCTAAGAGAGCTAATTAAAAATAGAGATGCCTACCCCCTCTCTCCTGAGAACACTGATTCAATGGGGCAGGTGGGACCAGACAGCTCTATTTTAACAAGTACTTTTCTTTTGTCCCTTAAGACATGAAATGCCAGCTTTACAGGGAATAAAAATAAAACTAAGGAAATAGCTGAAATGGTGGAATTATAGCTTCTGTATAACCTACATGATGAAAATAACACATAAAATATGATTTTTATAATATACTTCTTTAAAGCCACATTCAAATATTACTGTTTTTTATAGTTATGGGTGTATTTAATTTTTATAGGAAAACAATTACTTCAAAAATGTTTATTACAACAATAAAAGGCAATCATCTGTTTAACCATCACCAACACATCACTGTTTATGACTGATATGAATTTCCAAAGCTTTCAAGAGTCTGTAAATAAATCTAACCTAAGCCTGTAGAATGGTTTGTATATTTGCTAAGATATACTAAACTATGTCAATAAGAGAGCTTTCAGATACTTTAGAAGTGAAAAAAAATGAATTTGAAAAGTGGATGCCTGGAAAGACCCCCAATACACCCATACCGATTTGGGAGAAACTCATGAGCTAAGAAAGCTAACAGAATTTGATCATTTCCTGGACTTCAGTGCAGACTTCCATGTTTGCTGCTTGAATTTTGTACAAATAGGTGAATACATGAGTCAGGAGCCATTGGCAAGTTTCTAAAGAGGGAAGTTATTAAAAGTTTCAATGCCAGGCTTTGTTCTGCATCCCTGTCTTCCTTCCACGACTGCCTTAGCCTCCTGGACTGACTCCTCATTCTCTGCCCTCAGCCCACTTCCCCAGGGGGTGTATTTGGTTTCCTCTTCACCAGCCTCCCAGTTCTGTCCCTGGATCCACTCCCTTCATGTCACAGCCCCACAACCACCCATCTTGAGCAACTCCACCATTGACATCTTTGTTGTCTTCATCTTGGATGTTTCTCATGAATGCCAGGCCTAGAAGCACCAAAGCATATCATCTGAAACCTAAGGCCTGTGCACCCGGGCTCTGCCTGCGTCCTCCAGGTCCCCCTTTCTACTGCATCTGTATCTTCTCTCTATGTATATTCCAATGGCTTGTCCGCCTGCTGAGTTGCTCACTCTAGATACCTGGGCATCCCCTATTGAGCTTCTCCTTCCAGAATCTCACCTGTTCCTCCTCCTGCTATAATAATTTGACTAAATTATTGCTTTAATTTTGAAGGGCTACCTGTCTTGAGTATACACCTTTCAAATTCAGCTCTGTAGTGTTGCAGGAGAGTGTAAATATATGTATATATACACATATACACACACACATATTACATATGTTTATGTATATTACACATATAACATGTATATATTATACATATGTAACATACATCTTACATGTATATTATATAGCTACATGTATATTATATAGATAGAAATATCTACATATATATTATATCTGATAGATATATCTATATATCTCTCCATATATATAGATAGATCTACATATCTACATTATATATATTATTTAGATAGATCTACACACATTATATAATATATATTATATAGATAGATAGATATACACATATATAGATAGATATATCTACATATATAAGTACGCATATATAGATATATCTACATATCTATATAATATATATTGTATATAACAATATATATATACTCAATTACATATTTTATATACAATATATATTATACAGATGTGTGGATATATCTATCTAGTATATATATATTTATCTAACATATATATTAGATAGATATATAGATATACATATATATTTATAACCTATATAGATATGCATAATATCTATGTGTTATAGATATTATAGATGTATATACATATCTATATACATATGTATATAGACATTATAGATATCTATATACATAAATATCTATGTATTATAGATATACAGATATAGATACATAATATCTATATAGATTATAAATATATGTTTTTTAATGCATGTCTGAGCACTTACAGCCCTGCTGAGTAACCTTCCTTGGCCCCCAACACTAGAGAATGACGATGTGTATTACATAAAAGGCAAGGCCCTCTACAATTTCTTCTTTCCTATTTTACATTCTCATCCCACAGCAAACAGCCTCTTCACTCAGCAGTGTTAGTTTGCTAGGACTATGATAACAAACTGCCACAACTGGGCTCAGCAGTTCCAGCAGTTCAGGAGGCTGGAAGTCCAAGATCAAGGTGTCTGCAGGGCTGGTTTCCTCTTAGATGTATGACTGCAGCCTCTGTTCCAGGCCCCTCTCCTTGGCAGTCTTCCCTCTCTGTCTCCTCACACTGTCTTCCCTTTGGGTGTGTCTGAGTCCAAAATCTCCCCTCCTATAAGAAATCAGTCATATCAGAGGAGGGCCTGTCCACCTGACCTCACTTTAACTTGTTACCTATCTAAAAATCCCATCTCCAAATAAGAAAATATTCGGAGACATTGAGGGCTAGGACTTTAACATATAAATTTGGGGAGAACACAATTCAATGCAGAACGTTAAAAATTCAATCCAAATCATCAACAATTCAACCTAGAACACTGACGATTCAACCCAGAACACTGAAAATAATTCAACCCAGAATGCAGACCGTCCTGCATTTTCTGCAGGAGATCTCAGGGGAGAAATTGCCTCTCCGTGGGAAGCTGCTTTCAGGTGGCCTCTGCTTGCCTCCTCTCTGTGGACACACACACCATGGTACCTGAGCCTTGTCATATCTCTGTTGTGTCCCTTGGGTAACACACCTGTGACTCTGAATGCTAATGACTTCTAGACCCTCCTGGGCCCCACCTTTTCCTCCCAGGTGGTCTGCAATGGCCACTCCTCTTCTCTAGATCTCAGGTTCTCACCTGAGTGACACTGTGGATAAAGTGATTCTCAACAACTCCTAAAGCCCCAGAATTACAGAAAGTTTGAACTATTTTTATCTAAGAATCAGCCTACCTTTCTCCTAAATCACAATTCTGCCAACTGTATGTCACAATAGAATTAAGGAATTTAATGAGGATGTTGCTATGAATCTGGATGAAAATAAATGATAGAATGAATTTCAGGGATATGTTTCTAGAAAACCTATGATGGTAATAAAGGTAGAATATTCTTTTTGTGACATACACACAAACCACGAGTACAGAAAATTGTCTTTAGAGTGGATGACTTTGGAGGTTTTCTATGGGGTGCCACTCTTCTCAGATAACCTTTTCTCTGTCTTGTTCTGGCAACCCAAGTGTTGAAATCTCTATATCATTTCTCATATCTAGTGTTTGCTTTAAAAATAGTTTGTAAAGTTTGAGCAGTTAAGAAAAATGATATCTAATTTATCTAACCTTGATCATACAGATTCTTTTTTTTTTTTTTTTTTTTTTTTTTTGAGAAGGCGTTTCACTCTTGTTACCCAGGCTGGAGTGCAATGGCGCGATCTTGGCTCACCACAACCTCCGCCTCCTGGGTTCAGGCAATTCTCCTGCCTCAGCCTCCTGAGAAGCTGGGATTACAGGCACGCACCACCATGCCCAGCTAATTTTTTGGATAATACAGATTCTTAATGGGAATGCATGTAGAACTTTGATCAGTCTAGATACTTTTTAAAATGAGCTTTCAGTAGAGTCTGTGGTGAAAACTCACAGGGCATCCTAATTTTTGATATCATCTAATGTTTTCCTTTAGATAGCTGAAAATAAAGCACAATAATTATCGGACGGATTGTTTCCAGAATATTCTTGCATTCATCAATTGCTTCTAGACTGATAGGCAGAAACAATGATTTAAAACTGAAGTTGCTAAGTTGACTGAAAATTTGAGTGTGGGAATAAATCAGCATTTATTTTAAAAATCAAAATGAAAAATAAAAACAGTAACTCAAATGAAAGGGATTTGAGCACTTGGGACTGATAAGCTTTCCACCTGTGGGGAGGCAGGGTCTGGCCCACGGCTCTTACTGTGCCCACCGCTCCACCTCTACCATGATGCAGCTTGCATGGGGAACCCGCAGGAAGAGGAGGAGGTAAGAGGAGGCCCTTGTTATTTTGGAGCAAGAGGGTTCCATCAGGCCAGACTCCATGTTCAAAGAACAGCTGCCTTTTGGAAACTCAGCATAGGCAGAGAGCGCCTTTCTCAGAATCTTACAGTGATTGCTGCTTGGACAAATGTACTTCAGGTCGGAGAAGACTGAGGACATTAACCTAAAATGGGAGATGAATGTGTTTAAAGCAGAAATTCCTGCTGCTGCTTCTCCCTCTACGGGGTGAATTTCTGAGCTGCGGCTTCAGGACCACCTGAGGAAAAAGGCTGAGAGGGCTAACTTTTCTTCATTGGATTGCAAATGAATTATCTGGTCAGTTCAGCCATTAAAACTGCGCTAGCCACCCTGGATCAGGCTTAGTAAAGACCAAGCTGCCATCATCAGTGTCAATACAGTCATGTGTCACGTAAGGAGGCATTGCATATATCAGAGCTGTCCCGTAAGATTATCAGACCATATTCTTACCAGAACTTTTGTATGTGTAGACACATAGGTACTTAGCCTTGTATTGCAATTGCCCATAGCATTCAGTATGGTCTCGTGTTGTGCAGGTTTGTAGCCTAGGAGCAATGGGCTAGACCACAAGCCTAGGTGTGTAGCAAGTTAGACTGTCTCGGATTGTGTGTGTGCACTCTGTGATGCTTGCACAATGACAAAGTCGCCTAAGGACGCATGTCTCAGAACATGTGCTGGCCACTGAGTGAGTATATGACAGGCTACTGGTTTATCAAACTGAAGCTGAAAGGGGAATTCACAGCAATACACTGTGTGAAACTTGTAAGTGATTCCAGACCAAAAATTGGTCACAATCATCAAATGAATTCTGCCAAAGGAGGGGTCTGAAATACAAAAGGGTGTTTCTAATCAAAAACACATAAATAAATAGCGGGATGTTTTGCAGCCCAACTGCATCTTCTTTATAACTGACAGAGAATTTAAAAGTAGAATGAATATCCTTCTTTTCACTTGGCAACTTCTGGAAAACGTGTTCCTTAGACTCATTTTAGTCCTGGTCTTCATCAGAGCCGGAGTTAAACTGAAATCAGCAGTTCCACACCCTGTGTTCCTGACTCTCCCCCACTGTAACAGAGTGGAGGCATTTGCAGCTCTTCTGTGGGCTCCTTTCCTCTATGTCTGTAACTACTACTTGGCTTAGTCTTCAGTTATTTTTTTTTGAAGACAGGAGCGGATAGAGTGGGGTGCTAGGGCCTGTTGCCTTGTGAAAAGATCAAAAATGTCAGAGCCTCTTCAGAGGCAAAAGCCACTTTGGATTGTGTAAAGCGATTAATTAAGCAGGGAAAGATAGGCAGAGGCGTGGAGGAAAGAACAGCAGAGTTCCCTGTGTTTGTTCTTGGAAAGACAGAGAGACCAAAGAGGCGTCATCCTGCGTGGATTTGCCTACCTCTACGTAGGTTTTGTCACTGAGTAAGCTCCTGCATTTTCTTTCCTCTTTAATTTTATTTTTTATATCTCCCTAGATAGTCCTTCTGCAATGGAGCTGAATTTAGCTCATACAAGAGCATTCTGAACATGAACACAGCATACGTTATGGGAACAATACTCCCATTTTTTTCTTTCAATCTGTTTCATTATAAACTAAGTACATGATAAAATAGACTTAGAACAAATCATCTTGGAGCTATTACCCCAGCAAAGGAGACTTTATTTGCCACCTACTTATGAATGCTCTTGGGCTGGTTAAACACTTGAGTTTGAATGGAAGTAAATCAAATGTTATAATGCACTGCACTGCCCAATAGACATGAAGTGATGAACATCCCACAGTTTCTATGGCAGGAGAGTATATGTCTCTTTTCATGATGAGTCTCTTAAATTGATAAATAAAATTCTTTTTTTTTTAAATTTTATTTTTATTTATTTTTTATTTTTTTATTTTATTTTTTTTACTCAATTTAAAAATAAAGTAGTACAAAAGGGCTAACAAAACCCTCAGAGTGCAAATCATGAGCAGAGAAAGTCTGTTGCAGCTTCTTTTACAAGCTGGCATTTATAACACATGAAACAGGTTTAAAAAAATATTTAGCCTTAGTTTACAATACAATCATTTCCAAATGATTTTTTTTAGTACAAAATTTCATAAATCAGGTCTTCTGTGGATCATATACAATCATAAAGGCTAAATTCAAATTCTGTATTTTACAAACAAGTCTGAAAAAGGAGGGAGTAAATTATGGAAGAATGGTCTCTGGATGTTACTACAGGCCTGAAAAAAGTAGTGCTACAGATTTCTGTGCAAAGAGAATATGTTCTTCAAACATTCTCCTATTTCAAGGCATGAAAATATTATATTGGATAGAAGAAATAGGAAAATTTCTTATAACAAATTAAAGATAGGTGCAAACACACCAATCCCTGTCTAGCAGTATAAAGCATACTGGGCTCAGAATTTGTCTGTTGCTAGCACCTGGCTTTCATACTATATCCTTATCAAATAATCAGATTGGAAATTCAAAACAAAAATCCTCAGTGACCATACCTCGCTGAAGCAAATCTGGAGCCAGAATGAGTGCATACTGAGTCCAGACTCCCCTGGGCTCCTCACGAGCTGTGTAGAACTGCCCAAATGACCACTCGTCTCTCTCTCTTTGACTCAATTTCCTCATTGGTAAAATGGAGAGGAAAACAGCCCCCAACTCACAGAATTGTGATGCGGATCAAACATGTTAATTGACTCAGCATAATAAGGTCTCTTTTGTAAGGTTGATTGTTCATTGTTATTTATCATCATCATTTATTGTTATTATCAGAGTCCAACAAGTTTTCTTTAGCTTAGCTTGCCATGAGATAGGGGCATTTCTGAATTCATTTATTTAACAAATATTTCTAAAGCACTTATTGTCTCACAGTATTAAAGACAAGACAAGAAGAAGCTCAGAAACCCGAAGTAGGATTGAGATATAGAAGGGCACTGCCTAGGACAGGGCTGGAGGGAATCCAGGGTCAGTGCAAAGAAGGCCCCGGCATTTCCAATAAGAAGAGGGCTCACCCCGCTGGGGATCAGCAGGGGAGCCCAGAAGGGTGTGGGAAGCTGAGGGGCGCTTGCTCAGCGTACTGTGTGATCTTTCTCACAGGGCGAGTGGCCAGTGACACACGGGAGATGCCCATTTCTTGAAGGCTCCAGGTGGAAGGTTGCTGTGGCATTGAGTCTACAGGACCTCAGCTGAGTCCACACCCAAAGTGTCTCCAAAACCGAATTCAGAAACATGAGTGTCATGTAGGAGAACTGCAAAGGCTGTGTGAGCATCAGGCCTGGGAATGGATATGGAGGGAGTGAAACCGGGAGGGTATCCATCAGGATGGCCCTGGAAAGTGTTGGTGTGGATGCGATTCTCCCTGGAGCAGGGAAGAGGACGGCCCAGCTGACAGTGATGGACAAACAGGCCAAGAACAGGAGTGGGCTGCTGTCGCAGTGGGTGTCCCTGTGTGATCCCTGCACTGGACACGGGAGTTTGGGTCAGAGTATGCAACAGGCTGGCTGGATCAGGGAGGTGGCTGGGGCACTCAGAGATGTCCTTGGACTTGATTCTTAGCCAATGGGACCATGCTGGGGCTCATCTGCAGTCCTATGTGGCCAGGTTTATGCTTTAGAAAGAAGCAGGATGGGAGGGAGAGCAGAGTCTGAGATGCTCATAACACACTTTGGGTTGCATACCTGCTTTATCCTGCCCTTTTTCTGCAAATATGCTCAGGCCGTAGGGCTTCAACAGTGAGGGTCACACTACCTGCTGGGTTGCACTACCTCAACCTCCTTCCACTGTCAAATTTCTTAAAATAAGTCCTTCTCATTTTCTGCCTTGACATTGAATAACTGCTTCTACATCAATTGCTTTCACTAAAAACGCAATCTCTAGTTGTCAATAGGCACCCAATAATAAGCAGGACCAACCACATTTTTACCGTGTTTGTTGTCTGAAGTGGCTGATGCTTCCTTTTTCTTTGAGCTTTCTTATCACAGAATTCTCCAAGAGCACAAGTGCTTCCACATTCCTTCTCATCCACCCCACGCTTTCCTGTGTCAGGAATGTATATTGGGCACAGTCTGAGAATGAAAACAGAGAGCAATGTTCAGCCAGTCCTCTGAATTGGCTCAACAGGGGACACCTTCACCCTTTAAGATAAGCAGGAGATCCTGTCTCATCAGCTCCATGGAACCTAGGCATATGCAACCACTCCCTCTGACAAAATGTCCCTAAGCCTTATTCAGTATGTGTTTTGTAGTTTATTGTGATTATTGTTTTAAAAATCAAGAGGGGGTGCTTGCCCGGTGGCTCACACCTGTAATCCAAGCACTTTTGCTGAGGCCGGTTGATCTCCTGAGGTCAGGAATTTGAGATTAACCTGGCCAATATGGTGAAACCCCGTCTCTACTAAAAATACAAAAATTAGCTGAGCATAATGGCAAGAACCCGTAATCCAGCTGAGGCAGGAGAATCTCTTGAACCCAGAGGCAGAGGTTGCAGTGAGCCGAGATCACATCATTCATTGCACTCCAGCCTGGGCAACAAGAGTGAAACTTCGTCTAAAAAAAAAATCAAGAGAACAGATGAGATGATTACAGTATAACTTGGCAGCATATGAAGAAATCAGTGATTAGTGAGTGATACCTGGGGTAAAGGGTAGATTGCTAAGCTATCACTGGGTGATTTTAAAACACATGCACACACACACAGCTTACCGGTAGCCAACATTCATGTGACCACAACAGATGCGCTGGCCTCCGCCCTTCCTCCACGGCTACCTCTGGCTTCCCTCTCCACTCACCATCTCCATCTCTGCTTTGCTTCTCAGACCCCAGATCGCAGCCTTTGGGGCACATCATTGCCCTTTGTCCACAACACTAACCCCTTTTGAAGCCACAGAAGTTTCCAAGACATAAGCTGTCACCTACGCATTAGAGATTCTCAAATCGACTCTGAATTTTGACCAAGAAATCACATAGTTGACCTCAGCAGTTAGAATATGTCAGTTGTATATTTTCAGCCATTCTCAGTTGAGTCTGGCCCTAAATTCTCACTTCTCATTTCCTCTCACCAAACCAATCTCCTGCCTAGATTTTTCTCTACATCTGTTCATTTCAAAGCCTGACCCCTTATGTCTGTTCCCATTCACTTTCAGTTCAATTCATGCTTATCTTTCTGTTTGTTGGGTATTTTGTACTCCTGCTGGGGTAACTCAGCCTGTTCCTCAGGTTGCAACTGTCAATAAAGAACACCTCCACCACACCGTTTGACAAGGTCCTGCCTCCTAAAGCTTATCATGTTTCTGTCTTTCCTCTGGTAGACTTCCCATGCAGGTTGTCTTACTACTTCCTTCTCCCAGTGTGATTCTGCTGGCTTTGTCGCCTTCTCCCTCCTCACCACTCATCCTACAGAATGCAGCCAGATCAGTGCTTCCACCCTAAACTGCTTTGCAAGCAACTTTGGTGGAGCTCCACCTTCCCTGGACAACAGTGTGCACAGATATACATACATCAATACAAAGTACAATGTAATACGATGCAAAATATAATACAATGCATCCCTTCACTTGTGACTTTCTGCAATCTGGGACTCAATCTACATTTTCAACCTTATCATCTGGGGGATTCTTATATGGACCCTTGACTCTGCTAAGTAGATCTGATCATGTTTCTTTTCCATCTCTCTAGAATGTCTTCACTATTTATTTCCGATTAGCTGAATCCTAATCATTCTTTAAGGTCTATCCTGAAATGGGCTCTCTCTTTGAAGCTTTCCTACTGAGCACAGTGAGGCTAGCAACTTGTCTACACCAATACATTCTGCTAATTCTTAGTTTCTCATTTGGATACCCTCCAAAAATTGTTCTTTTAGTGAGGATTAGCTGCTCTCACATAATCCCGATATGAGACTGTAAAGAAAACAAGCCCCCAAATGGCTGATACAATGTATTCCCTAGGCTTGATGAAGCCCAGCTCTTTACTTTCTGAAGTTCTCTAACCACATTATACATGGAATATTGACTTATGGTAGATACAACCATATCTTGGAAACAATTTCTGTTACCTTAAGAATTAGCACCAGGCAATCAAAACTCTTTGACCTGATAGCTAAATGTAAATCTCTTTAGGGGTTAAGACTCAGACACCGTCTTTAAAGATGAAGACCATAGGATTTTCACCCTCTGCTTATGCAAGAGTAGAAAATAGCTCCAAAATATTTTCAGTTCACGTGCCTTGAATATTCCTAATTTTATTAATGTAAGCACAATATATACATTTTCCTGAACACTGTGTGGGCACTGTGTGTACTTCTTAAAGTATTGCTGCAAAGCAGTTCAATGAAGGGTTGGAGAGTATTGACTTGGCTTCATTTTAGTAGATGAATAGAGAGAAAACAGAAGATGACCTAAGAGAGGGAGACCTCTTGCAGAAAGAAAGTGATGTGGCCATTGTTAATAACCTATTGAGAAGGCTACAAAAGGAAGAACTAAAAGGGGAGAATAGCTTTTGAGGAGATAGGACCGTGTAACATGGCTAGGGGTGAATTTTCAGTAGAGGCGATTCTACTGAGAGCTCATCACCAACATTAATTATGGTGATTAACATGACCCAATCTTCAGCAAATAGTTTGACAGTTAGCGCTTAAATTAGCAAATTGCCTGGTGGTGATGACCAAAACAAATGAAATCTTTCCATGCAAGGGACCCTCTGGAGTGTAATCTTTCTGGTTATCAGCCTGTGCTAGCAAACGGCTTCTTGTATGTAGGTTCAAGATTAGAGAACCAGCCCTCCCTAGAACGCCTAGAATGCAGCTTAAAGTAGCTAACACACGTTTAGTACACTCTCTACAGCCCAGCACTGTGGAGTAAACACTGAGGCGGTCGGTGGAGGTTCCCTTCTATGTGAGCATTATGGTAACATTAATTCAAACTCTTGATGGAGCTGCTGAGTGCAAATTTTAAAAGTGGCGTTAAGCTATTTGCTACCCTTCTGTGTGTGTGGTTTTTAAAAGAAAGTTGAAGCTCACCTAGCAGCACTGGCACACTGCCTAGATTCCTGATCTTGACTATTTTGTCCAGAGCTTTGAACTGGATGGGAGACGAATATTATTTGTTTTTGTGAGCCCCTCTTGACCTCCAGAGAAATGGCATAGCAATGATGATGACGACAGATTACTACCTACCGTGCACTTTAAAATCTGCGGTTAAAATCTGTCTCCTTTATGTTTATTTTCATTCTCCCTGAATTTATTTTTCAAACAAAGGGCTCTGTTCATATTAGTGCATATAAATTATTCTAGCCTTGAATGTATATCTATCGGGAGATCAAAGTAAACCAGCAAATATTTATGGAGCAGCTGATAGGCACAGGACAGTGTACTAGCTGTCCTACAGACAGCTGTGCGATAAGCCTACAGTACCCAGAGAAATGTAGCTTGGATAAAATTCCTACCTACTTACCTGGCTCAAACAATAAGGTTTCCCTTCATTGGGAAGTGGAATTTACTACCATAAGTAAGAATGTATTTTAAATGAAGGAGGCAAAATGTTTTACTAAACACACAGGTCTTGAAAACTATTGGTCAGGCCGTTCCTAAGGGTTGCAGAGGAAGCTGAGACGTTTCCACTGCCAATAAAGAACCCAGAGCCCCAGAGGAAAACAGGAAAAATAGACAAGCATGTAGCAGTTCCCAGAACAAGTCAGGAGAAAAATAATACTAGTACAAGAACACCACTGACAGCCTCCAGGATAGGCTCAGGGCACCATCTTTCTGCAGCTGGGAAAGGGCCATTTTCCTTCTTTAGGAATGATTTCAAAAACACATGCGTTAGAGAACAGAAGCCTGTTCTAGACGTGCCATTTTCACTTCATTTGATGGTCACGATGGAGTCTTCCCATGTGGCTTTGCTGCAATGTCTTCCCAGTCCATGAGATACTCTTAACCTAGGTTCTCCTCATGGGGTATGCCAGACCATGGAAACAGTGATGGAAGAGGGTTTCTCTTATTAAATATAGAACACAAGTCTTTTTAAAGATGAATATGAGATCGTTCCATTCAGTTGTCACAAAACCACAACAGAAATTAAAGAAGTAATATATCTAGTCCTATACTAAAGTTAGGCAAACTCGGATACAACACTTACTTTGCATTTTTCCCCTTAACTGTATTACCTTTTACTCTTCTTGAAATTGTTTATTCCAATAGGTTTTCTGGAAATAATGGTGTTTGGTTACATGGATCAGTTCTTTAGTGGTGATTTCTGAGATTTTGGTGCACCTATCACCCGAGCAGTGTACCCTGTACTCCGTGTGTATCATCTTTATTATAATGAGCCAGTGTGAAGTATGAGATGCTCATGGAACCCTGTCCACTCCTTTCCCTCTGGTCACTGGCTGTTCCTGCATAGTCATCCTTCTGTTGATCCAGGGGTGCCTGAAACGGGATGTCACATATCTGAGTCTATGTATGATAAACCACAATCACAGCCCATTAGTATTTTGCTGTATGAAAGAGACTAGCATAAATTTCAGCACCAATTACATGCGTTTGTCAGGGCTAGGTGTTTTGCTCAAGTTATTGAATCATGCAGAAAAGAATTTAGTTGGACTGTTTCCACGTTACATAGGGAGACAACAGAGTTTAAAGGAGTTTTTATTACTGGTTCAAGACTGTGCCACTGGTGTCTAGAAGGCCTCACTCTTGAACACGGAACTGGTTCCAAAATTGCAGCTCTGCCAACTATATCATAGAGCTCGGTGAACAGGAATGACAAACGGACTGTTCTCTCCTAGTGAATGCAAAAACTGTACCGTGGTGGTGTGAGGTCTTCAAAAAAGTCTTTATTTAATTTGAAATTCAAGTCCTAGTGCTTTTACACTCTTTAGATTGTCACTACCCATTTTGTTAATCCTAAACGCTTTAAAAATAGGTATTTTATATATCTATCTTTCAGCATTTTCTCTTAAAAGCATATTACTCTCTAATCCTCAGGACACGCAGAACAAGAGAATCATAAACATTAAAAATATGAATTGACAAAGGGCTGATATCCAGAATTTACAAAGAACTAAAACAGATTTACAAGAAAAAAACAAGCCCATTCAAAAGTGGGCAAAGGATGTGAACAGATACTTTACAAAAGAAGGCATACATGACGCCAACAAACATATGAAAAAATGCTCATCATCACTGGTCATCAGAGAAATGCAAATCAAAACTACATCGAGATACCATCTCATGCCAGTTAGAATGGCGATCATTAAAAAATCTGGAGACAACAGATTCTGGAGAGCATGTGGAGAAATAGGAACACTTTTACACTGTTGGTGGGAGTATAAATTAGTTCAACCATTATGGAAGGCACTGTGGCGATTCCCCAAAGACCTAGAAATAGAAATTCCATTTGACCCATCAATCCCATTACTGGGTATATATCCAAAGGATTATAAATCATTCTACTATAAGGACACGTGCACACGAATGTTCATTGCAGCACTGTTTACAATAGCAAAGACCTGGAACCAACCCAAATGCCCATCGATGATAGACTGGACAGGGAAAATGTGGCACATATCCACCATGGAATATCATGCAGCCATAAAAAACGATGAGTTTGTGTCCTTTGTAGGGACATGGATGAACCTGGAAACCATCATTCTCAGCAAACTGACAGAAGAGCAGAAGATCAAACACTACATGTTCTCACTCATAGGCGGGTGTTGAACAATGAGAACACATGGACACAGGGAGGGGAGCACTACACTCTGGGGTCTGTTGGGGGAAAATAGGGGAGGGACGGTGTGGGGTGGGGAGCTGGGGAGAGATAGCAAGGGGAGAAATGCCAGATGTAGGTGATGGGGAGGAAGGCAGCAAATCACACTGCCACGTGTGTACCTATGCAACAATCTTGCATGTTCTTGACATGTCCCCTAAAACCTAAAATGCAATAAATTAATTTTTAAAAAATATGAATTGAAAAAAAAGAAAATAATTAGTTCCCACAAAAACTAAAAAAAAAAAATATGAATTGAATTTTAAAAACAAGGAATAATAAAGTGTGGTGTGTGAGAAGTTATTGCCTTGCTGCCCATTTCTGTAGAATTGAATCATAACTGCACTCTTTCATTGTAGGCCTTTGTATTAGTCCATTTTCACACTGCTATAAAGAACTGCCCACCACTGGGTCATGTATGAAGAAAAGAGGTTTAATTAATTCATGGCTGAGGAGGCCTCAGGATACTTGCAATCATGATGAAAGGTAAAGGGGGAGCAAACACGCCTTTCTTCACATGGCAACAGGAGAGAGAAGTGCAAGCAAGTGCAGGGTCAACTGCCTTGTGACACCATCAGAGCTCATGCAGACTCACTCACATCACGAGAACAGCATGGAGGAAACTACCCCTGTGATCCAATCACTTCCCACAGGGGCCTCCCTCAACACCTGGGGATTATAGGGATTACAATTCAAGGTGAGATTTGGGTGAGGACACAGAGCCCAACCCTATCAGCCTTTTAGCTAAGTAATTTGGTTTCATGAAAACATGGTCATAGCTTTCTGAACAAATAACAAAATTTCCTCTCCTGTTCTCCATTCTATATCCACTTCTCCTCTCTCTAACTGAAGAGAATTCTGTGCAACCAGCCTGTTTTTAAACTTACTTTTCTGCTAAGAAGAAATATTTTCTAAATGAATCATGTTTAATAGAGGAAATACTTAGAACAGTTTCAAGTCAGTCTAGTCTGAGAAACACAAGGGGTACTATGAGTGACTATTTTCAGGTAGAAGGGGTTACATTATCATCTTTAATATTGATGGACATATGAGACAGGGAAAGGAATCATTACGCTTTTAAACAGTCATTATTTTTAGTGAGTTAAAATTTTATAAAGCAGAAAAAAGCCTATATTTAGTTATAGAATTATTTTCCATTCACTTTTGTAATTAGTAAAAATGATTTAGTTTGTTATTATTCAAATATGGGCACTATTGATATTTTGATTTTTTTATTGTGGGATGGCTGTTCCGTGTTTTGTGAGTTGCTGAGCTGCACCCTTGGCTTCTCTCTATCCAGTGCCACAGCACTCCCCTCCAGTGGTGAGGGTCAGAAATATCTGCACAGTGTCCCCTGCAGGTCAAAACCCACTCTCTCCCCACCCCAGTTGAGAACCATTACATTAGGGTAATACTGGCTTCAAATATTGAGTATTAACTATATGCCAGTTCTCAACACTTTAAAAAAACCAACTCACTTCTTAATCAACACAACCTCATAAGGTAGATATTATCTTCCCATTTTACAGATAAGGAAACTGAGGCACAGAGAGGTTGGGAATCACAGCTGGTAGAAGACAAGGCATCCAAGCCATGCATCACTATCCAGCTCCAGGGTCCTCACTCTTGGACCTTGCCTAATGTTTCCACTCTAACATTAACAAAATGAAGTTTCAGAACACAAGAACTGAACCCAGAAGAAAGATCACTAACTGTTATGTAAGTGCACCTGTGTACACAGTGTATACACAGATTTGCATAAAGAAGCATTGGAATGACAAGCAAGGCCAGTAGAATTATTGCGGGTGGGGGATTAATATACACTTGAGGTTCTTCTGAATATCATTCTTTATACAGCTTGCCATTTAATTAAAGGACAGGCAACAAATTAAAGCAAAAATAATAATCTCTAAAGTTAAAACGAACCAGACCATACAACTCCAATAACATGTCACATTGACAACACAGCCACCCAGAGAAAAGGACTCCAGATGACATCTGCACACTGTGCACTAGCATTTCATCTTCCGTGAAACTTATTCTAAGGACAACAAAGGAATAAAACATATTCTAACTTCACTCACTTGTTTAATTGAATGTATTAACAACAGTATGTGATTTTTAAACTATTTTACATATTTTGGATAAAGTATACAAGAAAATATACTGACATTAGAAACCATGACTTCAAGTTTAAGGAAAAGGAGACAAAAATATAAAATCACAGGCATCAAAATTTAATCAATTTTAAACATAACTCAAAATATTAATATGTTCTCATAAGTTTTCATATATTTTTACTATTTCTATACACTGAAAAATCTAGAAGCAATGACACCTAGTAGTAATGAACATATCTTGCACCCACATGTTGTTTTATAAACATTTCTCCCTACCAATTGGAGCCAGGTCTCATCGAAGGAATAGTGGTTCTAGTTCTGAGGGAGACATTATACAAAAAGAGCCTGGGTGTCTCGTTGGACCCAAAGAACTAACGCCAGGATGTCAAAGGACGCTGGAGCAAGTTTGGTGGGAGAACCACGAGTCAAACTGGAGTGGCTTTGGCTTTAAAAGACATAATAAATTTTTTTGTTATTAAAAAAAAAAAAAAACACACATCTTTTAGAACCATAGTACACAGAGAAAGTGAGAAAGAAACACATTTGCCCACAGTGGAGTTTATTATTTCACCAAAACTTTGTTTTAATTTTTTTTTTTTTTTTTTTGAGACTGAATCTAACTCTGTTGCCCAGGCTGGAGTGCAATGCGGCAGTCTTGGCTCACTGCATACAATGGCACAATCTTGGCTCACTGCAATCTTTGCCTCCTGAGTTCAAGCAATTATCAGGCCTCAGCCTCCTGAGTAGCTGGGATTACAGATGCCCACCACCACATTCAGCTAATTTTTTGTATTTTTAGTGCAGATGGGGTTTCACCATGTTGGCCAGGCTGGTCTCGAACTCCTGACCTCAAATAATCCACCTGCCTTGGCCTCCCAAACTGCTGGGACTGCAGGCATGAATCATTGTGCCCAGCTATAAAATTTTATATTTAGAGAAAAAGAATCTATCTTGTCATGTTTGTTTGTTTAGGAATAGAAAGAGTAGCTTGTCTGCAATTGAAGGAAGAAAGTTCTTTCTAGAAGAATGTTATCTAATAATTATTTTAATGACATTAGTAGAAAAATCACCATTCTATAAATCCCCTAAAAGTGATTGGCGCCAGTTAGAGGCTGTCAGTAGACATAAAATCATTATTTGTGGGTTGCTGATGAAAAAGAAATGCATTTGGAATGGAGAGGTTGGTCTGTAATGACTTTAAGCAATCCAACTAAGCAATCAAAATTAGCATTGCTAAAAATGTAACCACAAGGCATCGTGCCCCCTAAAATGGGCCATTGAGAAGCACGTGACTGGTAAAGTGTTATTGACAAAAACGTCTGATCTGAAGCTCTTTGAGCTCTTAGCTGTGGTTGTGGCTTATTGGGAAATACAGGGGAAGAAGCTGATACCCAAATCCCATAACTAATGAGGCGGTTTCCTTACTCATGACAGTTGAGGAAAAGGGTGTCTCCTGGCTCCTCAACAAAAATGAGTGGACCTGGGCCAACCTGCTCACGTGCTGGCTACTGACTCACCTGTGACCCGCGCCATAAGCACTTCCAAGCTAGTAACCACTCTCTCTCTCCCTACCTATATTTTTGGACTTCAGATTTATATTAGTAACTATTGTACAAAATCCCACAGGCGTTTTAGTTCAGCAGAAGAGATAAAACAATGCTCTGCCATTCCACACATTTCAACAGTACGCAGGCGATTCCTTTTGGTTGTGAACAGGGGATGGACCACTGGAGAACGGGACAGAGATGAGCCCGATGCTCACGTGGGCAGAAGGCTGCCCTGAAGCCTGCCCTGTGTATAGGTTACAAACTGCAACACTAAGGCCATCCCACACTTTCAGGATGTGATCGAAGTGCCTTGTGGACAGCGATTTTCATTTTCGCAAAGATGCAAAAGCCATGACAGAGATGGCTTGAAAAACTGATCTGGGGTAAAAATTCATTACCCAATGTCTGCTTACCAGTGGAATTCAGATTTAAGTAAAAGGAAAATTTGTTTTGCAAAATGGGGGTGTTGTGTGAATTTGACATGAAGTGGGAGTAAAAAATCACGGGTAGAAAACTATAAATATGTGTCTGGATTCTACAAGGAAAAAACGTCAAACCAAGTGGGTCCCACTGAAGACAGGGCAGAGCAGACTTGGGGAGACAGGAGACACGAGTGGAGTTCTGCCTTTGCACTGAACATGTAATGAGATGCGTCTCTCTTTCAACCCTCATAAAGTCATCAAGGCATTCTTAAGCACTAATCAAGGGTTTTAGGGTTAGGGCTTCCTGGGAAAACCCAAGGAGAATGAGGTCAGGCTGGAACAGCTGCTAGTTCTGCAAGCTCTGCCTGGTAATCCTGCTCTCTAGTCTCCTAGCAGAGAAAAAGCACCATGCTTTCATTAGATCTGTGTCCTCATATATAGTAGCTCTAAACAAGGGCTTGGTGAATAAACAGAAATTTGCTCTTCATGAACGTGAAAAGTCATGAGACCATGAGCATAGCCAGGCCAGAAAAAGGAGAGAGCAAAGGAGCACGTGAGCTTCAGTGTGTTGATCTGCCCCTGGGTGTCTTCCACGGTTCTATGTAGTTTGGAACCCAGGCTGCATTCAGCTGTGTTTCTCATATGCATGGTGAAAAAGAAAGCAGAGGAAGGAAGAAGGGAAGGAAGGAAGGAAAGAAGGAAGAAAGGGAGGGAGGGAGGAAGGAAGACAGAGGGAAAGGGAGAAAAAGAGACAAACAGGAAGGAGAGGACAGAGAAAGAGAGGGAGGGAGAAGAGGAAGAAAGAAAGAGGGAAGAAGGAAAGGAGGAAGGGATGGGGGAAAGGACAGATGAAGGAGAGAAAGGAAGAAGAAACAGAGGAAGAGGCAGAGAATGCGGAGGAAGAGAAAGGGAGACAGGGGAAGAAAGAGAAGGAAAAAAGGGGGAAAAAGAAAAGAAATCTCTGTGCGTTTAATGAGCTCAGATTTCCACATTTTCTCTCTAATTCAACATTCACCATGAAAAAGAAAAAAATAGATTTTAAAAAATAGCTCAAACTCTAATAAACCACTTTCATGGTTCATATGATAATTTTTTAGATGCCTAAGATATTGTGGGAAAAGGAAAAAACACTGTCTTTCTAAATGTAATGAATATGTTACCATCCTGTTAAAAACATGTAGGCATTATTTTCATTCACAATTTAAAATAATCATAAAATAAAGTTTTACGAAATGTTGCTGTGTTGTCTATATGGAGACACTGTTTATCCACTTAAAACTTAATAATTAATTTTAAATAAAAATTAAATTTTCCCCCTGCAAATTTAACTAGAATAAATTATATTGCTCTAAATTAGATGGTTTCTGTATAAGGAAGAATGGACAAAACCATTCCACATAAGACAGTGGTGGTTTGTGTGCTTGTTTTAATCAGCCTCTCTCTGTCTTTCTCTCTTTTGCCTACATAATCTTCGGAGGAAACTTTTTGAAGTAAGCGACACTGAAAATGTGAACCTGGAAGCAACCCATCCTCCAACTGCAAGACCAATTTCTAAAACTGGTTTCCTCATTAAGTGTTGCTTTGTAAACATCTGGCTTTACAAATGGTGTCTGGATATAGAAAACTCTCCAGACCCAGCCCAGCTGTGAGCCCCGTGCCCCAGGTGACTGTGTCCTGCCGCCCCCCGTGCTCCTTTGCTGGGCTCATCTCTTGCCTGCGTTATGGCGTAAGGTTTGGAAACAGCATTGATGTGGGGTGTGCGTTTTCTAGGGAGTGTGCTGAGCTGCAGTTCGACAGGCCTGTGTGTACACTCACATGCAGAGCTGGAAACCAAATGGCTTCCGAGCAAGGGGACAGGGAGCCGAAGAGAAGGACAATTTCCACATATACATTTCTCTTTTTGATACAACCCCCGTTTTATTTCTGCATATTGACTTGGCCTTTGTAAACATGATAGAGCTCCGATTGTGTTCTATCCAATTAGCCCAACCTTTGCCTCAGTCATAAAACTTTATGCAAACTACTGCTCGCAAGCTTGCAGTCCCAGGGAACAATGATAGGCTTATAACTCTTAAAGATGTTTTTGGCAAATAGCTAATAAGAGCCCTTTTTTTTTTCATAAGACCTTCAGCTGATGGAAAAGTAAAAGGAAAAAAAACAAGGACTATAGTCTCATATAGGCAATGATGATGACAGCCCCATTAATGACATGGATCATTAAAATTTATAAAAAGCTATTCTTAATATAGGATATAAAATATATTTCTCAGGCAGAGCTATGAAATTTATAACCTTTTTATTGTCACCAGAGGACTTTCCTACTGCTCTACCCCGCCACTGCCTGCCCTCTATCATAAATCACTGTGTGGTTAATAACCTAGATTACAACTACCAGTTGCATTTACAGAATTAAATATTGACTATGTGAAAATGTTATTACATTTTTACTGATCGGAAGGCCACAGAACAGCCCTGCAGGACATGGAGCTGGACAGAGATATCTGTGTAATCTTTGTTAGAAATACAGTTATGGGCTGTTCAGTAACAACTGATGCCGTTTGGAGCAATGAGGAAGGAAGGGAGAAAATGCTAACTCCTTAATTTTACACCAGGCCAAACACATCAGAAGGAGGCCACGATATTGAAGCATTGCATCTTATTTTCAATTTGGGAGTCTCCAGGCCAAATATATGAAGTGATTACCAAACCCCGAATGGGAAAGCAACATGTGGAGAGCTATAGAATCCACGCGGATAAAGCTGATTAAAAATATCGGTAAAACAAGAATCATACACTGTTCAATACAAATATCAATTTCTTGTTATTTAGACAGGACCATAGATCCCTCAATCTCCAAATATTTGAGAGGCATTTTCTATTCACTCAAGAAACAATCAGAACAAAAACTTTTATCCCTAAAGGATAAGAGTTTCCATTATCTCTTGTGAGGGCTGACCATCTTCAAATGCTCAAAGTGTGGTTTCATACTTCGAAAAGGGCTGGCAGCCTTAGCTCGGGCATTCTATCCGATGATACACTTGGTTTGAAGACAATTTGGCCAAGTTAATTGAAAGAGAACAGAGAATACTCTTACACACACACATGCACAGAGCTGAAAATGAGAACTGGATACCCTCAGGATACAGCATGGAACCCTCACTGAGTTCTACAGGAATTCCAGTTTCCTTCTGGCCTCTTTCCTTAAATCTAGGGAGGAACATTCATTTATCAAAAGTGAAATGGCAAGACTTAACTGCATTTTTTGGGACTATAAGTTTTATATGGCATTATTTTTCTGCTTTGAGAATACTAAAGTCAGCCAGGTGTGGTGGCTCTCACCTGTAATCCCAGCACTTTGGGAAGTGCACGCAAAAGGATCTCCTGAAGTCAGGAGTTTGAGAGCAGCCTGGCCAACATGGTGAAACCCTGTCTCTACTAAAACTACAAAAATTAGTCAGGTGTGGTGGTGGGTACCTGTAATCTCAGCTACTCAGGAGGCTGAGGCAGGAGAATTGCTTGAACAGGGGAGGCAGAGGGTGCAGTGAGCTGAGACTGTGCCGTTGTACTCCAGCTTGGGCAACAAGAGCGAAACTCCATCTCAAAAAATAAAACTAAAGTCAAGTCTTCTGGGAAAACCCTTTAAATGGTTGTCGCTGAGAACAACATATTTTAATAAATAAATATGAGATGTTTAATGAAATACATTTACAAAGTTTTCAAATTTACAATCTTGAAGCATTAATGCATATTATTAAATTAAAGAAATAGATGTATCTTACTAAGAATTAGACAATGACTACCTTATAAAATATTAATATTACAATTAATTTATAATTTTTTACAAAGAAAATTAATGACTCTCACTGGAAGACAATTGGTTACATAACCACAGAGAGGAAAGGATCACCTCAATGCATTCGATGTGACAAGGAAGCCAACTTCTTTCCAGAGGCTTTATTTGACCATATCTACTTACTAGAAGGTTTCCTAAGAACGTATGGGGCTGCAAAGAAAATACAGACTCACTTAGCAGTATGATTTTTAATACCAGAGTTTTTATCTTGTGGGATAAATAATAATGTTAATGTTCTAGAAATAAAATGTTTAGTGAAAAGAGAAGTATAATAGCAAAACCGTGTCATGTAAAATTTGAATTGGAAATATTCTTGTGAACTCATGTTCTTCAACCCCCCTATTTCAAAAAACATGTATCTTCCAGCTCTGTCTATGGAAAAGGCCTAGAAGCAGTGCTAATCCAGTAACAATGAGCTCACACAGCGCACACGGGCCTGTGGGCTTCCAGCCCTCCCTGGTTTAACCAAACACTGTCCTTGGGAGACTCCTGATTCTAAGTGTGGGGAAATTAATTTACATGATGCATTTGAGATATCTTTTGTGTGAAAGCAACAAGGAAGCCACCAAAAACTTGTGGAGTTGTTTCCAAAAGAACCAAGAGCCAGAGGAAGGAGTTCTTTTTGGTCAAAAGTGGGACAGTTGAAGCATCAGAAAGTGAAGATATAATTATTCCTTCTCGGCTTGCTTGAAGATTCTCAAAAAGGTTTATGCCTTTGCTACTTTCCAAAAGTCTCAGTGGACCAAAAACCTACATTCAACCTTCACTGCTTCTGGTTTTCATGGGATGTGTGTGATAGGATAGGATTTTATGTGATTCTTTGTGTGTTTGCTGAGAACAGTAACCTTTTCTTCCTGGGCTAAGGGCTGTAAGGAAATAGAGGCTTGGGAGAATGGAATGGAGATGTGTCTGCGAAGTGATGTTAACTGCAAGTAAAAATCCCCCTCAGCCTGGCTGAAGAGGGGAAGGTGAAGCATTTGGGGGCCCTGGCCCTGAGTTCACATGTGCCTGGAATCACCTTCCTCTCACTTTCCAGTGATGCCTCTTTGATGGTGGCTCTGCCTGAAGCCCCCAAGTGCACAGAGGATACCTGCGCAGCCCAGCCCTCTTACTGGCCCTCCCAAGTCTTAGGGGCTCTGCACAGGCCAGGTGCCCTCCAGAGTCCAGCCCTGGCCACATCCTGTGAATGACTGTGAAGCAGGGACTGAGGCGAAGCTGGAGTTAGAGGTGGGGCCCCCAGACTCAGGTCCTCCCCTTCCACATGCTCACAGAGGAAGGGACAGCTCCCAGGACAGGGGCAGGGTGTAGGTGTCAGTAGATGGATGTGGGCCATGCACGACCAGTCCGAGTCTACCAGAGGCATCCAGCACTCACCTGGTGCAAGAGGAGAACCTGGAACCAACCCCTGTGCAGCCAGCCTCATGGCTTCTCTGTTACAAGCAGCAAATCCATGTCCGTCCGGATCTGCGGCAGCCTCAATTCTCACCTCCTCCAAAGAAAGAATTTGACTGAGGGGCAGAAGGCAGAAGGAGAGACAGAGGCAACTTTTGGAGTAGGAGTGAAAGTTTATTAAAAAGCTTTAGAAGAGGAATGAGAGGAAAGAAAGTACAATTGGAAGAGGGCCAAGTGGGTGACTTGTGAGATTCAAGTGCACAGTTTACCTTTGACTTGGGGTTTTATATGTTGGCATACTTCTGAGGTCCGGCATTCTTTCTCCCCTGATCCTTCCCTGGGTTGGGCTGTCTGCATGTGCAGAGGCCTGCCAGCCCTTGGGAGGGGACGGACAGTGTGTTTACTGGAGTTATGCACTTGGGGCATTCTTCCCTTACCAGTCCAGTATTCCAGCTAAACGCCACTGTTTTGCCTTGTAGTGCCTTGAGCCCAATCGGCCAAGTCCTGAGATCTTATCTGGAAGCTGCTGGTCAACAGTTTCAGGTGTTTTTTTTATCTGTTAGGAGCCTGCCTTTCTCTGGCACTAGCTATGACCAATTATTATTTTATTTTTATTTTTGTTGAGTCAGTTTCACTCTGTCACTCATGCTAAAGCACAGTGGTGCTATCCGGGCTCACTGCAGCCTCTGCCTCCCAGGTTCAGGTGACTCTCCTGCCTTAGCTTCCCGGGTTGCTGGGATCACAGATGTGCACCACCATGCTTGGCTAATTTTTGTACTTTTAGTAGAGACGGAGTTTCATCATGTTGGCCAGGCTTGTCTCGAACTTCTGGCCTCAAGTAATCATCCTACCTTGGCTTCCCAAAGTGCTGGGATTACCGGCGTGAGCCACCATGCCCGGCCTCCAATTATTATTTTAGCAAAGGAGTTAACAATCTCCTGACCACCACCTGGTGGTCACCTGACATTCCCTGTGTGTGACAGGGATGAGGGGAAGCCCTCTCCTGCCTTGCTTCTGCCTGCCTGGCTATCTACTATAATATCTTTTCTGCTCTTGTTTTGTCTGTTGGGGACACAGGATGTGCCTGCTTTTGAAATGAAATCAAGACCTTTTGAAATTACCTTAATTTTTAGTAGGACAACTATAGAAACTTTCAAGATACACTGTCTTTTGAATAACCTAGGCCATTAGAAGCTCAAAATGCCTTAGGGCCATAAGATCAGAAGGGGAGATTTTATGCAGGGCTTTCATTTGAGCAAGTTGTGTTTTGTTCTGTTCAAATTGCTTCTAAAAACTATAGCTCCTCATTTAATAATTTTGGTGATTGTCTTTCTCTAAATGCAGTCAAATTTAGAGAAAGTGTAAAATTAACTGTAAGAAAAACCTAAAAGAAAAATCCTGAATGAAACAAACAAAAACAAAAGAAAACTCATGAATTAGCCTCTGTCTTTCTGCGTCTCTCGGTCATATTTGTATGGAACGACAAAAGATCCCAAACAACTAAAGAATCCTGAGCAAGAAGAACATGGCTGGAAGCATTACACTACCTGACTTTGAACTGCACCACAAAAGCTATAGTAAGCAAAACAGCATGGTACTGGCATCACATCAGACACGTAGCCAAATAGAACAGAATAGAGAACCCAGAAATTAATCCACAGGCTTACAGCCAGCTCATCTGTGACAAAGTTGCCAAGAACATACAATGGGAAGAGGACAGTCTCTGTAATAAACAGTCCTGGAAAATCTGAAGAGCCATATGCAGAAGGAAGCAACTGGATTCCCATCTTTTGTCACATATGAAAATCAACCCAAAATATATTAAAGACTTAAATGTAATACCTGAAACTATGAAACTACTTGAAAACGACATTGGAGAAACACTACAAGTCATTGGTTTCAGCACAGGTTTCTGGGATGAGACCTAAAAGCACAGACAATAAAAGCAAAAATAGAAAAATGAAATGAAACAAGCTTCTGTACAGCAAAGGAAGCAATTAACAAAGTGAGAAGAACATGTACAGAATGAGATAATATATTTACAAACTTTCCATTCAATAAAAGATTAATAACTGGTATAGCTAAGGAACTCAATTCAGTAGCAAAACAAAAACACCCAAATAATCTGATTAATACATGGTCAAAAGATCTGAACAGACATTTCCCAAAAGAAGACATACAAATGGCCAACAGGTATACAAAAAAAATGCTCAACATCACCAATCATCAGAGTAATGCAATCAAAACCACAATGAGATATGAGCTAGCCCCATTTAGAATGACTTTTATTGAAAACACAAGAATAACAAATATTGGCAAGGATGCAGAAAGGGGACTGCTCACTCACTGTTTGTGGGAATGTACACTAGTACAGCCATTATAAAAACAAAATGCAGGCTGGGTGTGGTGGCTCATGGCTGTAATCCCAGCACTCTGGGAGGCTGAGGGGAACAGATCATTTGAGGCCAGGAGTTCGAGACCAGCCTGACCAACATGGTGAAACCTCGTCTGTACTAAAAATACAAACTTTGCTGAGTGGTGCATTCCTGTAATCCCAGCTACTTGGGAGGCTGAAGCAGGAGAATCACTTAAACCAGGAGGCAGAGGTCACAGTGAACTGAGATTATGCCATTGCACTCCAGCCTGGGCAGCAAGAGCAAAACTCCACCTCAAAAAAGAAAAAAAAAAAAAAAAAAAGAAAAGAAAAAAAAGAAAATTTGCATGACGATTCCTCTGAAAACTAAAAATGTAGCTACCATGATCCAGCAATCCCATCCTGATATCAGTACGTTCACAAAGATAGATGCAGTCCATCTTTATGACAGCAGTATTCACAATAGCCAAGATACAGAGTCAACCAGAGTATCATGGATAAATGGATAAAGAAAATGTGTTATATATACACAATGGAATATTATTCAGCCATAAAAGAGGAGTAAAGTCATGCCATTCGCAGCAATGTGGATGGAACTTAAGGTCTTTATGTTAAGTGAAATAAGCCAAGCACAGAAAGACAAATATTGCATGTGCTCACTCATATGTGGGAGCTAGGAAAGTGCCTGGGATCTACTATGCACCTAATTAATGTGATTCAAAACCCCTGAAAACAAAATCATAGGAACACTTATCTGCAAGGAGGTGGAAATAGGAAGCAGAGTGTGTTAAATAGTTGATGTGGCCAGATTTGTGGAAGAGTCAACTGAACTCTACGGGAAGTTACCAGAACTGACTTCAGGAAGCTTATAGATGATCATTCCTCTGAACTAGCTTATTTTACTCTGGATTTAATAAAAAACGGGAAAATAATCTTATTTGAATGGAATTATGTATATATGTACATAGATCTGTAAACAGCTGTTTCCCCTTTAAAATTATTTGCTGCCCACATAAAGAAGCTTCTTTAAAAGTGGCAGTATTTTTGTACCTGTCTTAGCACAGAAAAAAAAAAATACTTACTTCAAAAAAGTACAAATAATACTTTTCATATATAAAATAAAGATTTCAATTCAGACAGAAACTGTGTCTGAAAAATTAAACTTCTTTTTATTGACCATTAGGATAAAGAAAATGTTAACTTCTTTATATCCGTACTGAGAAGCTTCAGAATGGAATAATAATCATTAATTATGATGAAATTAAATTGTATGTTCAATCAAATAGGGCCAGGCCTTCATATCATGTAAATATAGCATTTGGGCAAAATGTTGAAGCTTTCTTTGGGATATTTGCAATGAAAAAAATACAAGTTAGGACAATAGAAGAATATAGCTCCCATCCATACTTTAACTTCCTCTTTTACTGCTGGGTCCTCCCTCCTGTGGGGCAGTAATAAAAGGAGAGTGGAAAGCTGGATATTACACGCTGTAATGGTAATGTCAGTTATACTCTGTGTATTTAAAAATCATCCTGAGAGCAATGACTCACACATGTAATCCCAGCACTTGGGAGACCAAGGCAGGTAGATCACTTGAGGCTGGGAGTTAGAGACCAGCCTGACCAACATGGCAAAACCCCATCTTTACTGAAAATACAAAAATTAGCTGAGCATGGTGGCACACGCTTGTAATTCCAGCTACTCAGAAGGCTGAGGCAGGAGAATCGCTTGAACCTGGGAGGTAGAGATTGCAATAAGCCAAGATCTCACCACTGTACTCCAGCCTGAGCAATGAAGCAAGATTCTGCCTCAAAAAAAAAAAAAAGGAAGGAAGGAAGGAAGGAAAAGGAA
>NW_022436951.1:38274108-38418449 GCF_009761245.1 Sapajus apella
AAGAAAGAAAGAAAGAAAGAAAGAAAGAGAAAAAATACATTTAGAATTGCGCAAGAAGATGTTCACCTTTGTCCTTGACTTCTAAGAAATGATCTCTGAGAGGCCTGGTAGAAGTGTCTTTGTTTAGGATGGTAGCTGGCCACACTGTATCTGGGTGGGGACTGGCTCTTAGAAGAACAACCATGAATATGATTTAAGATGCGGGCAGGTGCAAGGGCTGGAGGCTGGGGACTGAGATTAGACACATGGACAATCAATCAGTCCATCATGCTTACACAACGGGGTCCCAATAAAAACTCTGGACAGGTGAATGTCCCTGGCTGGCAAGGCTTTGTAAATATTGTCACACCTCGATGCCAGGAGGGTAGATCACTCTGACTCCCTAAGGAGATGAGGAATGGAAGCTTCATGCCCGAAATCCTCCTAGATTCTACTATGTGTGCTTCTTACCTTGGTGAATTTTATTTTATTTTATTTAGAGATGGAATCTCACTCTAGCTGGAGTCCAGTGGTGCGATCTTGGCTGAGGGCATCCTCTGTCTCCAGGGTTCAAATGATTCTCCGGCCTCAGCCTTCCTAGTAGCTGCCATTGCAGGCATGTGCTACCATGCCCCGGACCAACTACGTTTTTTTTTGTTTGTTTTTTTTTGCATAGAGATGGGGTTTCACCATGTTGACCAGGCTAATCTCCAACTCCTGACCTCAAGTGATCCTCCCACCTCAGCCTCTTAAAGCGCGGGGATTACAGGCATGAGTCGCTGCACCCGGTCCTTTTGGTGAATTTTAATCTGCATCCTTTCCCTGTAATAAATTCTAACCATGAGTATAAGAAGTTTCAGTGACTTTTGTGAGTGTTTCTAGTGAACTCTCCAAACCAAGGGTGGTCTTGGGGACCCCAGAACTTGCAATTGTGTAAGAAGTGTGAAATATTCCCTTAAAACCTATAGCTGGCCTAAACTCTTGCACAGTCTAACTCAAAATTTCTCAAAGACTGATATTTATTTTTTATTAAAATAAATATCATAAAGATGTAGGTTATAAAACCAAATAGTCCAGAAATACTTATTAAAAATAAGGCATTTCCCTGCCCTACGCTTTCTCTCTCTAATTAGAACTCTGACAACCATCATTTCAATATTTTCCCTCTTTAGCTTTGTGATATGTCCTTCCATTATATCTAAATTATACATTTCTATTATTTAACTTTTTATTTTGGATCTTATCTATTAATCCTCTATATGAAAGATTAGAATTAATTTTATTTATACCACACATCATTTCATTCCTCACTCTGCATTCCTTCTGATATATACTTCCAACCTAATTCTGTTTCAAATGTTGGTAATATCGCATTTGGTGCTTATCTTAATGTGTTTTCTTCTTATCTGCTGCACAGAATATACTACGGTCATATTGCCTTTGTTGCACAACTTTTTATGCTTTTATTTGAATTATCAGTTACTTTTTTATGTTTTATTTTCTACATACAAATTTGTCAAAATTTTTTTAAAAAGTCCTATATTTTTCCATTTTTTTAAATGCCTGACTTCGCACTAAACCCCTCAATTTCCCTGCTTCAATCCATACTGTTTTCTCTCTGGGGTGATCCTGCATCATCCTGGGATTTGTGTCTGCTTCCCTCCTACATCAAATCCTGTTTCCTGAATCCTGGTCTATTTTCTTGACTATATACAAGTTTTAGTCGAATATGGACTCTATGCAGCTTCTGAAGAAGGAGTGTGTATGAGTAACAGGCTGAGGCCTTGAATTTCTGAAAAGGCCTTTAATTATTTGTTCACCATTGATCAGCACAGCTAGTACAGTTGAGTATAGAATTCTTCGTAAGGAAGCACTGCACTCAGACCCTCCTGCTCATGCTCATCTTCAGTTCATAAGGATTGTTCTCAATACTTTCCTCCTCTCTTGGAATATTTTAGAATTTTCTCCTTATTTTCAGTGTCCTGAAATTTTATAACAATGTGCTGTGTGTGCAGCACACAATGTGCAATGTGTGTGTCTTAAGGTGGTTTTATTTATTTATTTTTGGTGGGGTATGTATGTCTGTGTATGTGCTTGTCTTTTAATCATTCATTGTTCTGGGTGGTCACTGGAAGCTTTAACTATGGAACCCGATATAATCTACAGTTTCTTTGATTTTCTTATTTCCTTTTATCCATTTTTCTATTCTGTCACTTATTAGACAGTAAAACTTGTGAGATGATCTTCTAATTTTCTCATTTTCTCCCATTTTTCATCTCTTTGTCTTTTGGTCTGCTATATGAAAGACCAAAGTTTGTTTTCTCATTCTATGTATTTTTAAAATGTGTACATAAGTGCATACATACACACGCCTATATAATTTATATGCTATATATAAAACATAAGCATATTTATTATATATATAATTTATGGAAAGTTAAAAAAAGTTCTGAGATGTTATTTTATGTAATATTTGCATAGAAACATATTACATAAAATGTTACGTAAAATAACTTCCCAGAACTTTTACCTGCTTCTTAAATGTTTACTTTTTTAGCATCTGGTTCTTAGCTCATGGATGCAACATCTTCTCTGAGTCATCTGCTCTCTGCTTTGTCACGGTTCCCTTCATGTTCCTTTCAAGTCTGTTGATTCTAGTCTCTGACTTTCTTTTAGTGACTGATGCCTTTTGACTCTTCCTTCATATTTGAGAAAGGGATGTAGGAAAGTCTTTCCAAGCTCTGGTTTCCATCCAGGCTCCAGCAGGTGGACCTGCTGATGTGGTTTTCCTGTGGGGTGATAGAGAGTGGATGGATATGTCTCACTAGTAACACCAGATGTCAGGATCTGTGTGTCTTTTCTCCCATTTCAATGTTTTTCCTTGGAAAAAAATCTTCAGTATCTTCTAGGGAAGGAACTCTAGCCTTGAAGAACTGATGGGGAAGATGTTGCACGTCTCCAAGCTCAGGGATGCAAACTTCCCCTTAATCACCACTTTGAGTACAGTGTCTGCCTTCTGTTCTCCTGCTCCCTAGAGAACCATGATCACTGCTGTCCACTCAGGATCCCAGTGAACTCCTCCTTTACACTGCCTGGGAAGCAAAGGGTAGACCCTCATCCTTCAACAACCCATCCACTCCCTTTCCGATTTCCAGTATTTAGTTAACCTCATCTTCCATTGTCGTTGAATGTTTGACTTTTTAGATTACAGAAGAGGAGAGGAAGTAAAAGTAAATGCTGTGTGCAATCGATCAAGTTAGCTTTTCCCTATTTCTAGATTCTCGGAGTATATTTATGGTAATTAAGTTTAGCATACATTTGATGTGCTCACATTGTTTTTTGCTGAAAAAAGGAAGAAAGGGCAGAAGGATGGAGAAAGAAAAAAAATGCCTGCTATGGTCACTCAATTAAAATGGTCTCATCATAGCCTATTTTATATGAAATAATGGAGACTGTATATTTTTGTTTGTTTGTTTTAATCAATGAGTAGTTTATTGAGATTGAGTCTCCCCAGATACAAAAGCCTCCCCTTGTTATAAACACTTTTGGAAAATTTGACAAATTTTACAAATTTCCCAAATACTTATGCCCCCACCCTTCATTATCTGATCCCAGGTGGACTTTTAAAAAATGGGCCTCTTCTCTTTAGTTCATTCCCCAAAGTTCCCATCTACTCCTGCAAATATGGCAGATAAGAACCAGCTCAAATGCCTTGCAAACATGGGCTCCTCTGCAGCCTCCATGACTGACGGGGGCTAATGCCTGATAGACGCGTCTGCAGCCATCTATATTAATCGGGAAGACTGACAGGGGGACAACATGGACTGTGTTTGCTGTACCATGATTTGTTTTACAGAGTGTACACAGACATGACCTTACACCCAGGTATTAACTTACATGCTGGGAGAACACGGCTCTTGTTAAATTATGTCAAGTGTTTGATTCGAGTAACACATTACAAGGGATTAATCCCCCTCCCCAAATGCATGCCAAAGCAGCATCTTCTCTCTATGCCATAAAGTTTCATTTTAACACTAGAAGTGAACTTGAAAGAAAGAAACACAGAATCTCATCAATACCACGCATAAATGATGATACTAACAGGGATAAGCACACATGTACAAATCAGACAGATACATTTAAAAACAGTATTTTATGTATTTAGCATTTTAACTAAATAAGACTTGAGCTAAGTATAAACTACACAGGTGACCTTTCTAATGAAGGGCAAACTGCTAGCTTTGTGGTTTATTTTTTTCTCAATTACCTAGACTTTGTTCATAAATATTTTATGTTTGAGGTAACTTTTACACTTCTTACTTTCAAAATAAATTGAACTGGATACTGAAGAATGTTATCTTTCTATGTATAAAAAATGATGCATTTCCTGAATAATCATCATGTTGAAAATTTCTTTTATTTCTATGTTTTTTCTTTGGGAATTTTTAGAAGAGAAGAGAGGGTTCTAGGAAGGCTGTTGAATGCTCAGCATATTTTATAAGATGAACCCCTCTTCCCCATCCAAAGCACACAAAATAAAGTGTTTAAACATTGAAACTCAAAGGAATCCTTTTTGTATTAAAAGGGATTATAAGTTTGGCTCTAATAATTTGCCAGGGAAATTTCACAGGTAAATTCCAACTTAACAATGTTTTACTTAATACTTTTGCTTCCTGGAAGCCCTCGTTAACCCACTTGAAATACACTTCAAGACATAAAATATTGGGTGATTCATGAACTGATCTCTCTCCAGTTTCAGAGACACTGCTGGTGCAGTTCCATCAAAGGAGCAGGCAGGCAGTGGGGGGACCCCGTCATTCCATCCACCCAGCGAGCAAGGCAGCCTCCTCTCCATTAGGAATTACATGAATGTTTGAAGATATCACCCCCCACAAGCCATCTCTCCCTTCCCTCTGAATCAAGGGAGTTTCAGTTATACTGGGAATCTCTGGACAACCCAGTGGTGGAGATGCAAACCCTCCTGACATTAGGAAGGAAGATATCCGCCAGCCTAGAAAACATAATACGGCTTGAAATGAAGCTTTTAAGTCTGACAATTTATGTACAGCCCTAAATCTCCCTGGCCACTTGTTCAACCCATGATGTGGTGTTTAATTTAAGTTGAGTCACAGCTGAATACACAACGTGAAAGCAGCCGGGAGCCCAGCTAGAAAGAAAGCCCCTCCATGCGCCCGGGGGACTTCCTAGGCCGTTTGTGACTGTGGATTTTCGCGCATTCTACCCAGAGGCACGGCCAGGGCGAGTGTGGGAAGCGGGGAAAAGTTGAGGAATCTGGCCACTGGCTTAGCCTGTGTCGGGTCGCATGGAAGCCACCCAGAGCAGGCGCTTCCCCGGGTGGCGGTTGTGTGTGGTTGGGAAATTTAGTAGTCCAAGAAATGTTTTAGTTTCATGAAAGGACAAAATGAATCCGATTCTCTGTTTCCCTCTCCCTTTCTGCTGGAATGGAACACTCGGGCCATCTGCCTTCCCCAGTGACAACATGCTGCTTATTCAAATGAGGCCCCGAGCACAAAGGTGGCTTCAGTGTCCAGTGCAGCTTGCGTCCCCGGCGGGAGCCCGCACTTGATTGAGGCTCCGAGGCTCTGCGTCAGGGGCAGGGGAGAGTGGACGCGCAGAGCACAAAAGCCATACAGTCCGGCCTAATGTATGCGTCTTCCCTGCAGAATCCTAATGCCGCCGCACTGAGGGGAATTTACGCAAACCTTATAGGAATTAAAAAGAGACATTTATTTCATTCAGCGAATGCAGTGACTTCCAGTGCTTGCGCGGCTCGGAAAGCCTGGCTTTCAAAGGGCCTTTTATTGTGCAGGAAGAAAGCGCAGCCCCAGCGCCGAGGGGACACTTTGGGGGCCTGCTCCGCGCGCCTAGCAACTCCTGGGAGCACTCTGCTTTTCCCAGTGCCCTGGGCCGGGCCTTTCCGTCCACCCTTAATTGATTGGGTTAATATAAACCCCGGCACCGCCGGCGTTTGTGCGGCCCCCATAATAAGACTGTTGTGGGCTTCTCTCTGCCCTTGCGTCCCCCATTTAGGAATGTGTCACTCCGCATAGTTCAAAAGTGTGAGCAAGTGAAAAGGGCTACAATCACTTCCTTAATGATTTGTAAACAGAAGATCCACAGCTCCCACCACCTGCGTGGCTGCAGGGGCCGGCAGGGGGGTCTGCGAAGGCTCCTGAGTGACAGTGGAACTCGTACTGCAGGGTAAATAAATGCCGCAGTGAACACGCTTACACCATCCCAAACGGCTTTATGTGGAGGAAGCAGTGTCTTTTCATTTTCGAGAGGGCATTTCAAAACAGACATGAGATTAGGATTTTTCTTTTTTTATTAATGAAAATAAAAGTAAACCTTATACTCCATTCAGCCAGCAGAGGTTAACATTTTAAAAGTCAGATGGCAAAATGCAGAGAAAAGGTTCTGTTCAGAGCAGGGAGCATGCCCGGCATTTCTGAATAGCTGCAAACAGGTGCCTGAGTCCGACTGGCTGGGTGCAGGCCTCTGCCCCAGGACACCCAGGCTGCCCACTGCAGGCTGCCAGCCTGGCCAGCCCGGACCCCAGTGATCACTCTCCAGGGTGAACATGGGGGTTAATAGGACATGATTACATCTGTCTAACCATATGGCTACTGTGCCTTCTCTCTTTTTTTTTTTTTGCCTTTTATCAACGTATTTTCAATGCTGTTCCTATAGGCCCAGCTACTCCCATGGAGTAGCAGAGGGCACTGGAGCTTTTCATTTTTGTTAGCTGCAGACACACAGTCTTATGTGTTTCCTAAACACATAAAGCTTATTTCAGGGACCCAACTGTCAAAGGAAACCACTCACTTCTTCCTAACCTCCTACCCACCATGGGAAGGCCCTGTTCCCCCAAAGTGCCCCTAGGCCTGCTCACACAGCGTGGAGTAGGGGCTCCCCAAGGGATTAGATGGTACCCACTTCCCAGAGAGGGCTCTAAGGGACAGAGAGGTGGAGAGGTCCGAGCAGGAGGAGGTGAGGGAGCAGAGGAAGGGCAGGGTTGCGGGTATGCGAGGAAACAGCAGTGGAAACAGACCTCCCAAATGGACAAGTGGGATCATATTGTCACCTCCCCTGAGGCATGCAGATGAGGCTGCCCTCTAGCAAGTCACCAGCAGAGGGGCCTGACTGTGTTCAGGGTCAGGCCAGTGGAAAGCATTTCCATGTCCTGTGCCCTCTGTAGCAGGAGCCGCTGAGCAGGAGGTGTCAAGGGGTGGTTTTCTCCTCATTGGCCCCAGCTTGGCCACAGGGGCTCACAGGTTCCTGTTTCTGATGACAGCACCCGGAGAAGTGACCTGGGAACTTGTAGCCTTGAAAAAGGACAGGAGGGTGCTGCTGTGACCATGGCTGGTCCTGCTGTGTGGCCACTCGCCCCCTTGCACGGTCTTGTCCGCTCAATGATCCAGGTCACCTGCCACCCATGGCTGGTCTTGTGCTGAGAGCTTATCTGATGACCCTGTGCAGCCTGCTTCTTCCTGTCCCAAGGCACCACTGACACCAGGGGGCACGTGTCCTGGGTGGCAGTGTTTCTAGCTTTCGTGAGTCTGTCCTTCTCCCTCCTGTTAGAACAACCATTACAGATCTGCGCTTCATATGCACTCACTTTTCCTCACAAGTGGCTTCTCACCAGCACTCAGGTCATGCTAGAATGCAATAACAGCCCACCTCTTCTGAAGGTGCGCCTAATGCCCGTCATGCTGTTCCCTGCATTGTTTGACCACAGCAGAGCCACTCCATTGAGCTCATTTCCAAGTCACACGTAACTGAGGCATGCGTGTTTGGCTTAGAAGACCAGGGATTTAGACTTCTGCCAACGTTAGCGCCATACTTTTAATTCTTTATTTGGAAGTGACATCTAAATGCTTTGCATACCATGAATTTGAGTTTAATATGTGTATTATCTTAATATCTCAGATGTTTAAAGTATGCTCCATATTGGTACTCTCTCAATGAAGTTTTTTTAAGTGTGGTGGCTGCAGAGAGTCTTCAGCACACACACACCATCATGATCTTGTTAATGGTGAGAAACAGTGTCTGACATGTAGTGAATTCTCACCGCTTACTGGACACCCTGATCAGTGCCCTCTGTCACAAGCTCATCCTCCCCAAACCATGAAAGACCAAGTTACATGCGGCTTGGGGCAGTAGAGTGAGTTCTGAGGTCAGAAGCACAGAACATCAGACTGGAGAACTCCAGCTCAGACTCCAGCTCCCCTGTTTCTATGGAAAGGGATGCAGGTGGCCATTATTCATCTGGCTCCCAGGAAGACTGGAAACCACAGAGAGCTCATGGGTTCTTACACAACCAGGCATCAAGGGTGTTTCTCACTCATTCATCTGTGATCTCTAGGACACGAGACCCTGAGGCAGGCACTGTAGTCATAAAGACTATTTAGTCAAATATCTCCTCCAAGGGGGACACAGACTTTAGCTGTGCATCAGAGATCAGTCCCTCTATAAAGTGGAGTAACCTGGGGTTAAGGGCTTAAACTTAAGCTGGGAAGACTTCTGAGCTGGATGCTCTTCTGCAAATGACTTTACTTCCTGATACACTTTGGATGTCCCCTCCAAATCTCACACTGAGATGTAATCCCCAGTGCTGGACGTGGGGCATGGCTGGAGACCTTTGGGTAATGTGGGCAGATACCGCATGGCTTGGTGAAATAGGAACATGAAAGAAAGACAGGCATAGTTGCTGGTGAGAAATACGTTCAGTGTCTTCTTAGGTTTTTGCTGAGTTCTGCCAGGTTTCTACCTAAGCTCAGAGACCGAGTCTGCACTTAGAAATGTACATAACCTGGGACCAGGGGCTGGTTGTCCTTGTGCCAAGACAGATGATGAAATGTATTTTCTGCTCAAATTTTATAAGTGTCTGGGTCCTTAAAGGCTATATTCTGCAGGAGGAGGAGGTCCCATTGCTACTTTTTCTCCCTCTTCCTGGAATAGGAGACAGTGGTGTTCAGGGAAAGACACTGAGCTGGAGGTTGCTGAAATCAGGAGTCAGAGGCAGGCGGGTCTGAGGTAGGGGCAAGACTTCATGAAAGCTTTAGCTGTGTCTCAAGTGTGCATGTGATTAAATGTTATTATATTAATTGTCTGACATTTGATATGAAAACACTGCACAGAATACAAAAATGAAGTGTATTTCTGGAGGCTGTTTGTGATCTCAAAGTCCTTTGACTACGTAAACTTCTGATTTCTTAGCTTTCTCAGCAGCTTCTGAACTCTGTGCAAACCTTTAGCCCTTCCTCCCTGGCAGGTGAAGGGTTTCTATGGAATGAGTAATGGGCTTCAGCGCTGAGAGCTGCCACCTCTGCCTGCCTCCTCCACTGGGTGGAAGTCCATGAATGAACCTAGGACGTTTTGTTTACCTGGAATGTCTTTCTTAGGAAGGTGACTCTTTCCTCTCCCCTGTGGTTGAGCAAATCTGTCCATTAGGGTGCCCCTTCCCTACTCATCACTTCCTGTGCAGGGATGAGCAACACGACCAAGGCTTGGGCCATCACAGGACCGCTCTCCAGGGCACTGCAACTCAGCCAAGAACGTTGCATGTGACCCAGCAGGGGCAATCTGTGGTCCTCGCTAGCACTGGCAGAGTGAGGCTCAGAGAAAGTGCATCCCTGTCCATGTGGGTTTGTGAGCAAGGCAGATGTGCATTTCTGGCCACTCGAAAACAAATGAGTGGAATAAAGTGATGAGGCAATGTACACTGGTGAAAAATAAAGAAAGAAATGGAAATGGAGAAGAAATCCAGCCAGGTACCATCTGAGCCCCTGGAAACAGTCCTGAGATGGCTTCCATTCCTGTCTATGAGACGATACTTTTTGTTTTGTTTTGTTTTGTTTTTACATTTGTAATTATTTATTTTTTGTATTTATGAAACTGCATGGCCTTGTACAGCTTACTTAATGTCTGTACACATGTGTCACCATTAGTGTAAATTTCGGAGAATGCACTAGAGTTTGCAAAGATTTATTTGCCAAATCTATAATTATTTTAAAATAAACTTGTGAAGTGGAAAATGGAAGAAAGATGATTTTTTTTCTTCTTTTTTTAGACAAAGTTTCACTGTTGTTTCCCAGGCTGGAGTGCAATGGCACAATCTCATCTTACCACAGCTTCCCCCTCGTGGGTTCAAGTAATTCTCCTACCTCAGCCTGATGAGGTAGCTGGGACTACAGGCATGCGCCACCACACCTGGCTAATTTTGTATTTTTAGTAGAGACAGGGTTTCTCCATTTTGGTCAGGCTAGTCTCGAACTCCCAACCTCAGATGATCCACCTGCCTCAGCCTCCCAAAGTGCTGGGATTACAGGCATGAGCCACCTCTCCCCCCAAAGATGAGATTAAAAAAAAAAATGTCTTGGCTGGGTGCGGTGGCTCACCTGTAATCCCAGCATTTTGGGAGGCCAAGGCAGGTGGATCACCTGAGGTCATGAGTTCAAGACCAGCCTGGCCAACACGGCAAAACCCCGTCTCTACTAAAAATACAAAAATTAGCTGGGCATGGTGTCACATATCTGTAATCTCAGCTACTGGGGGCAGGGGGTTGAGGGAGGAGGATCACTTAAACCTGGGAGGTGGAGACTGCAGTGAGCCCAGATGGTGCCGCTGCATTCCAGCCTGGGCAACAGAGGACAACTCCATGTTAAAACAAACAAACAAAAGACAAAACAAAACAGAAAGTCTTAAATCACCTATCTAAATGTAATAAGCACTGAGAAAGTGTGAGATGAAAGCATCATATATACTATATACTAATAAGCATGCCATTTGTGATTGCATTTAATAAATGTCTCTTCTTTGAGCAAATACTGACATCTACAAGTCTTTATTTACATAGTACTTTTGGTAGTTTACAGGATCTCTTGCATTATCGTCATTTATTCAAGTATGTAACTTTCCCTCTTAGTAATTTCTTTGAGGACAGGAACCATAGCTTAGTCACCTTGGTATGACACAGCTCTTAGCCTTTCGCGATGCAGTTCAGCAAACATTCCTTGAGCCATGCTAGCAAATGCTGGGGACACAGAGAGGACACGGGCTCATGCTGTTAAGAAGTCTACTTTCCCTGCACTCCTTTGTCAATTCCAATTGCAGAACCGATCTTGGTTTGGATATTATTGAATGAGAAGGGAACTGCTGATCAAGGACTCCCAAAACATCTAATAGGAGCGCACTTTCCCCTGATTTGTTCTTCTTAAGGTAGCTCGGGAAGTGTTTTAATTGGGTGTGCGATTTCCTTTATATTTCTATGTTTGCTATCTTGGATATTTCGGGTTTAGGTTAAACAGCTCAGTGATAGTGAAGGTCCTAGCTGTCAATGAATTCTGAAGCTCACCTCAAACATGAGACCTTGAATTCCTGTGAGTCCCCATTTAAATTTCATCACAAGAATTATCTTCTAAGTTAGCCCTTTAAGGATCTGCAAATAGCAGTGGTGCTCTTCATTTTAACTCATGTTTTAAATCAGACCTTGTGTTATACTCAATTATACCTTAAGGACTTATTTGCCAAAAGTATTTAGAGCTGGAGGGCTTTCACTTCTTGAATATAAAGGATCTGATGTCTATAGTACTTAATAAAATGGGTAGCAATTATTAATATAGTAATACTTTATTAGTTTAACTGAAACCAGAGATATAAATGTTTCAAGGTTTAGACTTATAACATTAAAGCCAAATTAAAATAAGTCCAAGACAAAGTCTGTGAAATTCATTTAGTTGAATTCTATGTTTTCAAAGTAGAATGAGTGATTATTGTTACCCCCGGTGGTTAAAACTAAAAGAAGTATGCTTAAATTTGAATTTCTGGAATTATTAGACTTTCATTAAATCAAAAAGCCAAAGCCAGCAAAAACTGTTTTGAGTACAGAACGGAGCACCGTGCCCCTATTGCAGGCCTCCGCTTGGGCCACTGCGGTGGTGCCCTGGGCTCGGAGCTTGCCAAAGCCTTCAGGTCCCTAGTGGATGGAGAGAAACCGTCATTGTGGGATTCCGAATTACAGTGAAAGGAAATTGCATGCTCACCCTTCCTTACGCACAGGCAATTAGCAAGCCATATAAATTTAAGTTGGAAGGAAAGGGCTCCAAGTCTTTGAAAAACAGAACTGCTCTCGGTTGTGCAGCCGCAGAGCCTGGCAGAGTGTGAGGGTTCAAGGTTATCCCCCCCTCAGTGGGTCCTGCTGACAGTGGCAGGGGAGGGAAAAAATCAATCAAAACTCTCTTGCTGTAATCATTGCATCGTCAGTTTCAGAAATGGACCCAGGCTGACACACCGCAGAAAGGAGCAACAAGAATTCCTGCGAGAATAAAGAAATTACAGAAATGTACTCTATATTCAATATCTTAATTTTTTCACCTCCTTCCAAAAGGCAAATTAAAATTCTCTGTAGGGGGATTATTTCCTAATACATTATTTGAGGTAAATGGAAAATTACAGATATTTCCATCCAAAATGGGCACGGTGGGGTTGTTTCTGGTGGTTATACAAAGTCTCCACCAGGTTCTCTACCCAGTCAGCACCTGCTTAGGGGCCTTTTAAAGTCACAGATATGTAAAGAGGCCTACCTGGAGAGGTGAAGAGGTGACCACGATTTTTCCCTGATAATTTTCTAGTCTTCAGCAGGGCTCGTATTTATCGACTTTTAGTGCTGTAACCTTTTTTGTCTTTGTGAAATGTCTCTTCTCTAAGCAAAGCCCCCTCCACCCCCCCAATCCCCCGATCCCTGCAACCCCCCACCCCACCCCCACCCCCCCAGCCAGAGTGAAGCCAGTATCATCTCTCGGGGCATCTCACACATGGAGCATAAAATGCCCTCCAAGTTAGGAGAGAAAATTGCAGCTTTGGGTGACCAAAGTTAAGATATTAATAAATACATATATTTTTTGATTTATCGAAATTTGTATAAATTTTTTTCTTTTTCAATTTATCTATATAACAAGCGCGCACCATTTCTTATATTCAGAAACAAAAGTGTAACGTGGGTGTGTGTCTGCAGGAATTAACATGAATTGCTTTAGTGCGGGGATCACAAGGCAGCCTGCCCTGGTCCCCTGCCTGCCGCGAGGAAAGGAGACGTGCTCCCTTTGCTAGGACACGAGTCTCCAGAACCATGCGCATGTCTTGGAGACAGAGGAGGGCTGCTATGGGTCCAAGAGCAACGCCCTCCAGGAGAAGGCTGAGGCTGCGAGTTGGGAGCACTCGAATGGGTGTCTTAACCCGACAGAATGAGGTTGCACTTGGGGAGGAATCTCTTGGAGTTCCCAGAAACGCCCCTTGGGGTGCTGCAAAATTCCTGGTCTCTTAGGTGAAATTGGGAGCTACACCCTTCAGATTGATGCTGCCTTCAAAGGTGCTCGCTTCAAAAGTGAGGACCTGCTGGGACCCACAGTGGGTGAAATGTTATGATTTTTGCAGATGAGGCAGAGGGATTTGAGGCCTCCAAACGTTGCCGCGTTATCAGCCCACCTGTAAAACGCAGTCTGTGACCCCCACCCTGCATGAAGACGTCTTTCCAAGCTGTACCCGCAGCGGTGAGGGCTGGAGAGTCGCTTCCCCGGCCGGGCACAGAGGCCTGGAGGGCCCAGGAGCAGTTCCCTCCTCATCTCTCTGGGCCTCCAGGTGGCCTCTTGGCTGCCCACATGCTTCTTGTCATGCGTTCTTCACTTGAATCCTCTCATGGGAGGTGTCTCAAGGTGATGTTAATATTATTCATTTGTTTGTATTTTGCAAACGAGCGACACTTCTTTGGGGAAGGTATCCTGTGAACTAACACTGTGTTAGGAGCCACGGGGCGGCTGCAGTCCGGGTGGATGTGGAAACGTCAGTCAGCCTTTCTCAAGTGGGGCCCGGCTTGGAGCACGTTGGCAGCAGGAATGGCATCTCTTAAAGTCTCTGATGGACCCAGGATTTTCCCAAACTGGTTGCCAAGACCCGAGGGGCAGGATTTAGGCTGGAACCACTGCGAAACGCTCTCTGGCGAGCAGGTTTCTCCTTCGTGGGATGGATCCCCTTCCCATGCCCATGGCCCTGGCATTCCTGTGGACTCGCCCGACCTGAGTGGCATGGACTCACATTGGCGCTGACTGGCTCTGATCTCCGAGCAGATGATCATACATTTGGAAACATCATATGGATTCATTTTGGTTCCAAAACAAAACATTAAATACACTTCAGCTTCTAAGAGGCGTGCAGAGGGCTCTTCACTGGAGGCATAGCAGAACCACGGAAATTACGCTGAGGGCTACTTCTGTTTTGAAACTGAAAGTCTTCTCTCATGAAAATTTATGGTAAATTTTCCAGCCCTGCAAATGTGTACTCTTATAAACCCTTCCAGACAGACTAATAAAATAGAAGCTCATTCAAAAAAAAAAAAAAAAAAAGCTCTCTGCTTTCATGAAAAATGATCTACCATTAAGGCTCCTGAGATTCCATGAAGAAAAGCGGCTAATAAATTCTGGGTGAAGACCTAGGTGTCAGGGATGTCAAAGCTGAATCAAATGGACAGCTGAGCATGTGAGTAAAACTAGAGCCCCTGGGAAGAAAGAGAGGGCGGGGGCACCAGGCGGGCAGCGCCAAGTCCAAGTCCAGTACCAGCAGAGAAGCCAGAGCACGCCCGGCCTGCGCAGCTGCTGGGTACTGCCACCGTGCTGGGAAAACTAGCTGCTCAGTCCACACTGACAGCCTGAGGGAGAACTGCAGAGGACTGTTTCAAGGTGAACAAAATCAGCCTACCTATTCCCATCCTATTTAATTACTAAAGAACACACCTTCTTTCTTCACTTGTGAAAAGCAAAGGACAGACACAATATTTTTTTCTTTTCCAACAGAGATGGAATCTCACTCTGTTGCCCAGGCTGGGGTGCGGTGGGGCAAGGTTTGCACATGGGTGAAAAATGAAGAAAGAAATGGAAATAGGAGAGAACGTCCAGCCAGGTACCATCTGAGCCCCTGGAAACAGTCCTGAGATGGCTTCCATGCCTGGCTGGGAGACGATACTGTTTTGTTTTGTTTTTTCCTTTTTACATTTGTATTTATGTATTTATTTTTTGTATTTATGAAACTGCAAGCCCTTGTACAGCTTACTTAATGTCTCTGTGCATGCATCACCATTAGTATAATTTTGTAGTGAGAATGCACTACAGTAAGTAAAGATTTATTTTCCAAATCTATAATTTTGTAAAATAAATTTGTGGAGTGGGAAATGGAAGAAAGATAACATTTAAAAAAAAAAAAAAGGTCTAGGCTGGGCGCCATAGTTCACACCTGTAATCCCAGCACTTTAGGAGGCCAAGGTGGGTGGATCACCTGAGGTCAGGAGATTAACACTAGCCTGGCCAAAATGGCGAATCATGCCAGAACCTCACTCTGCCAGTGCTAGCGAGGACCACAGATTGCCCCTGCTGGGTCACATGCAATGTGCTTGACTCAGTCCCAGTGCCCAAGGGAGAGGCCCTGTGGTGGGCCAAGCTTTGTCCATGTTGCCCATCCCTGAACAGGAAGTGATGACTAGGGAAGGGGACACCCTAATGGAAAGATTTGCTTAACCTAAATAAACCTTGGCTCACTGCAACCTTCACTTCCTGGGTTCAAGAGGTTCTCCTGCCTCAACCTCCTCAGTAGCTGAGATTATAGACATCACCCACAATGCCTGGCTGATTTTTGTATTTTTTGTAGAGATGAGATTTCGCCATGTTAGCCAGGCTGGTCTCGAACTCCTGACCTCAAGTAATCTACCTGCTTAGGCCTCCCAAAGTGCTGGGATTACAGACTTGAGACACTGTGCCTGGCTCACACACAAAATATTTTTAAAGGTCCCTGTGTAAGAAAAATCACACATATCCATGGTATATGAATATCTAAGCACATAAAATATGTTTTCATAAATATGTATAATAGACAGTATGCACTACCTTATAACCACATGCTCACAGGAAGTATATCACATTTTGTCAAGATTTAAAACATATTAATCATTAGATATTGCAATGCAGGAATAACAGTACAACAGATGCCAATGCAAAACAAATGCAAATAGTAATACTTGGTATTTGGGGATAGATGGACAGTCATAACCAAGGCCACTGTGCCAAATTTTTAAACAGTTTACTTTCATTAACTTAAGAGAAGGAATTTCCCTTTGAAGCTTTGCCAACGAAAAATGATTTGCAGATGAGAAGCGGATATAGAGGAGTAATAATGAGGCCTTTATGCCTCATGCTTTGGAGGCAAAGATGCTTACGTCGAATGTATTCTAGCAAGGTGGGGCCACAGCTGGTGAGTAAGGATTGCCACTTAACTATGGACAATCAGTAAGTGTAGATGTGTTTTTGTCTGTGACATGTTGGTATTATATTTTAAATCGATGCTAGTGACACTAGTTGACATTCATGCCAGTCGTTGGTATTTAAATCTCTGCTTAACTTTCTTGGGGCACAGAAACCTCTCCGTTTGGGCATCACCTTGTGTGCACAATTGTCAGATAAATCCTGGGGTCCAGGGGTGCCTGCAGCTGTGGAGAAATGGGGTATTTTTATTGAATGTTCAACATGCTTGCTTTTTGGTATTGTTGAATGTAGCTTCACTCCAGTGGGATTACACAACCATGAGAACATGCAGCGCCCTTCCCCCCAGCATCGTGATCACTGTCGGATTCCCGACTTCCTCCATGTCCCTGCACTCCCTTGGTTCTCAGAAATTCACACCCCCAAGTGCTGACTCGCTGGTGTCCAGGATCAGGCCAGCCCGCCCCTGGTACATGGTCTCAGGACACTGCAGCTCGGCCCCGTGCCTGGATGCCTGAAGCCCCTCACACTGAGGCCACAGCCCCACTCACTAAAACAGATGGGCTGGGGGTTTCCTTTCTTTTCAAACAGCGTGCAAACGTCAGACACTGTCCAAATTCCACGTGAATCCACTACCCTCTGCCCATGCTGCTAGAAAGGCTTTTCTGTTCATATATCTTCCACATAAAACTAAGAAAGGTGAGGAAACAGGAGCCAGAGTCTGATGAAAGATGTGGCTGCCATGTGCTCTCCGAACAAGCCACACAACCGCTCCCAGCTCACCCACGAACCGGGGTACCTCCCAGCAGAGTTTAATGTGCGCGTCCAGCCCAGACATTCATAGATACCTGACCCACAAAGCTGTGGGGAAAAAAACGCTTCTTAATTTTAGCCACAAATTTTGGGATATTTTGTGTTGCAACAATAGCTAACTAACCCCACACCCTATTGAAATGTGTGTCTACGTACAGCACAAGCCTGTATGAGAACGTTCATGGAGGCCTCATTTGAAATGTCCCAAGCTGCAAGTTACCCAGCGTCCCTAAACCATAGAAGAACCAATAAGCCGTGGTGTGCCCATTTATGCAATACCATGTGCCAGTCAAGATGAACAGACCACAACTGTGCACGTCATTATGAATACAGCTCAAGGTGTAATATCGAGCAAGAGAAATCATAAATAAAATGGTTCATACCACTCATCTAATTTATAGAAAGCTCAACAATACAGAAAACTCCCCTATGCTATTAGAAGTTGAGAAAGGTGAATTAACAACTTTGGAGCTAAAGTGCCTAATTTGTAAAAGAAGCAGGTTAGATTTGCTCTAGTCCGAAGTGGGGTCAGCTGGCCCTCCTGTGAAGGGCTGGGTGGTGACTGCCTCAGGCTGTTTGGGGGCACATGGCCTATGTCATGACGAATCAGCTCTCACTGTAGCACAACAGAAGCTAATAGCACATAAATAAGTGGGCCTACCTTTCAGTAAAATTTTATTTACAAAACCAACCACAGATCAGGTTTACCTAAGGGCCATAGTTCACAAAACCCTGCTCTAAAATATAAAAATTGTAAAACTTGCGACTATATTTGTGTGAGATGTTATTTTAGATCTACACTAAAAGAAAAACAAGATGGTACCCACGACTTCATTTTAGTAATTACTAGAATGAAATGAGGGGAGAGAGATTACATTTTCAAAAGCATTAAGCCCTCCTACTTGGGGTTCAGTCAGAATGACAAAACAGTCTGGCTCCCTGGTCTCAAGGTTCCCAAGACCTTTAAAGAGCCAAAATGTATTGTCTTTATATCTTAGCAAAAGCTGTCTAGAAAAGGTACTGTTCCCGCATGTCCCAGCCCCTCTTCAAGTCCACTGTTCGGAAGGGATGTGGAGAATCTGAGCTGGCCTGGAAGAGCCCCCCGGGACTTCTGGGCCTCTTGTGTCTCGGCAGATAAGTCGAAGGTTGTGGAATCACCCTCCACAAGTGATGGATGACAGCAGACGCTTTCACTGTTTCCACATTTGCTGAACCTAAATCTTATCTGATGAAAAGATGCATGAGTTATGCAGTCATAGTTATCCCTGAATATATAAATCTGAAGATGTTCACCAGTACCAACTCCCAAATGAAGCCCAGAACGCCCAATATTCCATTAAAACCAGGAACGTGCCCCAAGCGTTCCCCAGCATGAAAGAAACAATGTCTTGTCACCAGTGCAATGGAAGGTGGTTACCCTGAGGTTAGGAAGAGCGGCTACAGATAGCGCTATGCCCGTGTGGAGAGTCCGTCTGGAGAAGGGCTTTGCATCACCACACACTTGCTGGCGGTACCCAGGGTACACACGGTGCCCAGGCCACTTTCCTCTACACACTGCAGGTTGTTGATGTTTATCCAAATGAATAACTCACAATTCAAAATCCCAGTGGCCAAAAGGAATGAAGCTAAATTTTCCATAACTTTGTCATCTCAGTTTTAGGACACTCAGCATATGACATTTTTGGATTTGAAATGTAGTTTAGAATTCATGGCCAAAGAAAATGGCCATAAAAAAATGAAGCCTCCTCAGGCACTTGGCAGCAGGCAAAGGAATAAGAGTGGCTTTGGTCATTACCTGACCATGTGTGAATTTGACCGTGCTTAGCTCTGTCCTCCAGGGACCCGTCTATACTTGGTAGAATGCCAGGCTAAAAGCTAACTTAATTTTGATTTCATTGTCACTGAGTGACTTCAAAAAAGTCATAGTACAATGGAGCACTGAGCCGAGTCACTTATTGCGTGCACAGAAAGACGCCTGTCATTCCATAGGCCAAGCAAATGAACACAGAAGAAATTGCAAATCTCTTAGATTAAGCCACAAGAATATTCAAAGCTAGAATGGGCTGCGTCTAGTTAACATGCTGGAGAAGCTTGCCAGTCAGAAACCAAACACCTCTCTGTCTCCAGTTCCCAGCTGACTCTTAAGGGAGGACTGCTCCCGAGGTAGATTAATTATGGCATTTGTTGGGGTAGGGGAGTGGGCAGGCAAATGCAAAGACAGACAAAAATCTGGCAATCTCCCACACATCCCCTCATCGTATGGCCAGGTAAGTAGTCGGGATGCCGACTACTTTTGAAAACGTGTGGTTTTGAAAACGAGCTCCATCCTGTGTTGTTCTGAACATCTGCCAATGGCCAAAAGGGTTTAAAATTGTCTTTAGGCTCTAAAAGTAAGTGACACTTTTATGTCAACAAGGGTTTAGATACTGATATATAATCAGGATTACTCTGTAGTGGATGTTTGCATAACTCCAGAGCCTCTGTCTACACCATGAGGAAGTTGTAGTTAGGCTCTCAATGCACTCACTCATGCCTCAGCCTGGCCCCTGTGTACGATGGCCCCTAGAAGCGAGCCTTGCAATCCACCTTCCCTAGAACACAGGTGACAGATTCCAGCTCAGAGACACCTGCGCAAGCTCGGCCAAATGTATTTCACTTCTCAATTAAAAAGGAAAAGGGTTATAGGAGGAATAAAGTTGGAGCTGAGACAGCTCATGGTGGTGGGAGGTGGGATGCCCAGGGAGGAGGGTGTGGTGCCCTGAGGCTTCTGCCATTCTGAAAGCTTCAGTCTTCCCCCTTCACCCAGTGTACTTTCATTTAATGGCAATGAGAGGGGACAGAGTTGAGGGCATGTCAGTGAGGTAGCTAGTTTTGTGTAACACAAGGCGCTTTAGGCAACGCGGTCTGCCAGCACCTGGCCTCAGCAGCTGATCCCAGGCTGTGGGACCCATTGTTGTCTCCAAAATGCAAGAGTCTCCTCATACAATAACATCCCCAAAGAGTGGGAACAGCCCTTGTCCCCTACAACAAGGCAATGTGGCAGGTGCACACCTCCTCCCACATGCCGACCCCTGGCTGTTGGTGCATGAGGACCAAACACATGAGGTTTTACTGCAGGGTTCAAGTGATTTCTGAAAGAAATTACAATAGGAAGGAAACAAAATGTGATGTTCCGAGTCACTTAGCCTTTGCTAACAATAATACGTCACTTACCGGCTGTGCCCACTGATTTTTACCTAACTAATAGATCCAAGCCACGAGCACCCGTCTCACAGAGATGCCCTCCTACCTCCAGCAACAGCCTGTGTCAGATGGAAACCCTGGGTTAGCCTGCTTCGTGCACCCCCCACACACCATTGTGGCCTTCCTCCACCCTTCACTAGGCTGTTTATCCTCAAGGGTAGAAATGGTGCCTTCTATCTCCAGGACTTACTTCCTGGTAAGATTGTGAGAGGTTGACCTAACACCATAAAAACCCTAGAAGAAAATCTAGGCAAAACCATTCAGGATATAGGAATAGGCAAGGACTTCATGACCAAAACACTGAAAACATTGGCAACAAAAGCCAAAATAGACAAATGGGACCTAATCAAACTCCACAGCTTCTGCACAGCAAAATAAACAGTCATTAGAATGAATTGGCAACCAACAGAATGGAAAAAATTTTTTTGCAATCTGCACATCTGACAAAGGGCTGATATCCAGAATCTACAAAGAACTAAAACAGATTTACCAGAAAAAAAAACAAACAAGCCCATTCAAAAGTGGGCGAACGATACGAACAGACACTTTACAAAAGGAGACATACATGAGGCCAACAAACATATGAAAAAATGCTCATCATCAATGGTCATCAGAGAAATGCAAATCAAAACTACACTGAGATACCATCTCACGCCAGTTAGAATGGCGATCATTAAAAAATCTGGAGACAACAGATTCTGGAGAGCATGTGGAGAAATAGGAACACTTTTACATTGTTGGTGGGAGTGTAAATTAGTTCAACCATTGTGGAAGACACTGTGGCAATTCCTCAAAGACCTAGAAATAGAAATTCCATTTGACCCATCAATCCCATTATTGGGTATATATCCAAAGGATTATAAATCATTCTACTATAAGGACACGTGCACACAAATGTTCATTGCAGCACTGTTTACAATAGCAAAGACCTGGAACCAACCCAAATGCCCATCGATGATAGACTGGACAGGGAAAATGTGGCACATATACACCATACTATGCAGCCATAAAAAACGATGAGTTTGTGTCCTTTGTAGGGACATGGATGAACCTGGAAACCATCATTCTCAGCAAACTGACACAAGAACAGAAAACCAAACACTGCATGTTCTCACTTATAGGTGGGTGTTGAACAATGAGAATACATGGACACAGGGAGGGGAGCATCACACACTGAGGTCTGTGGGGGGAAAATAGGGGAGGGACTGCAGGGGGTGGGGAGTTGGGGAGAGATGGCATGGGGAGAAATGCCAGATATAAGTGATGGGGAGGAAGGCAGCAGATCATGCTGCCATGTGTGTACCTATGCAACAATCTTGCATGTTCTTCACATGTACCCCAAAACCTAAAATGCAATAAAAAAGAGAGGTTCTCTATATTGTTGAGTAGAGGCAAGAATTAATTGCCCCTGATCTGTAATGGATGTTTGTGTAACTCCAAAGTGAGTCTCTTTCTACACTACGAGGAAGCTGTAGTTACTCTCTGACTGCACCCACTCTTCCCTCACGCTGGCTCCTATGTACAAGGGCCTAAACCCTATCTAAACCCTTTAGAAACCCCTATCTAAATCCCTGTTGACATAAAAGTGTCACTTGCTTTCAGAGCCTAAAGATAATTCTGAAACACTTTTGGCCATTGGCAGATACTCAGAGCAACACAGAATCAAGCCCATTTTCAAAACCACATTTGCCAAGGCAGGAATTAATTAATCATTTAATTAAATCTAGCCTTTAGAAACTCCGACTATTAATTGACAACTAGAATGACAGGCACCCTGACCTAGCCAGCACCTTAGGCACCCTGACCAGGCAAGACGGATTAAGGGGATGAGGATAGGAGGATTCCAACATGAGAGAAATGTAGAGAAAGCATCTAGAGAGCAGCAATGGCGAATCCATGACGCCAGTGTTACCTGAGTGATGGTGAAACTCACCAACAAAAAGGCATTGCCTCCCACGTGGCCTTGCGCTAGCTCTGGTTAAATTCATTTAAGTAAAATAGAGGCAGTCATCTGTGGTTGAAGATAGAAGCTGATGGGTAAAAAGTGCAGTAGGTAAAATAATAAATTAATAAAATAAAACAAACAATAAAGAAAAAGGGGAGGAAAGAAAAAAGGGAAAGAGAAAGAAAGAAGAAAGAAGAAAGAAAGAAAGAAAGAAAGAAAGAAAAAGAGAAAGAAAAAGAGAAAGAAAGAAAAAAGAGAGAGAGAAAGAAGGAGGGAGGGAGGGAGGCAGGGTGGAAGGGAGGGAAGGTAACAGAAAGTTGAGAAAAACACAGTGGCCACTTTGACCCACTTTTTAGCATATGACCTTGGGCTATTCTGGGGAAAGCCACTGGAGCAGGCAGGCTGGGGTGGGTTTGGAGGGCACATCTCATCAGAAGCAGGGTTCCTTTTTGTTTCTTGTGGAACATCTGGAAGCAGCGGAGCTTCTTTCTGTAAGTCATTTCTAAGGAAATTAAGATTGTTACTCTTCTGCGAACTTCTCAAAATTTTATGCTTCAATAGAAAGAATTCATACATCAAAATAAAGGAAGCAGCAGTCCCACGAAGATTAGTTACTACTGTCACCAGGCAATGTCTAATAGCATTGGTTCCTCAGGAAAGATGAAATCTTAACTGCGTAAGTGGCACAGATGTTTTACGGGGATCTCCCGTAAATGTTGTACTTGGGAGACCAAACCTCCTGCAACTTAACGGACCACATGGACTTGGATACATGTGCTCAAGGATTTCATGTACATATAGTACACACATGGACATATGCTTGTCAAGATGGTGGGGAGAACATTTGACGCTGTGCAAACCACCAGTGTGTGGGTAAGGCCATGTGTCACATTTGTTAAAAAACTGCTCAAGCGTCACGTATCAGTATTTCACGTGTGAATTTGATAATGACATTCAGTCCAGGAGAGAGGCCAGCAGCTGTCAATATTAATACTGGGAACTGTGTTTAACTGAACAGTCGTTAACATAGCAGACACAACCTCTGCATTTGAGGCAGTGCTTTGTTTCTGGACTTATGGCCACAGTCTGTGGGCGGTGTTTTACACAGTCAGCCCTGGACTGGTGCCCCATCCTTTGCTCCGGTCCAGTATCTTGAGTAGCCTCTGAACTGGATCCACCATTAGCGGCAAAAGTACCGAACAAAGTGCATTGGATGGACAGCGTGTCAATCTGAACTTACGTTGGACTTGAGAGAAACCTTGATGCTTTCGTCTTGGCATTTGTGTTTGTAGAAAACGCACCTGTCCTGTGCATCTGCTAGGGAAGATACAGTGGGGCTGACCCGCAGGGTCACAAGGCCCTTAAGGCCACTGCCTGAGCAGTGGGAGGCATCTTTTCAGCAGTCATTTGCATAGTGTATGAGGTAAGTCACCTCACTTCTCAAGGTACTAATGTTTTCATAAATATTAAATGCTAGTCATTGTGATCTTGTTAAGACATAGGAACTTTCAAGCTCAGCATGCTTTATTGACATTTGAGTGTTTTCATTCCCCAAATATAACCACTTCTTAAACAGACACCACTTTCTTCTCCTTCTCCCCCTCCTTTTCCTCCTCCTCCTCTCTCTTCTTATGGTAGATGTTCTGCTTCCAAAGATGCGGACTCAGAGAATTGGATTTGCTGTCTCAGAAACAAGCAAGGAAGTATCCCTTTGTGCAAGAGCAATGCGTCAGCCTCCATGAGAAGCAAGGGGAAGTCCATGTGGAGAAGACAAAAACACCCCACCATCTCCCCATTTAGCAAAGACAAAACGTTTGTCTTAGATGGGAAACATCAAAAGGCATCCAATAACAAATCAGGCTAATGATCTGATAGGAAAAACCCTAAATCCGAAGTCACCATTGTGCTCTTCCACCCGCCCCCGTCAGGCCCCTTGCTGAAGTCATTTTGACTTCCAGCTGTGGAAGCTCTGCACGTAGTGCTTCGCAGAAAGGCATTTGTCATTCTACTTGCTCAAAGGCTCTTCCTGAAAAGCTTCTGTCCCTTGGTTTTTCCTTTTCCAGAAGAAGGAGGAGGAAGTAGGAGGAGGAGGGGGAGGAAGAGGAGAAGGAGGAGGAAGAGGAAGAAGAAGAAAAGGAAAAGAAGGAAAAAAAAAAAAGGAGAGAAAAGGCTAGGCAGAGTTAAATGGATTAATCAGCTTTGCAGTGTAGAGACTGGCGAGAAGAAAGTTGGAATTTGGTCTTTCTCCCACTTCTGAGTGACTGAGCTGACGCCTTTCAAATGCATATTTCCCTTTAATGACTTAATCGCCTAATTAGCTGACTGGCAGCGGCTGTGGGTAATGCGTGCTGGGCTCCCCTCTAATTCCACTTACTTTTAAGTGATTACGGAGGGACTCTGGTGAGAAGAGCTGCCCCTTGGACTTTAAGATCCCTGAGATAAAACACAGGACGAAGAAAAACCAAAATAAACCCATTCAGCAGGAAACGTGAAGAAACTTTTGTTTGAAATGCCGTCTTTGAAACCTAATGCTGCCTGGGGGAGGCGTACATTCACAGTCTCTGTCGGGCTTTTCAGCTTTCCTCCCTACTGCATTCATTTGTATTTCTTTGATCCCTTGTTGTTATTTTAAAAGATTTTAACATTGCTTTCCTTAGCCTTTCCCAAATAAACCACCCCGGGCAGGTGATACAAAAAGCGAGACTTCGTAGGATAAGAAATGGGAATCAGCAAGCAGATCATTTCAGCTGTGAACTCTTCCACGTCGGGGAGTAGGAGAGAAAAGAGGTGTCTTCTGTAGAAGGTGTACTTCCTGGAACAACACAAGGAGAAGGCTCAAAGGATGTCCCCAAGTAGGAAGCAGCCCACGGAATGCCAAATGCTCCAGCTCCAGGGATGGGCGGGAGGAGGAAGCTCGGCTTGGGGAGCACACACTTCCCATGTACATTGGTGCCTCCACGTCCTAGCAGGTCTCCAGTACAGACAGGTACTCACACTCACGTAATGTCTTCAAGCAAGTGTGGAGGATGAGCCCTGATTCTGTCTCACTCCCTGTTGACAACCATGGACAGGCATGCTGGTGCCGGGACCATGCTGAGGCTTCGCGTGTAGCCATGAGGCAGAAGAAAAGGACAGTAAATAGATCCAGTTTCCTCCTCAACCTCCTGAGGTTGTGGGCATCACCCCAGTGAATACCAATGAGTGTTTAGTCTATTGGAGGGTAAGTTTACTTGAGATAACCACAGTGTCTCAAGCTCCACAGACTACGCTCTGCCGTTTCCATGACTTGCATTTCAAAGGAATTTCCCTGAAAAGAGTGGCTTCTGCCTCCTTCAGGAGTTGTTCCAAGAAACTCCCAGCATGGAGTGGAGAGAAGCCCTCATGGCCATGCTGTCCCCACCAACACTCTCTTCCAGCTGTGAGGAGAAACACATCTATGGGGAACCCAGGCTCAGGGGGGCGGTGCTCAGAATGAGCCTGAGCTCCAAACATCCTGCAGTAAATTTGATGAAGACCCTCAGTCCAGAAGAGGGACTGGCAAGTGTCTATAAATATGTGGAAAATAGTTAAGAGAAATGTCCTTCATGTGAGAAAAGGGGGCCTAGTTCTGTTTCCGCTTTGCAGGGTGTTGGGCAGATATTTAATGACTCAAGGACCAAGACACTCAAGGAACAAGACTTACTGGTCATGAAAGCCATCCCACCATGGACAAAGCCATTCCTAACAGAATCACCATGAAATAGGAACTAATTGAGTATTGAAAAGAAAGCCAAAATTATCAACTTTTAAGCAAACCAAAAAACTCAGATGAACCAATCTGTAAAATAATAAAATAAAACAACTTCTGTTTTCCAAAAGGTCAGTTATCACCAATAATGCAAACACTGATGAAGTGAACTTTTGTGACTGCATGAAGGTACTCTAGTTGCACATATAAGACAGAATATGAGATATTTGACTAAATTCTTTTTAATGTTTCAAATACCAGACAAGGGAAGAACTCATCTTTTTTAAAAAAATTGCAAAATTGGCCTGCCACGGTGGCTCACATTATAATCCTAGCACTTTGGGAGGCCAAGGTGGGCAGATCATCAGGTTAGGAATTTAAGACCAGCCTGACCAACATGATGATACCCCATCTCTACTAAAAATACAAAAATTAGCTAGGGGTGGTTGCAGGTGCCTCTAATCCTAACTACTTGGGAGGCTGAGGCTGGAAAATCATTTGAACCCGAGAGGCGGAGGCTGCAGTGAGCTGAGAGCCTGCCGTTGCACTGCAGCCTAGGCAAAAAGGTGAGACTCCATCTCAAAAAAAAAAAAATTGTAAAATTATAGTGATTTTCACTCAATTTTATGCTAGAAAAGTTCTAGCCTGTGTAATAAACAGCTGTGGGAGATAAGATATTGTCTATCTCACCTTTTAAGGAGAATTATGGGAAGTCACTTGTTTTGTTACATACACACGCACACACACACACACACACACATACATCACAGCTCTTTGTAGTTCTGAAATTAACTTGATTCCAAGGAACAAGAGTGAAACCTTGGTATTACTTAGCAAAACTTAGAAAGCTTAGCCTCACCTCTAGCTGGTAGGGCATTGCAGGTTTCATGTCCTCTCCAGCCTCCAAAGCCTTCCCTGACATCACAGCTGCCCTTGTCCCTGCTGATGAGTTTGCCTTGAACTAAAAGGAGCCTATGTAATAAGATGTCACTCATATTGCTTTCTTTACCCCTTAAAATATCTCCCATCAAGAACAGAAATATTTCCTGGGCAGAATAATTCCGGGGGGAGGGTTGGATCCTAATTCCCCACTTCATGGTGGACTATGCATAGAGATTTCCTTCCACAGAGTACAACATGAAAAGGGGTTAGAGTGAGAACGAGCAGCCTTATAGTGTCAAGCACTGCCTCAGCCAGATGATCAGGGTCAACACCAATGGTGGTGAGTCACACTAAATGTATGCAGTCTTAACATGATAAGACGGAACTACCACTTCACCTCTGAATCTTTCTCCCAGGAACCCATAGCCCCAGCCAAATCACGAGTAAAATACCAGACGAGTCCCAGTTGAGAAACTATTTACAAAATACTTGACTAGGAGTCCTCAAAACAACTGAGGTTGTGAAAAAACAAGTCTGAGAAACTGGTACAGCCAAGAGAAGCCTAAGGAGACGTGTTAAATGTAATGTGGTATTCTGGATGGGACCCTGGAGAAGAGAAAGAACTTTGGGAAAAAAACTAAGGAAGCCCAAATCAAGTGTGGACTCAGATGGTAATAACGCACCCATGCTGGGTCATTTAATTATGACAAGTGCCCACAGGTAATGCCAGCCATACAGAAAAGCGAGTGTGGGGCTGGCAGAGGGTTCTTCCTTCTGCCAGCTTCCATTTTCACTTCTTACACCAGTTGTTGCTAACCAATGGGAATGCTGCAAAAGCTTTGTTTCCACCTGTCCATATTTTCCCTTCTGTCTGTCAGTTCGCTCCTGTAAGCCTCGAAAGCCTCAACCAAGATGACTCAAAGTCTTTTGCAAATTCCAAACTTATTTAACTGTCGGCTTGGCAACCAATACTCAGAAAACAAACCAGTTACCTTCAACTCAAATATCCCAATACCGCTCAATAGGTTAGCTTTCCCACGATGCCTCTCCTGACTTGGTTCCTGGTCCTGCCAAGCTCAGAGGCCCAGCAGCATCTTGGCCTCCCTTTCTTCCTCATCCACATGGGTGTCAGTCGAGCCCTGGAGACACCACTGGCCTTCCTGTCTGGTCTGCACCTTCCTCCCATCCCCCCACACCATCACTTCTCAGACTGTCTCAGACTGTAAAGCGCTAATTCAGCTCACTCTAAGCCATTTGGAATCATATTGCCAAATGACCTCCCTAACACTGAGCTGTCTCGTGGCTCTTTCCTGTTCCATAAACATCTCCATTCCTTGACACTTCCATACCACTAAATGCCCACCCACAGATGGTGTGAAGGCTCATGATCCGTCTCCCCCGAGCTGCCTTCTCACCTTTCCATTGGGGTACAGGGGGACACCCACCATCTACACATGCATCCCTCATCTATCACAAGAGGTCCCTCCTCCCCCTCGGCTGGGAGAGCCCTGTGCTCCTCCAACACAGAGTGAAGCTTCTTGTGATCACTCAGCCCTTCAGACCCCAATAACGGGCCGTGTGCCTCTCAGGACCCTCAATTCCCTTTTTGTAGAGCAGCACGTTGTTCATGTTTTATCTTTCCTATCAATGGTCTTAAAATCAGGAGTCATCTATATCTCATCTTCCTTGATCCATGAGGGCCTTTGAGCAGGTGCTCAACACATCTGTATTCATATCCGTATTAATGTGTATCCAGTCAAACACAGGGGCTACTTGTTGTCCATTTCCAGTATCTGATGGCAAAAGGGTCATACAGATGCATCTCTGTGCATGCCTGTGTGTGTGCCTGTGTGTTTGTGGTTGTGCCTGTGTGTTTGTGTATATGTGTTTGTGTGCTCCTTGGCATACTCTATTGTAGCAATAAAAATGACATCTTAGCAGATGAGTAAGTGATAGAAGATATTGTTTTCTTATAATCTGCTAATTATTTAGCAATTGAACACCGTCTGAATCTATGATGCAAGCGAGGTTTTGAAACAGGGTCTTCATAGGTAGCTACACATGTTGTTGAGGTCATCTTAACACCAGGCAAGGGCTAAGATCAGTACTCCTGGGGTTGCCACATAATTCAAACTGAGAGATAAGTTGTCATTGATCAGCCCAGCTGAATCACATGGCAACACTTGGAATGTATCTGCAGATGTGGGTATAGTGTCATCGCTTTTGTCTAAATGTGGAGCAATCACTGTGCCCTTTTGCCTTCCATTCGCTTTGGAGAGGAGATTTCCATTCCTGAGTTCTACACGATGTCATGAATTAGTTGAAAATAGCGTGCAGCTGTGCCTGCTTTAAGATGAAAATGTATCTGAATGGATTCATGTAACGTATGGTGGTTCTTGTGGAGTGAGAGCGTCTCAGATTTAAATGAAATCTCTGCATTTATAGCTATAAGGAAATACCTCTAAAAGTTATTTTCATTTCCCCAAGACTTGGAGGAGGCTTGGCAAGCCCAGAGAGGGCAAATAAAGTTTTTCTCTCTGTGAGGTGCTCGGGTGACACCACCGAAACCTACTGCCTTTGTTTCCTATTGAAGATCTTCAGAGCAGGAACGACCACACTTGTTTGGAGGGTCTAATATCCGATGTGAAACAAGGGGCACATCTATTGTGCTTGTCACCAGTGGCTCTATTAGACACATTCAATGCTTTTCCAGAGCTACATGGTGCGTGATGTAATGCCATTTTCTCCATGACCGCAGGAAAGGGAAATCAGGTAATTAAATGTGAGAAATCAGAGGCCGGCTGGGGAGTGCTTTCTGCTTAGTTGGCTTTCCCAGTGCAGCTGCTCAGCTGTGGCAGCCCCGGCAGACAGGGCGCCCTGCACAAAGGCCAGACGCACCGCCGAGCACACAGGGTGCCCTGTCAGGGTCCCGCAGGCCAGCCATGTCCTGCTCAAGTGCCACCGCTTCCCATCAACTTGAAAGCTCCGGTGGGTGGGGCCTCTGTCACGGGACATGCTTCATGCTTGGGGCTCCATTGTCTGGGCGCAGACGTAGTAGGCCGGGAGATGGGGCTGGGCGCCCAAAAGTGTACAAGAAAGAGGGCAGGAAGGAGGTGGGGGAGACAGAGGGAGGGCAAAGAAACGCTCCTTGAGCAAGATTGTCATTTCAGATGAGGAGTTTGCTCAGTGCTTTGGGGTAGTCGTTTTCACGACGTTTTAGATCTATGGATGGTCTTTGGTGTATCAGCTCTATATTTCAAGATGAAAATAGTCTAGAAACCATTGAAAGAATTGAAAGTACTGGCCCTGGGATTTAGATCTTCAAACTTGATGTATAAAAATAAATCATACACTGAACTTCAAGAATTATGAAAAACTAGGGGAACTGGACCTGTCCACAGAGGAGCCCACAGGGAGGCCGAGAAGACAGGAGCTGTCAGGAGAGCAAAAGGAACCTTCTGTTTCCAGCAAACAGCTTATGAATGGTCCATCACCTGTTTTGCTGGGCTGTGCTGGGCTTTAATATAAATAACTAAGTTTGACATTTCAATTTAGTTCTTACAGCTTTTAATACATTTTTATACTGTACTTTTCTGCAGATAATTTACTTCCCAGTGTTTTAATAAGAACTATGATGGGAAAGAATGCCCTCATTTATGTGTAAATTTTGTTAACACTGTGATTTGCATAATCATATTCCACCAATGCTGTTTTTAAGTTGGCATTTTTAAATTGTAAAAGTGATCAACTATATCTCCTTAAAAAGGCCATTACATCAGAACGAACGTGTCTTAGTCATGTTAATTTTCAAATCAATCGGCCTACAGAGATAGTTCAAAATGGTGAAAAATAAATGGAGTCATAGGATACTGAATTGGTTAAGTTTGAAAATATCGGCATTTAAAGGACGACAGCCAAATTTTACCTGAATTTGGTTTTGCAGTCATGGAATCACATTCTGCCTTCCTCTCCTTGGGGAACTGCTGAGTAAGGAAAGGTCTGTAGTTACGTGGTGTGCAGCCACAGCCACTGTGGTGCTAGATTCCATTTTCCAGGCAAATGGATTTAAAGAGGCTGCATGCCTATTCTTCCCTCTGCTCTCAATGTGTTCTTACACTTTTGTGTAACAGGTCCCTGTGGTGCCTCCCTGAAGCCCTGGGCCAGGCATTTCTGTGCACTGCACTTACCTAGGTACCTGATTACACCCTGCCCTGTGTCTACACAACTGCACCCTCTTCTAGCCAGTGTAATCCTTAAGGTTAGAGATAGAGGTCTTGTGCCCCAGGGCCCGGCTGACCAAGCCTCCCAAGTGTTTGCAGAGAAAGGTGATTACTGCTTTCCCATTGCCCATGCAACCACAGAAGGATATCCTCTTTCTACACCCTGAGAATAGACAGAATGAGTCAAAACAGGAGAATTATTTGGGGACTCTCAGTTTCAGAGGTCTCATTTTAAATGTGGACTGTCCCTCAGACACCAACTTTTCATTTGCTACGTTGGAGAAATTAAAGATAAGTTGTTCAGCATAATCCCCTCAAAGCCAACTTTGTTTTCTTTTGCTGTAATGTCTTACAGGGTGGAGGTTTGCAGGCTGTGTCTCCCCACGCAGGATCAGTACGGCCCCAGAGTCTGGTTCAGCTGCCTCTCTACCACCTGTCCACAGGCACACAACTCTGAGCGGAACGCCACTGTGGAATGTTTGAATTCAAAGCTACCAAGTAGTGACTATTTTTAAAAGACAAACAGACCTGCTTTCTGATATTGTTAATACAAGATGTCAGTTGGGAGCTCCATTTTAAGGGTTGAATACAATTACTTGTTCCTGTTTGACTTGACACATCACAGCTGGGAGCCGAATTTGGTGGAGAAAACCAAATTTCACGTAGCCCTGCCTGACATGAAGTCAGAACAGTTTGTTTATGAAATCTGTTTGAAATGTGCAGTTCTTGTTTTCACTTGTTGTACATCCAAAGCCGAGGTTCACATGGCTTAGCTCAGAAAACCAAATAACAGAGAAAGTGGAGCAGAAAGCAGATATTGTGAATCCTCCAAAGGAATTCTGAATATTTATAATCTCCCAAACACTGGCAACACTGCCAGAAAATGATGTAATTTTATGCTCTTCCATGGAAACATGAAGCATTATGGGTTGCAAATTCATAGGTTTGTACTTAGAATGGTGGCCAAAAATGATATCTTTAATTGTGCTGTAATTGTTTTCTTCCATTTTTATTAAAATGCTGTTTCGAATGTAGGAACGCTGCGCACAGCTGCCTGGGTAAAGATTTGTAAGAGAAGCACCCACTCCATGCTATGTAGGACACTGCTTTTTTTTTTTTTTTCTTTTTGGGGGTGAGAATGAATTTAGTTGTTCTCAATATAAAATAATAAAATCACAACTGTGCCTACGGTGATGAGGGGAAGACAGGGCTTTTATTCTATAGCTTTAGCAGTGAAATATTTTTTTTTAAATAGGTTTTCTCTCTAGCTACCTATTTGAAAAGAGATTGAAGCTGAAAATCTTATGAAACACACTGTAGTCTCAGAGCAGTTGAATGAGCCCGGGGTGAGTATCAGCCTGGAGGAGATCCAATCACCTGCCATGTAATAAAAGGGGAGAGGACCACAAGGGCACTTCTGGCCTTGGCTGAAGATGCTTTCTACTCACACTTCATTCTCCTCTGAACTCGTGTCCCATGCAGCCGTGAGAACAGAAACAAAAGGATTGCTGGTGACTGCTGGAAGGAGTGCAGGCCACCTGGACGAGGGCAGGGGGGACATGGAGTCAACAGCACGAATTAAAACTAAGGAGAGGCGTGGAGCTGGAACGCGCAGTGAAGCCTTGTGTTTAGCATCCACGCCAGTAACTCTGTGTTTTCTTCCTTGGAGCACAGCAAAACAAATGGGCAGAAGAACAAGAGACCAGATCTCCCTCGGTCTGAAGAAACATCGTGAGAAACATGGAAATCGTAAAGTGGTGGGCAGGTGTGTGTACTAAGAGCAGCGGCAAACTTGTCCTGCACACCCCGGACTGTGATTTTCCTTGGCAAGTTTGCCACCCCTCCCACATCGGCATGTGTGCAGCCTGCTGTGCTGGGATTAGGACAACTAGACAAGGGCTCGGAGGGCCGTGAATGGGGTGCAGATAGTAGGGAACATTGTTGGTCCCCAGTGCGTGGGGAAAGCTGCAGTGACGGCAATCTGCTTGGTTTACTCACCCGGGACAGTCACGCTTGTTTCACAGGCCTATTGAAGAAAGACAAAAGCAAGAAGCTTAGATGTTGACTCAATGTATCCAGACTTAGGGAAAACGGAATGCTTTAGGAATAATTTATGGTTATAAAATCCAAAATCAAATACCTGTCACTAATCTGCATATCTTAGTAGCTAATGACAATTTAGATTATTTTAATAACTTTTTTGTTTTATAATGAGGCTAGATATGCCCAGAATAGGCAATGCAATGTGTGAATCTAATAAATGATTGAGGGAAAATAAATACATGTGACCTAATAAGAAATTTTTATGTTTTCAAAAAAATGTTCTTTGGATGACAATCTCCATCACTTGCAAGATAAAATTTGAACTTAAAATGCATATTTTTTAAGGTTCAAGTTGACTGAGGATATTTGGGAGAAAATTTACTATGGAACATGCTCACTGATGGAATAATAAAGAAAGATTTCTATTTAAACAGCCAGAAAAATAAAACTTCTCATTCTCCTCTCCTCCACGAAATTCCTTCTCAAACATTTCAAAAATAACTTCATTACCAGCAGATACAAACAACCTAAAAATCAAATATTAGTTTAAAAAGAAAACCTTAAAGTCACTGTGTTGAAGGATTTGCAATGGGGGCAAGGGGTCAACACTGTAATGTGGCTGAAAGTCACTGTCATGGTTGAACATCAGAAGAAGACCATCCCACGCCCCACGTCCTTTACCTGCCATCCAGGCCGGCTGTGCTCTGCAAGTCACTTCTTCAGTGCCTCTCTGATTGCCCCCTTTTCACTTCACCCTTGTGGCTGCTGCCTTGGGTGGAAGCTTCAACTTATTTATTTATTTTTTTTGAGACGGAGTTTTGCTCTTGTTGCCCAGGCTGGAGTGCAGTGGTGCGATCTCGGCTCACTGCAACCTCCTCCTCCTGGGTTTGAGCGATTCTCCTGCCCTAGCCTTGCAAGTAGCTGGGATTACAGGTGTGTACCACCATGCCTGGCTAATTTTTTGTACCTTTAGTAGAAATAGGTTTTCACCATGTTAATCAGGCTGACCTTGAATTCCTGACCTCAGATGATCTGCCCTTCTCGGCCTCCCAAAGTGTTAGGGTTACTGAAGCTTCAATTCTCTCGCCTCTCCCTTAAAGTGACCGCCCATCCGCATTTGCACAGAACCGAGTGCTGTTTCCAGAGGCAAGATGTTGAAGGGCGTCATCAGGAGATTCCCAGGCTGACAAGGACAGCTGGGCACCCTGTGAGTCTACCTTTGTCTATCTTCTTTCCATCAGTCCTCTTCGTTTTTGGCCTTTTAGAGGTGCCCTGTGTAAATCTGATTTCACCCCCTTCCACTGGATAGAGAAGCTCCAGGTGCGGCTGGGCCCCGCGCTTGCTGCTGGTCCAGGTCCCCAACGTCCTGAGCCTCCAGGACAACTTTGTGTAGTGCAGACTTATTGCTGTGTATGTCTATTGTGAATATCCCATTGGCCTCTCACCACCCCGACCCGGAAACTCCCTCAGGGCACAGTGCAAGGAGGGAGGTTTTTAGGGGCCTCCTGTCTTAGTTCCTTTCTAGACATAGAAGACACTCCGGACTACATGTACTCAGGACTTTGATGTTCACACGGTTCAGTGTGCACCACTGTGCAGGGATGCTTCAAGTCCCCGTAAGACTTGCAATGCAGCTGAGGGACAGGCTGGACCAACTGACCCTGCCTCAAAGACCCTGCCCTGGAGCTGTGAAATCTGAAGGTTTCCTTCATTTGCCGGGAAGCTAAGGGGCCAGGCTTTTGAAACTTCTACGTTCACAGCTCCTTTCCAGGCTCTGGAAGGGTGACTCAGAAACGTCTACTTGAGCTTAGACTTTTATGAAGATATGAAATGCAATGATCGTTGTCCTCTTTGTCTTTATGTAGATACCAGCCCACAGTGTGTAAGCTTCCGGGCACTCAAAGCCTAGTCACCTCAACAACTGGGGTGGAATTTGTTCTCATAGGAAATCCAGGAATGTCTTATGCTCAGTAGAATTTAAAAACCACTGCAGAAGTAACCTCGATGTGTACTTTTCCTGTGTGTGGCAGTGCGTGGGGTTTGTCCCTTTTCCTGTACACAAGGTAGAGAATGGAGAAGAGTCCTGGCCAGTCCCTGATCAGATTTTTCTTCCCTTCAATGATGAGCCCAGGTGAGCAGTCAAGCTGAATAGTGGGGATTCTGTGCGTAAGGCCCACCGAATCCCCCTTTCTCTGAGTCTGGAAAAGAGCATTCACATTTTGGTCTTCCTCAGAGGCAGGACACCCATTGCTCTTGCTCCAAACAGAAACAGGTGACACCATGACGAACGCACACACTAAGCCCACGTCTCCACCTGGCAGCTGCCAAAGACACCGTTCTCGCGTCACTGCTTCTCCCATCCATCAGTATGCTCACCGCTGTATCAGCTCCCTCTAGATGCTGAATTGGTTGTAAGTGTAGATATCAGTTCTGAAATTCAGACAAAACCAAATCTAAATAATTGCATTTGTGTGTGTGTGTGTGTGTGTGTGTGTGTGCATGTCTGCCTGTCTCCCAAAAGAAAAAGCCTCAGGCATATACAATGACCATTTTACCCCTCAGCACTTGGAAAACTTGATATGGTGAGCTTGTAAATGGGTTCTCCTGGGCGGGCAGGATGTGGGAATCTGAAATGCAGTGTCTACCAATTTCTAGGATGTAAATCCTCATTTCATGGTTGATTTCAAGCCTCCAGTGGTTTAACAACCATCTTGTGAGTTCCCGAACTTTTACCAATCGGCTCCCATGAGCCCGCTGGGCTGGTGTGGCACCCGCCTGAATTTGCCACCCAAATATCAACAGAGGGAAGCCCTCCTCTTACCTCTGTCCATCTCTTCTCCTCATAGAGGACCATAAGCTGGCTTTCACACAGCCGTCTTGAAGCCCCAGCAGGGGTGACTGCTGTCTTGTACCTGTATTTTTTCATGTTTACTCATTCACTATGAAAGATATTACAAAGGATACAGGTGAACAGCCAAATGAAAGATTGAGACCAGAATGGTCTCGATCTCCTGACCCTGTAATCCACAGTAAATGTTTCACTCATTTACTATGAAAGATATTACAAAGGACACAGAAGAACAGACAGATGCAGAGGGAAAGGTGTGAGGAAGTGGGAGCCACACTACTTCTCTGCTTTTTCTGGGCACAGCCCCCATCAGACACGTTCATGTGTTCAGTAATCCAGAAGCTCCCTGAGCTTTGTCCTTGGGTTTTATGGAGGCTTCATTCCATAGGAATGGTTGATGATGTCATTGGCCATTGATGCTTAATTCAACTTGCCTCTCCTCTACCAGGGGTGTGGGGAGGGATGGGTTGAAACTTTCAATCCTCTAACCAACCTTGGTCTTTTGGGTCACTTGCCTCACCCTGAAGCTATCTAGGGGACTCCGGCCACCAATCATCTCATTAGTATACAAAAGACACTCTTTTTTTTTTTTTTTTTTTTTTGAAATGAAATCTCCCTCTGTCACCAGACTGGAGTGCAGTGTCATGATCTCAGCTCACTGCAATCTCTGCCTCCCGGATTCAAGCAATTATCCTGCCTCTGCTTCCCAAGTAGCTGGGACTACAGGCATCCACCACCACTCCAAGCTAGTTTTTTGTGTTTTAGTAGAGATGGATTTTCACCTTGTTAGCCAGGATGGTCTCAATCTCTTGACTTCGTGATCCATCCGCCTCGTCCTCCCAAAATGCTGGGATTACAAGTGTGAGCCACCGCACCTGCCTACAAAAGAGACTCTTATCCCTGCAGAGATTCCAAACATTTAAGGAGCTGTGCGACAGGAGCCATGGGCAGAGATCAAACATGTATTTCTTATTATATGACAGTATCACAATCACCCTCTCTAATTGGGGTGCCTAGTTGACCGTGGGGCCAGTTCCTAGCTTCATGAGATCTCTTCGCCCTCTTGAGGTAGATTAAGTGCTGGGCATCAGCTCTCCAGCCGTTCCTTGCCACCATGACCTCTGTGTCTGTTTTCATCTGCGTCTTCATCTTTGTTGTCAGCACTGACTACATGTTTTCCTTCTCAAAACCAACATTTCTCTTTTAGAAGAAATACTTGCACCACAGACGTTTTATACTTGCTGCCCGTGGTTCTAAGTGGTTAAAATCATGTCTGGAGTCTACAGTTTCTAAAGTTCACTTCAGAAAATATTGATAAGCTAGACTCCTTTGAATTCATCAAATTCAAATTGATTAGCAATAAAATAATTCTAATGTAAAATTATGCACGGATGGCATCAGGGTTCAGAAACTATGCAAGTTGGATGTGGAGGGAATGTTTAGGATGCATCAGCTGGTAACCTGTGGTAGATTCAGTTTCATTAGATTCTATGATGTAAATTTGATTAAAAGGAGAAATGGGACCAGTCCTCTGGCTCATTTGTGTGTTTGTTTGTTTTTATAAGTAGAGCATGACGGGAAGCCTACAAATCTTGATTCTAGCCAGACTGCTTTCCTTTGGAACTGGTATGCACTTGGTGTCTAATAGATTAATCCAACTTTAATAGTGATTTTTCAATTATCCATATGAACCTGCAGTACACATATATGTACACATAAGAAAATACGTTCCTCTCCTTTCTCACTTATTTTCATCCCCTTTCTTCCCCTCCCTGCCATGCTTCTGACACCTCACTGAACTCAATCCAGATCAACAACAAACATCTTAAAATATTCATTAGAGTTACTTGTCACTGACCCAGAAGCTTGTAGAAGAATTAAAAAAAAAAATGAAATTCTCCTTTGAAGGTCGTATCATTTCCTAGAAGAAAAATCATTCTTTAAAACTTCAGCAATGTCACTGTGTTTGAAGACCCCCCTCTGTCACCCAGCAAGGCCCTGGGGAGAAGCATATCCTCACGGCCACACGCGTCTGCCGGCTCCACTTGGTTCATCGTCCAGATCCATCCTCAGCCGCTGTCAGGTGACTTTGGAATCACCGTTCATACGTTTTGAGTTGGTTGCAAAGAATCTAATGGATACTCAAAAACAATTCCTGAACCCACATTGTCTTCACCCTCAGAGCTGTCTATTTAGTGTTGAAAGAACCGTGTGAACGCGGGCCTGGAAAGCCAGCACGGTGTACTTACCGCCCATTGGTTTTTATATCACGTGTCAGAGTTGTTGCCCTTGATGTGTTTCAGGGAAAAAAGTGTAATGATCTTTATTTATTTATTATAAAACAGGGTCTTGGTCTGCCACCTGGCTGGAGTGCAGTGGTGTGATCTTGGCTCACTGCAAACTCTGCTTCCTGGGTTCAAGCGATTCTCCTGCCTCAGCCTCCCGAGTAGCCAGGATTACAGGGGCGTACCACCATGCTGGGCTAATTTTTTGTAATTTTGAGACGGGGCTTTATCGTGTTAGCCAGGATGGTCTTGATCTCCTGACCCTGTAATCCACCCGTCTCAGCCTCCCAAAGTGCTGGGATTACAGGCATGAGCCACCATGCCCAGCCTGATGATCTTTTTATTTGACTTTTTAATTTCTTTGAAATGAGCTCGTGTGACTAAACGCTTGGGTCTGAAAACCCAGAACATGGTACCCTCCCTTCCTCCCACAGTGCCCCTTGCATCTGGGAGAGGAGAACATGAGGAAAGCAAAGATGATGCATTTTCTTTCTATATCAAGTGCAGGCTGCCCAACAGACCCCGGGAAGGGAGTCAGGGTGAGTGCATTTGGCTTCTGAAGGCAAGGAGCAGGACCACTGCCCTGTACCCCAGCGCCGTGAGATTGGGACAAACAGCCCTCATAGGGCCTTCTGGGGAGCGCATTGTGATTTATCCAGAAACACAAACTCAGAGGGAATCTCACTATCCCTTGCTAGAAAATTTGTTTTTCTGGTATGGAAGCTTCTTAAAAACATAAGAAACCTCATTTTATCCAAAAATGCAAGTGGTTGTCATCATCACGTGACTTCTTGACGGTGGAACAAGTAATGAGCATTTGCATGTGGCCACATTTACCTTCTTATTTTTTAACTCACTTAATTTACAGATGTCAATAAAGCCTGATCTTGGAGTGCAGAAGTCCCTCCTCCGAGGGGGAGATCCCGTCCCCGAAAGCAGGGAAGCCTGTCGGTTGGTCACGCCATGGTCAGGACAAGCCTTGCTCTGTTCCCAGGCCTCAGATTTGTCCATGAAGGTATCTCAAAGGAAGAATTTACACAGGGTTTGCTACGGAGTGAGGTCTCAGGGCCAGGAACCCACTTAATTGTTAACTCAGTGTCTACACGCGGCATCTGTTGACACTGGTAATGTAATTGCAGCGATAATCAGTTCATTGACTCAGTATCTAAGGAATCATCAGTCAGGACATCACATTTGTCTTGCTTTACTGAGAGCCTGCCTTCCACCCTGAATAGACAATGTCATACAGATCATTGTTTCAGGGAGACGAAGCAGCAGAAACCTTGCTATCCTTTGCCCTCTTCCCCCAGCCCCAGCGTCCCTTTTCCTTCCAATGAGTAGGAAAAACAGAAGAATAAAACAGTTTGCTCCATCTGACTGTTACTGGACAAAGGTAATTTTCAATAAGGGCAGGCACAGACAACGTGTGTGTGGAACCTGCACGCTCTCCGTCTCAAGGAGGGCCTCCCATCTGTGCCCACTGACAGGTGCAGCTCCCCCTCTGATGAAAGAGAGCAGGAGCAGCAGAGACTCGAGGTAAATTTTAGTTTTAAGAAGGACAGGGCTGAAACTGACAGTAGAGGACCTTTGTTGCTGTGGGTCAGCTGCCCGATGCCTTCCATTTTCCCTGAATAACTCAGCTGCAGAAAAATATAATGAAAACTCTCTTTACAGGGGTGAAGAGTCATTTTTATGGCAGGCAGCTCCATTGACAGCAGAGGATCCTTCCCATGATAAACAAAAGTTGGACAAGAGAAAGCAACGTTCAGCCAAATTGTGCAGAAAACAGTATTTGGCCTTTCTTTTTTTTTCTCTTCCCTCTCTCCAACTTCGTCTGTGCTGATTTCTCACTCATTGATGTGGACACTCAATCCCCCCAATACCCAGGTGCCTCATGACCCGTGGAGGGAGATGGCTTCTGGGCCAGACCCAGGGGACATTGGCACAGGGACCTGCCAACACCACCAGCCCACACACTTTAGTGCCTGGCACTCTCTCCTGGGCGTTTTGACCTGGTGGCTTCAAGAGTATGAAACAGAATCTACGTTTTAAAACACTCATTAGTTTGGAAGTAAAGTTCATTTAATCTAACCCTGATTCAAATCAAGAGTCTGTCACTGTTTTCTTAATTCTTTCTTCGTCCCTGTCACAGAAACACACAGAGAAAGACAGAGAGAAAAAAAAATTAAGATATAATATAAGCCCCTTATCCTTAAGATTATTAATTGTCCACGATGGCCATGTACTCACAACAAAAGAGAAACTGAAAGCCACATTGCTATCTGTCTGTTTCTAACCCAGTTGCAGAGTGACAGAGGTGCTGCCTTACAGCTAATCGGAATTCTGAATCCTTCCAGCCCGATAGATGGTCCCTTTCTGCTAATTTACAAACATGGGGAACTTGTTTATTGGTGCTATTTTCTATTTGTTCTTATGAACAAGGAAACATTTTGGCAGCATTCAAAGGTAAGCCTAAGACCGTAGATACAGATGTAATTGTGGCTGTAGATACGGATGTAGATGTAGCATGGGGTGTGTGTGTGTGTGTCTGTGTGTGTGGGGTGGGGAGGGGGTGCATTTACGGGAGACTATTATTTAAAATAACAATATATGGGCTTAAATCTCTATCACTGGTATGTCATGAACAGTGCCATAAACACTGCTACATGTCTGAAATGTCATCAATTTCTTACAGTAAAACTCTGAAAGCCCTCTTCTGAAAGCAGAATAAAGCAGAGCCCACCCCCCCCAACCAAGGCCTGGGCATTGTGTGGGGGAAACAGTGGAATGAATGAGGCCCAGGCCCACACAGATCCCCAGAGTCTGAGACCAAGAGGTGCTCCTCTGGTGCCAGAAGTGCGTCCCACCCTGCAGTCCTAGGATGTGTCCCGCCCTTCTCTGTGGGAGGGAGTCCACCTCTTAGATAGGGCCAGTCAATCTAGGTTACTCTGAGTACTTTTGAATGTACAACCAAAGACACATGAAGCCAGCTTTCTCTACCAATAGGATGCCTCTGCTCCTCTTAGGGGAAATACAAACAATGACAACAGAGGAAGATAATTATTATATTTATTATGTTATGTTACACTGTATTCTCAACACATCTCCCCTTCCTTGTGGTTATTACCACATAATACATTTGAAACATAAATTAAAGCTTAAACAATTTTCGGATGGCTTTGCGATTTCTAATAAACTTTGAGTTTGACTTTGGGGGAGGGGGTGATTGAAATGAATGACTATTTTAAATTCCTGCAGTATTCATCAACTCTCAGTAGATTAAGTGCATGGCTTTCCATTCAGATCGTTTTGCCCCAATTAGGTAGAAATCTTCAATATGATCTTTAACAGCTTAAAGAAGAGTATCCATGACATGTGTGACGTCCTCTCCTTTCAACACTTTAAACATAGGATAATTTAGACAAGACTCTCTGCAGTCAACATTTTTCATTCAAAATGCGACAACCAAATATTGATCTTAAAAAAAGACAAAAGAGCAGATAATTTTTACTGATTTATCAGGGGTTTGCACAGTTTTCAGAGGAGGATGGCATCAGCAGTGCTCAGGGAAAATGACCTGTACACACAGAGCCAGGAATGCCACATGCTGTGAGCCTTCAGAGACACCAGTGAACCCATGTCCAAACAGGGGCCTTACTTCAAGACCTTGAGCATATAAAAAGTTCCTTAAAATAAGAGATTTTATACTAGGCTTCACAAATACAAATGCAATATAAATATTAAGCAAATACTAGGAACAATGGCAAAAATAAGCTCTTAATTCTTTGCTTAACTGTTTGCCTTTCTGTAACAGATCCTTTAGCTGAAGTGCTAAATGCATGTGAAATTATTCCAAAGGCAGTGCTATGTACCAGGGATATTGGTAAGGTGTCTATTAGGAAAGTCCTTTTTAACTCATTTTTACATACACACCACACACAAATATTTCAAGAGTAATGAGATTAAAGGTCTTTTAGTTAAAAAAGCAATTAAAATACTTTTAAAAAACGGAGAGGCAGTTACAATGTAATCACAGCCATTAGCAGCACTGGATCACTACTGCTATGTAGCAAAAGAAACTTTCTAAAGTCCCGAGGATTCTAAACAAACATTTGGATTTTAAGATGGCAATTAATCTGGGTACTTGTTCTCATTTTTTAAAATGTTTGGCTTTTGTCTATTCCAGTGGGTATCCTCCTGGAAGGATAGCGGGAGGAGGAGAATGCATTTCTTTTTCCATTTTGTCATTAAATGATTAGATGTGTCACATGGGATCAAAGCAGTACAGGGTACAAAGAAAAGACCTTTTCTGAATTTCATATCCCTGGAGGAGCAGGTTTAAACTGCAGTGAGGAACTGGCCCTTTGAGGTCTCTGGAGCCTGGGGAGGGACGGCAATGGGGGGCTTAAACAGGCAGGAGGATTCTAGGCCATTGGCTCTTGGTCCTATCCACCACCATAGTGAAAAGCAAAAGTCCTGCTCGCCCTTCCTTATCCTTTATCCTGTTTTTTCTTCTCTCTCCCCTTCCCATTCTTTTTCTCCTTGTATGCCTCCTCTTTTGGTTTCTTCTCCTCCCCCTTTTATAATCATTTTTTTTAATTTCACATCTGTATGTATATGTATATGTATATATGTATAATCTCAGCCAAAGTTTTATGCAAAAACTAAAGCACATACACACAAGTAAGCACCTCTGAAAACACAACTCCAGACTAACTTTAGAGAAAACTAAACCCCTTCAAAGCTGAAGGTTAATCTGATTCTCTTTATGCATGGAAACCTGCTACAATAGCTTCAATGAAAAGTTGAGTTACATGAGAATCCAAGGTTCAGCCCTGGGTTACTGATTTCTTTCAAGCCATAAAAGACATCAGGAAGGAGAAGTTCTGGAGTCTCAAAGCATCACAAGCTCACCATTGCTGTTGCAAATTACAGTGTTTGGGAAGAGAAACCATGGGATTGAGGAAAACCGTTCTGGAATACAGCTACTGACATTTACAGCCGCTGCAAAAACACGGTTCCTGGATCCAGAACCAGGTGAACTACCTTCTGCATGGGAGTCTCCTAGGACATTTGCTAAACTACTTATTAAAAAAATAAATAAATAAAAACAAATGATGTAACAGAGACAGGGCAGGATTCCCAAAGGAAATTTCAGCTTCTTCAAAACCCGAGAAAGAATAAAGGAAACAGGAACTTCATGCGTTACTTTGGACTACGGTAGATTCATTAGCTTTTCCTTAGGTTGGAAGTGACTGAATTCAGGAAAGTCAAGGCAATTGGGTCCACGTTATTGTGTGAGTTTTAATGTCAGCATGTTTTGAAAACGCTGATTAATGAGTTCAAAGACATAGGACTGTGATTTAATAAATCGCAATTAAAATTGCAGTTTGAAACTCTGTTAATATCATCAAAGGCGTGGATCCTGTCAATGTAAGTATTTCTGAAAATCAGATGATCTGAGCCCACATCCCTATTCCAACACTTACTAGATGCATGGTGTTGTTTCACTCAGATCGGAGTCTCATTCTCCTTCGTGGAGAAGTAGGAATATCACTTACTCCCAAGGATCAGCCTGTATCACTCACTCCTCAGCAGCCCTGGCCAGCAGCTTCCCATTCATTACTTCCTGTGTCTCAGGCACTCCGATGGGCATGGCGTGGTTTAGTGCCATGCATTACAGTAAATTGCATGGAGGCAGGACAGGTGCAAACAAGCAGTGGCTTGTTCATGTTCTTTTGAAGATCCAGTTCTTGCCTGTCTTCATTTCTACTCGTCTGTGAGAAACAGAGCAACTTGGATAAAACATGGAAACAATATCACCTTTCTTTCAACAGAATTGCACCTATCCATTTCAGTTTTAAATGTCTCCTAGCCATCTTGGGATAGTCAACTGACTAAATGGTGTATCAGCCTCTATGATAAAGTTTAGACTGACATCTAATCTGAATGCAACCTGTTTTATATAAAGTCAAATCACTTGTTAGATTTTCAGTGGAATTGTTGAACATCTGGTCAACCCCAGGTGTAAAGATTAAAGATTTTTAAGGGTAAGACCATACAGGAAATTGTTACTCAATGTATGAACAAAGACTTCTTCAGGGGCATTTAGACGGTGATGAGTTTGGTTGTTCAATCACATTTATGAGTGCAAATTAAAAAGAAAAACACACACACACATACACAAAGAAAACTGCACTCTTGTTAGTCCGGGTTTGTGACCAGTTTTGGGTGGGGCTGTGGGCTACTGAGGCTTTGAGGACTTGAATGAAGAGGAAAAAACAAGGACTCTGAAATCCACGAGAGTGTCATTCTTTTACCATCTTCACAAATAACACCAAAATCCAGGAAGATTGAATTAATTAAGTTCTTTTATTTGAATCAGCCAGCAATACAGGGTGTATTGCCACAGAGGAGGACCTAATTTCAGGGTCTGTAGTTCAGGATAATGGGAGCAACCAGAATACATCCACTGACAATATACTCAAACAAAAGGCGAAGTTAGCGTTGAGGCGCTCATGGCTCACTGTACAAAATGCTGAGATCTTTGCCGCCGCGACTCTGCAGAGGCACACTTGCCTCTGCAGGCTCAGCTGGAATGCAAGACAAACCAAATGTGCTCACAGCAGAGGTGGCCGTGGGGCAGAGCACTCTGTACTCATATCGAGCAGGACAGATGAGGCTGCAGTCCAGGTCCTTCTACTCACCAGCTATGGGGTTCTGTGCAACGGATTCACCCTTCCTGAGCCTCAGAGATGTCACAGGAAAGACAGACATTGGTCACTACCTAGTCCAGGGTGTGGTGTACACAAAATTAAATCACTTACATCCCCACCACCGTGCCTAGCCACCAGTTAATTTCCTTCTTTCCCTGTGCTCTGCAAGGCCCTGCCAGTCTGTTTTTCTACAGTTCTACCTTGACTGTTCTCTTAAACAACTTAATACTATTTTCTATCATTCAATGCCTGGAATTTTATTCAAAAGGAACCTTGAGGATTACGTTGGGTGGTTAGAGAGACCAATAAAATGCTTGGCAGGTGGTTGAATGCTGTGGTGAGCTCATGTCTCGAAAGTTCTTCTAGGGGGTGAAAATAATTCCCAAGAATATTCATAGTGTTTAAAATAGGCATGGGCAATAATTGGGCCTATAGAAATTATATCTGGTTCTCTGATTATACAATTTGATTACAAATTCTGACATCTCAATAATCAACAAGGCTTGACCTTATTAAAAGTACATATTTTTTTCCTAAATATCTACAATTTCTTTCTCTTTTCACTTCTTGGCAATAAAATTTAGGTAATGAGAATGCTCTTGTAAAAAGGGCTGGCTGGGACTATTGGATAGTAAAAATTTTTTCAGACTCATTACAAAAATGAAAGGCATTTTGCTTTAACGTTTATTGAGGTCTTTATTTATTTTTTAAATTTTTTTGGAAGTACGACAGACTCTTTAGGCAAACAAAGCAAAACAAAAAGAAAAAAAAAACAATTTTCCATTTAAAATATGTCTAAAACAATTGAGATGACAGGGCTCTGGGGCCAGAGGTCTCCTTGTGTCCCTGTGCTGAGTGGCGTTTGGTGAAAGAGCTTTCATGGACGGCATCAGTGAAGTCTGGAGAGGGCTTTGGGCATGACTTAGAGCAGCCTCTCAATTTCTACATGAAGAAAGGGTGCCCAGAGAAGGGAGCGATTGAACCCCACTCTTTCAGCTAAGGAGATGATGGAGAGGATAAGCTGGCAAAGAGGATTCACCATTCAGTGTGTTTTTTGTGGATGCGCACGGCCACCTGCAGGTCAGGGGGTCGATTGTTTAAACCCACATTGCATGGTCGTCTTCTGTGCCAGGCGTCCTGCTGTGGGCCACACTAATAGAAGGTGCGCTTGCTGCCCCTTCTGCAAAACTGCCCTGTACCCGACCTGGTTGTCTTGGTGATCACCCATCCGTACGGCAGCTGGCAGCCGGGGTCTCCGCGTCTGGCCCCATCCCCTCCTCTGGTCCTCTGCACGCCTGTGTCTGGCAGCACACCTCACAACCCTCCCTCCCCATGCTGCCCTCAGAGCCTCACCCGGCTCCTGGACTTCCTGCTCTGGGCTCCCTCCTCAGCAAGGCCTGGCACACGGTGGTGTCTAGATTAATTAGTTAATTTGTCAAGTATCTAAGGAAATGCTTGTTCCTAGATGAAAACATAGAAGGCTTTTTCACATAAGAAAATAGTGTCTTCACAGTAGAAAATGACTCCATTTAGAGTATAACTGGTTTTACAGTATGAGCAATGGATTATCATCACATCTACGAGCACATGCTGAATTCAACAGAATTAGGCACTGGAGCTGCCAAGGAAACTTTTTTTTTTTTAAACTGGCTTTCTTCATGTTTCCAGACATTTTTATACTTGGGTTCAGCCAGTGATGGATACCAAATGCCAGCTAATCCAGTTTTTTATTTTTTTCTTAAGAAAGCACACTATTGGCTCAACTTTATTATGCAAATACTTTTCTTCTGACTTATAATGGCCGCGAGATGCTCTTACCCTTGTAATTCCCGTTCTCAGAATGTAACAAGCATGTACAGCTCTGTATTTAGAATGAGATTAAGAAAGAGTACAATCTGCCAACTAGAAGTGTGTGTGAAATTACCTCTTCGCAGATCGTCTGGTGACACCCTCATGGCCAGCACTGCCTCTGGTGTGCACCGGGATCCGTTTCCCACCCGTGGGTGGGGGATGGCCTCGTGTTCCTGCGTCTCAGATTCAGACCTGCTGGACTCAGCTGGGTTCTGACCGACTCACTGAAAACAAACAGTCCAGTTTCCTCTAATAAGTATGCGTTCACTAAGGGCTTGGGTTTATTTTAATACTGTTTTTAATGATGAGGACTTAACCGCCATCTTTGGCCTGGCATTAAATTTGACAGCAACGAAACTCTAGAGGCTGTTTTTGTTTTGTTTCACTTTGTTTTGTCTTGCTTTTTTTTTTTTTTTTTCTGCCTTGGAAACCCCTGCAGAGACTCCACGGTGTACAGAGTCTTGAGCGGGAGTGAACACGAAGTCTGTCAGTGACTTGGGGACATGCTTCTCATTTCCAGTGTGGACACATATCATCTCAGCATCATGCAGATTCCCTGGATTGCAAATGTGGAGCTCTGGTTGATGGGAACAGAGCAGGTCACCTCCCATCAGACAGTCACTGTGCTTTGACAGAGGCCTAGCGCGTGCAGACTACTGGCCTGGGCCTTTACGACGCAAACCTTCAGGCAGCAGGTCCTTGTGGCTTCACGGGCAGGCAGGTGGGCGTCCCTCTGAGGCCCACAGATAGGCTGCCTTGGTCTCTTCTGTCCCGGGGCAGACGCTGTCTTCGCAGTAGATGGTATGAGCTTGAATATAACTCTGCCCCCTACTTCACAGTTTACTTTCTAAGTATTTTTTTCAAGCTTGTATTTGATGCCTTTAGGATCTGAGTGGGTTTTTTTTTTTGACACTCAATTGCTTTTCTCACCCAATTTCATCCCGTTGAAATTTCCCATGGACCTAATTCCGGATCCTGTGTTTGTCTTCTAGGCTGAGACCTGCCTTTCCAAATGCTTGCTGAGCATCTTGACTGTGAGTCCTTTTATGTCCTTTCTAAATTCATAGTCCCCTTTCCTTCATGTCTTTTCTTTCTATGTTCTTTATTTCTGATATAACACACCATTCTTCCAGATACACGTGCTCAGAACCTTGTGGATGTCCTAGACTCCCCCTCCTCCTCTCTCGAAGCACCCCACATTGATCCAGCCCTGCACTGCTTCCCGCCTACCTCACTGCAGCCCTGGGGCCTCCATCCGTGGCCAAGGAAATTGCTTCCCAGTAATGTCCCTGACTGAGGTCTCTCCCTGTCCCTCCTCCAACCTGCACACATTTGGGCAATTAATTTTCCCAAATTTCTTGTAAGACATACTGACTGTGTCAAATCAGATAGAACCAACATTGGCTGCCTGTTTCTTTCCTAAGATATTAAGATACATTGCTTCACCCAGAATCCAAAACCCAGGGACTACAGTCCTTGCCACTGCCCCTCCATTGCTGCAAATCACGGTTGGTGCCCAGGAGGATGAGCTGCTCTAGGCTCTGCATCTTCCCCAACCTGTCGCTTCCAGAGTTCTACTCGCACAGTTACTTCTACTTAACGGGGGAGCACTGTCAGCACTTGCATGACTGTCACTCTGTGCCCAGGGACAGGGAAGACAGAGGACACACGAGGAATACGAGCAGTCACTGTTCCAGTTTATCTACCCACCGTCTGTCAGCCAGGTGCCAAACTCTCTGCCTGTATATCACTATGTCATCCCTGCAACAGCCTTGCGAAGCAGGCATTCCTATCCCTAGTTTCCTGTTGAGAAAACCATAGTTTAGATTAATTGAATACCAAGCGCAAGGTCACAGAGCCATGAAAGTCACTCAGAGGATGCCCTGCGATATGGTTTGACTGTGTCCCCACCCAAATCTCATCTTGAATCCCCGCATATTGTGGGAGGGACCTGGTGGGAGATAATTGAATCATGGGGTGGGTCAATCTTGTGCTGTTCTCGTGATAGTGAATAAGTATCACAAGATCTAATGGTTTTTAAAACAGGACTTCCCCTGAACATGCTTTCTCATTTATTGCCTGCTACCATCCACGTAAGACGTGACTTGCTCCTCTTTGCCTTCCACCATGATAATGAGGCTTCCCTGCCTCAGGGAACTGTAAGTCCAATTAAACCTCTTTCTTTTGTGTATTGCCCAGTCTCTGGTGTATCTTTATCAGCATTATGAAAATGGACTAATACATCATGGAAATTACTTAATAGGGAAGAATTCATATCAAATCTATATAGAATGGAAGGATCCATGCAATTTCCACATATATTGAGATGATATTGCTTGGGTCTGGAAAAAAAAAACTTTTAAAATATATTCTTAGAGTAGAATTGAGAGGCCTAACTGAAAGTGAAAGAAGACATTTAAATAAGAGAGTGAGTGAGTAAACTCTGAAGTGATGGGCAGAAAACGTCTGGCACATAACCCTCACATAGAGAAGACGGGTGCATTTCCTGAACCTCCCATTTCTTCAGTCTCAGAGCGCTCCCACTGCTGGACCCACAGCAGGTGCATTTTCCTGGTCATCTAAGGTCAGCCTTTGTGTCACAGTTTCTAATAAAAATCAGAGCTTACACTAAGTCTTCATGCACCTGACTGGTCTCAAGCTCCTACAATGCTGATCACTCAGCACGTGGCAAGCCTCTTTCTTGCCTTATCTCCATGCACACTGAAGCTGCATGTCCCTCTGCTCCACTGACGATTCCTTCTGAGTCTTGGTCACTCTAACATCCCCCTCATTTTTTGTCCTCCTTGTCACCCCACATCTTATCCTGCTCCAGGCTCCTACACCTGTTGGAGACAGCAAGTCACTACATCTGCTTGAACTGTTTCTAGAAGGCCCAGATGCACATTTTCAAGTTCCTACTGGTTATTTCCAAGCAATGACATGAGAAATACCAGACAGTCTATCCACCCAGGAGCCTGCTCTGTCCCCTGTATTTAGGATCTGAGTTTAAAAACAAAGAAACAAACAAACACCACATTCTCTTTGTCTCTCACTGTACACATTTCAGAGCCAAATCTCCAGCCAGATTGCATTCATAATAATTACTTATACAGCCTTCATTTTCCAAGACTCTGTGCTTAGAAGGTATTGGCATCTCTGGACTGCTCTCTCCCTCTCCAGTTCTACTCAGCCATGGAGAAACCACCAGTCTTCATCAAGCCTCTGCTCACTCAGCTCTGAGAGCCTTCTGCTCATTTCCTCCTGAGATGTGTGCAGTTCACCTGAATCTGATGTTCACGTGTGTCTCCAACACTAGACTGTGGCTGTCTTGAAAAAAAGTAGCTTTGTTTAATGTGTCTGTATATTTTGATTTACTCCATAATTCACTGTATAAAATGTAAAAGATGCTCAATGCTTGTTGGGTCACTTTTATTAATTGCATCAGTTGCAATGAATTCATTGTCAAATGAAGTCAATGCAAATGCCCTTTTTTTATGAAGAGAGAATTTTTCTCCAGTCTTTTTTAAAAAATTTATTCCTTGGCTCATATTTTAGAATCAGAATGTATATGTGCAGGTTTGTTACAAAGAAATATTACATAATGCTGAGGTTTGGGGTATGATTGAAACTGTCACTCAGGTAGTGAACATAGACTCAATCGGCAGTTTTCATCTTTCCCCCAATCCTTCTTTGCCTGCCCTAGCGGTCCGCCACGTCTATAGTTTCTATCTTTATATTCATGTGTTGAACTTAGTCTTGAGCTCCTACTTATAAGTGAGAGCATGATATGTTCAGTTTTCTGTTTCTGCATTAGTTTGCTTGGGATAATGCCTTTCAGCGGGATCCATGTTCCTGCAAATGACATGATTTTGTTCTTTTTCATGGCTGCATTGTATTCCATCGCATACATGTACCTCAATTTCTTTATCCAATCCACCATTGATAGGCACCGAAGTTGATTCCAGGTCTTTGCTATTGTAAATAGTGCTACAATGAACCTATGGGTCCATGTGTCTTTTTGGTAGAACAATTTATTTTCTTTTGGGTATATATTCAGTAATGGATTGCTAGGTCAAAGATCTTAGATCTTCGAGAAATCTCTAACTGTTCTCCACAGTAGCTGAACTAATTTACTTTTCTATCAACAGTGTGTAAACACTCCCTTTTCTCTGCAATATCACCAACATCTGTTATGTTTTGACTTTATAACAAAAGCCATTCCAACTCATGTGAGATAGTATCTCATTGTGGTTCTAATTTGCATTTTTCTGAAGATTAATAATGATGATAATTTTTTTCATATTTTTGTGGGACACTTGTATGTCTTCTTTTGAGAAATGTCTCTTCAGTACCTTTGCCTACTTTTTAATGGAGTGGTTTGGATTTTTCACTTGTTGATTTAAGTTCTTTTTAGATTCTGGATATTAGAAATATGCTAGATGCATAGTTTGCAAATATTTTCTCACATTCTGTAAGTTGTCTGTTTATTCCCTTGATGGCTTCTTTTGCTGTGCAGAAGTCCTTTAGTTTAATTCATTCCAACTTTTCAATTTTAGTTTTTGTTGCAATTGCTTTTGAGGATTTAGTCATAAATTCTTCACCAAGGCCAATATCCAAAAGGCTTTTTTCTAAATTTTCTTCAAAGATTTTCATACTTTGAAGTTTTTTACTTAAGTCTTTAATCCATCTTGAGTTAATTTTTGCTGCATATCATTAGCCAGTTATCCCAGAACTAGTTATTCAATAGCAACCAAAAAGGAAACCTCTGGACCAGATGGATTCACTGCCAAATTCTACCAGACATACAAAAAAGAACTGGTACCAATTCTACTGAAACTATTCCAAAAATTGCAGGAAGAGGGACTCCTCTCTAACTCATTCTATGAAGCCAGCAGTATCCTGATAGAAAAACATGGCAGAGACCACAAAAAAAAGAAAACTTCAGGCCAATATCATCGATGAACTTAGATGCAAAAATCCTCAACAAAATACTAGCAAGCCAAATCCGGCAGTACAGAAAAAATTAATTCATCACAATTAAGTCAGCTTATCCCTGGAATTCAAGGTTGGTTCAATACATACAAGTCAATTATTGTGATTCACAATATGAACATAATTAATAAAACAAACTACAAGTTCATCTCAATAGATGCAGAAAAGCTTTTGATAAAATTCAACATCCCTTCATGATAAAATGTTCAACAAACTAGGCATCAAAGTAACATACCTCAAAATAGTAAGAGTCATCTATGACAAATCTACAGCCAACATCATACTGAATGAAAGAAAAAAAGGCTGAAAGCATTCCCCATGAGAAATGAAACAAAACAAAGCTGTGCTCTCTCACCACTCCTATTCAACTTAGTATTGGAAGCCTTAGATAGATCAATCAAGAAAGAGAAATAGCTAAAATGTATTCAAATAAGAAAAGCAGAAATCAAGCTCTCTCTCTTTATTGATGACAAGATTCTACACCTAGAAAACCTTAAAGACTCCATCAAAAGGCTCCAGTCCTCGTAACCAACAATTTGATAAGTGGGGTGCTCATTAGAATACCATGTAGAGGTGAGGGGGTAGAAGAAATTCAGGGAATTTAATAGGAAAATGTTAGAAACATTAGTAATAATTTCCTAGATTGATATAAATAAAATAAATTAAAAAATTATGAATATCTTTCATTTAAAATTATTGGAAGAAACTATAACATTTCTCCCCACAGAATCAAATCATATCGAAGATTGAGCATTTGCATTAATTTATTTTTTAAAAATTATAAATGAGAAAAAGTAAAATAAAGCCTTTATGTGAAAAGTACCTTTGCAAAGTGATAGTTTAATAATTTTGGATCTGTGGATAAGATACTCAATGCTTGTCTATTTCTCAAGCTAGTCTGTTATAAAACAGATGACCTTCAAATTTCAAATGGGTCATTACAGTGGGATAGCTCTAGATCTTTATTTTATTTCAAAATGGACAAATAGACAAGTATTATAGTTCCTGGTCATCACAACAGAAGCTGAATTAAGCCTAACATGGGGTTAATTAATCCAAAAGTGTTGAATTAAGTCTATGAACTAGGCAATGGTGAGATAAAGTCTCTACAGAGCTTGACTTCATCAGTTTCATTAGGAAAGTCAGGGATGAAAGAGACAAAACAGTGAATCTGTTGGTAAAAGTAAATATGCATGCTTCAGAGAACCTATTTATCATAGATGAGACCACATTCACATACACATAAAAGTTACACAGTTTATGTATTTTATTACCACTGTTAAATTGCTACAAAATTTAAAAAGACATTTGTTGAAAAGGATAAGGAAGTCACCTTTGTAAACAAAAATTCAACAGTGAGCATATAAGTTATACAAGGGTGTGGATGCAGTCTCCCATTTATAAGAGAGATTTTTTGAGAGGGTAAAAGGAGAACCTTAGAGTCTTCCTCCAGCCAGATAAGTGAAAACCAACCCCATGACTAAAGCAGGAAGCCCAGTGCTCGAAGGGATCACTGCCTCTGCAATCACTTCTTCTGAAAGTATTTACTGAATAGTGACTAAGCATCCGACATTAAATTAGATACCATGAGTGGACAAATAATAAAATGCATCTCTATCTAAGGCTCCTGGTGAGGAATGAATGAAGGAATCATAAAGAAATAATACCTTCAGAATTATCATGTGGAAGGCTTACATTTGGGAATCAGACAGCTTGGGAATCATCCTACTGGCATTGACCTGCAATCTCTAGAACCTGCTTAGTGTTTTGTCCATGGCCGGCACGAGGTGCCTCAGTCTCAGTGGTTCACAGTGGCTCTGTGCTGTCTCGTAGCCACTGTGCCATCTGGGTCAGAGACAACACCACCTGTGCAAGGTCCCAGGAAGGACATGGTGGAGTTACAGGCAGGCTCAGGAAGCCCAGGATGAACCTGGGGAAGGTACAGTTGATCGTTGAGACTTAGTGCTTCGATCTGTAAAATGGAAGAGACTCACATCTGACATGTGGAAACAGAGATGAGGGCTCCAGCCCAGCATGTTTTTCCTGTGTTCAGAAATGTGAGATACTTCCTGTGCCCCACGCTCCTGAGCAAGTTTTATAAGGTGAAAAAGTAAAAAACGTACTGAAGGTCCAGCTGTCCAACATGGCATATAATAAAATATAATATACAGGTTAATGGTACAACTGTTCAGTCTGATTGATAGAAGAAATATGACACAGTATTTGGTTGATCAATAGGTGGCTAGTTTGCAATAATCTTTTGTAAATTTCAAAATACATGGAAGAAAATAATTTGAATGTTTCTAGATAAAGATGGAAAATTTTTGGTGTATTTGTAATGGATGTGAAGTAGATATCCCAATTATACTTATTTGATCTTTGCAAATTGTGTGAATGTATTGTTATCACATGTACCTTGAAAATACATGCATCTATTGTATATCAATAAAAAACAAAATTAAAAACATATATAATATGCAATGTGCAACATATAATAAAAACAGTTTGTTATGAATAGTTGAAGACTGGCTTCTTTCATTCAACATAACATCCTCAAGTTCACCATGCTGTAGCATGTGTCAGAGTTCCTTCCGTTTTAAGGCTGAAAATATTGAACTGTGTGTAGAGGCATCACATTTTGTCTATCCCTTTATCCATGGATGGACACTGGCCCGCTTCACTATTTGGCTATCGTGAATAACACCACTGCGGACATGTATGTACAATTAGCTGAGTCCTGATAAATTCATTTTAATTTCATTACATTTCAGTTATTTGAAATGGAACCAGTCACTTGTGGCTAGTGACTGCCGTGTCAGACAGTGCTTGCAAAGGTTTGGCTGGACAGGAGCTCCCTGAGCTCCTAGTTTGGCACTCCCATCTCAAATAAGACAGTGAAGAAGGGAAGGCTAAGGACAGTCTCCTATCTTTATGAGGGATCTCTTCTCTCGTTAATTTGGTAGATTACATTTTGAGCTGTACTGAAATACTGAGAAAAGAATGAAAATTGTGGTCATTCTGGAAATACACAGTGTTGCCACTAGTATGGGGAAAAACACTTTTAACTGTCATTCCAGCCAAATCCTCAGAAGTCTCAGCTCTTGGGTCTGTTCTGTTTCTATTGAATGAAATGCCTGCAACTGCACCACCATCAGGATCAATATCCCGGCCATTATGTTGGCAAAAGAAGCAGCAAATCACATTTACGTGGATTGTCAGACTCATTATTATAAGCAGATGGCAGCTCATGCACTACAATGCAGGCCCGAAAAGACTGACATTATTTCAAATTAAAATCTATAATGCTAATACACATCTCGGAGTCTTTGTGCAGGCTGGAGTGCATTAATCTTCTGAATGATTTGCTGATGTGCATGCTGCTCTAGCTGTTTTCACATGAGTGGATCTAAAAGGAGGGCTTTTAACTGAGAATGGTTAACATTTATTCATACAGATTGATAAAAGCTAACGTGCAATTTTCTTTACTAGTAGCTCCCTAATAGGAATTAATGGGACATTTTAAAGAGAAATTCCAAGTTCACAAGAACCAGAAAGAAGTACTACAACAAGAGAGAAGCAATGTCATGGTCCTCTGCCTAGCACAACTTCATCAGATCTTTATATTTATTTTAAAGCACTGCAGCTGGCCTTTTCTTAGTCAGATGTGAATGGGAAGTGCTGCAAAGTGCTGCTCTTAGAAGGGGAGGGACGGTGGGGGGTGGGGAGCTGGGGAGAGATAGCAAGGGGAGAGATGCCAGATGTAGGTGATGGGGAGGAAGGCAGCAAATCACACTGCCGCTTGTGTACCTATGCAACAATCTTGCATGTTCTTCACATGTACCCCAAAACCTAAAATGCAATAAAATAAATGAAAAAAAAAATGGGAGATAAAAAAAAAAAAAAGAAGAAGAAAGGTTTTTTGTAAATGATTCTGGAATGTATGCTTTCATACAGGAAAAAAAGGTGAATAAAAGTATTTATAAAAAGATTGTTTGTGGTCTTGGAACTTTTCTATGAAAGGCAATGTTTTATGCTTTCAAAGATCACATTTATTGAACTATATAAACTAGCTGTTTTCTTTTTTTCTTAGAATGTGCTATGTGAATTTTAGTCATAAGGCATCTGAACAGAGGAAAGTTTAATGATTTTTTGGTGTGTCATTATTTGGATTTTCCAGTTGTTTCTTCAACGTGTTTTTGGATTTATAACATTTAAAGAATATATAGAAAGACCATGGTTAACAGAATGGTCAGGCAGGGAAACTTTTATGTAAATATAGAGCGACCTATAGCTACGTAAGCAAATGGCTTATTTGACATAAAGCACCTTCAACTTTAATTCATTAATAAGTGAAAATGTTTTTTCCCATTAGATTAAAACCTATATTTTAGACAATAAGAAGTATGTTTTTTAATGCAGTAAAGGGTCCTGAAAAATGAAAATAGAGATCAGTGTAAGATATACTTCATTAATTGGGACAGTAAGGAGGTGGTGGACTTATGGGCTTTAAGTGGCATTTGCTTTAAAAAAAGATTCCATTTTTGAATTTTTTTCTTACCAGACTGGTCAGAACCAAAGTTTCAATGCACTGGGAGAGTCTGTTCAGTGATACTCATAAGATAAACTAACTTGTCTATATTCCCATTAACAGGGTTAATTATACTTATACACTTATTCAGCAAGACCAAGTGAGATAATGTCTTGTTTACCCAATAATCCAAATTTTGGCAAACCAGTTGCCTGCTGCACAGATACAAAACATCAAGGAAGTAACACTGGCCTTACAGCTGCAGGAAAACTGCTTTAACCAAGTTCCTTCATGTAGTTTTACAAAAATAACAATTGCAAAATTTCACAAAATCAAGAACTTTAGGGATCATTTAGCTAAGCCTTTTAATTTTATAAATGAGGAAACTGAGGCCCTGAAATGCTACACATAGTACTGGGCAGTGTATGCTGTACTGGTGTATTAGTCTGTTCTCATGCTGCTAATAAAGACACAGCTGAGACTGAGTAATTTAGAAAACAAAGAGGTTTATTTGACTCACACTTTTGCAGGGCCAGAGAAACTTCAGGAAACTTACAGTCATGGTGAAAGGGGAAGTAAACACGTTCTTCTTCACATGGCAGCAGCAAGGAGAAGAGCAGAGCAAAAGGAGAAAAAGTCCCTTATAAAACCATCAGATCTCGTGAGCTCTCACTCACTATCAAGAGAGCGGCATGGTGGTAACCACTCCCTTGATTCAATTACCTCTTACCTGGTACCTCCCACTACACATGGGGGTTATGGGAAGTACATTGCAAGATGAGATTTGGGTGAGGACACAGTCAAACCACATCAAACGGCTTGGGTTCATGAAACAGCTCCATTGGGCATCTCAAAAGCTTCTAAGGGCATCTCTATGCATCTCTGCAGGGATGGGAGCTTGGTGCTCAGATAAGAAGAGAACATGGCTATGGGATTTTAGAGAATATGCTGAGCAGAATTCCAGCCCCAAGATTTCCTCCCCTGGTGTTCATGCTCTGTACGTGCCCTTCACTTGGAGTGTAGGTGGGACTTTGAATATGGTGGTATGTCTACTGCCATTGTGCTAGGTTCCTGGGGATCCCGTAACAAAGTACCTTAGAATGGAGTGGGGATTGGGGAGTGGCTAAACAACAGAATTCTTTTCTCACTGTTTTGGAGGCCAGAAGTCTGAAGTTGAGATGTCAGCAGGATTCATTCCTTCCAGGCTGAGGGGAAGAATTTGCTCCAGGTCTCTTTCCCAGCTTCTGGTGGTGGTTGGCAACATTTGGTGTTCTTTGGCTTATAGAAGGATCATCTCCAGCCCTGCCTTCCTCTTCACATGACATCCTCCCTAGTGTGTGCCTCTAAGCTCACATTTCCCTTTTTATGAAAACACCAGCATATTGGTTTAGGGCCCACACTAATGACCTCACTGTAACCCAGCTGCCTCCTTTAAAGACACTATTTCCAAATAAAGCCACTGTAGCAAGCATGGGAAATTGAAGTTGAATATATCATTTTTGGGAATCACGACTCAACTCATCACATCTGTGATTGACTTGCATTTTATGGCAAAGGCAAAAAGATCCTACAGATGTAATTAAAGTCCCAGACCTGTTAAATATCAATTTTCCAAAAAGTAAATTATCCTGGCAAGCCAGCCCTCATCAGGTGAGTCCTTAGAAAGAAGGTCAGGAGGCTAGAGACCCCACACAGTAGAAATACTCTCCTGTCGGCCTTAGAGCAGACTACCATGTTGTTCAGAGGTTGAATGGCCAGGAAGGGTGGGTGGTTTCTGAAAGCTGAGGGACTCAGCCAGGAAATGATTCTGCAGTCACCAACAAAGTTAAAAGAAGACCCCTCACCTCAGATGAGATAGCAGTCCCAGCCAGCACCTGAGTGGCAGCCTTTCAGATACTGGCAGAGGACCCAGCTAAGCTGTGTCTGAGCACAGAACTCAGATAATACCTGTGTGCAGTTGTAGGCCATCCATGTGTGGTAATTTGTTGTGCAGTCATAACAAATACTGAGAACACCTGCTCTGAACTGCATTCTTGTGTCTCCCCAACCCACTTTCAATACTGAAGTTCTAACCCCCCATATGATGGTACTAAGAAGTGGAGCCTTTGGGAGGTGATCAGGTCATGAGGGTAGAGTCATTATGATGGGATTTGTGTCCTTCTTATAAAAAAATAGGTCTTGCTTCTCTTTGTCTATTCTTTGTCATGTGAAGACACAGCAAGAAAATGGTTATCTGCAAACCAGGAAGCAGACCCTCACAAGACACTGGGTCTACTGGGGTCTGGTTCTTCAATTCCCAGCCTCCAGTATGGTGAGAAATAAACGTTGTTGTTTAAGCTACTCAGTCTCCGATGTTTTTGTTACAGCAGTCCAAGTTGTCTAATACAGAAATTGGTGCCAGGAAGTGGGGTGATATTGTAAAAGAAATACCTAAAAATGTGGAAGCTGCTTTGGAACTGGGTAATGGATAGAAGCTGGAACAGTTTGAAGTATATGCAAGAAAAGGCCTAGATTGCTGTGAGGGGCTTTTAGATTTTTTAGATGTGTCTCTGCTAAGGACTCAGAAAGAGGAAAAAAAAAGTTGTCGAGAAAGCTTCTGTCTTCTTAGAGAGTGCATAAGGAATCATCAAGAGAATGTTGTGAGAAATGTGGATGCCAAAGGCCATTCTGATGAGGTCTCAGACGAAAATGAGGAAACTGGAGGAAAGGCTTAGTATACAGTGACACAGAACTCAACTAAATTGTGTTCATGTTCTAATGTTTTGTGGAAGATAGAACCTGAGTGCAATTAAATTCAATATTAGGCTGAGGTGATTTCTAAGCAAAGTGTAGAAGGAGTGGCTTGATTCTTTCTGAATGTGAGAAGAGAGAAAAGAACTGAAGGTAGAATTGTTAAGCAAAATGAACCGGAATTTAAAGCTTTGAAAAATTCTCAACCTGGTCATATCATAAAAAATAAGGAAGAACACTTGTTCAGAAGAGGTCTTTAAGGGTGCGATGTACCAACATTAACAAAGACTTCAGTACTGGTGTGAACCATGGACATAATAGTGATCTCAACAGATGCCAGGAATAGAGATGGGATTATCCCAGCAGAAACATGGACAACTGGGATTGAGAAAATAGAAATTTCACTGTATGAAATTAAGGAAGGCTGAAAATATGTGCTATCCTTCAGGAAAAGGGAAGAAGGACCCCTGTGGTAAATCAGAGATCATCGGGGCCACTGCCTATGTTGTAACATGGTAGAGTCAGGCCCTTTTCTCCAACAGAAGCTGTGTGACTGGGGTCACACAAGTCCTGGTGTCAGGGCAAAGGACTGAGGGGTGCAACCCTGCCTGGCAGAGCTGCAGCATGGGCAAGGCCCAGGCAAGAGCCAGGAAGCCTTGGGGTGGGTGGTTCCCTGATGAGCCTTGGGAGAGATGCTGCCACCCCACTGGGCTTAGAAAGCAGAAAATGAAGCCAAAGATGATTTTCCTTGAACATTAAGATCTAATGAAATTTGCCTTTCTAGATTTTGGACTTTCGTGATACTTGCCATTCCTTCTTTTTCTCCCTTTTGAAAGGAGAATGTATATCCCATGCCTGGCCCTTTATTGTGTTATGAAAGGCCTCTGCTTTCACAGGTTCATGGCTGAAGAGAAATTTTGCATTAAGAAGAAATTCCCATGCCAAGTTTAGATGATGTTCAGATGAGACTTTGAAGCCCAGACTTCGGTGTTAATGTTGAAATGAGTTCAGATTTTTGGGGCTATTGACGTGGAAGGAATATATTTTGCATGTGAGAAGGACATGAATTTTGGTGAAGGCCATATGCAGAATGCTGTGAACTGGATTTCAACACTACATATATATATCTATCTATATCTATCTATCTATCTATCTATCTATCTATCTATCTATATATATATATATATAGATATAGATATATATAGATATGTAGATGTGTGTTAAAAGTATTTGTGTCCTAAGGTACTATGAGTTGTAGATTAGTCATTTAATTCCCACCTATGTGTAAAGTCCGTTTGTACATAATGAGTATTAAATAAACATCTTTAAAATAAAACCATTTCTATTAAAGGACATAGAAACAATCCACTTTCTTGATATATTTGGACTATAGTAACACATGAAACAAGGTCAGAATAGAAGGCACGATGTAGCTTGCCCATGGGAGGCTTCCGTGAAATACTCAACTGGGCCACTTTACCCTCCAAAGTTAAGGGTTCCCTTTTTATCTTTTTCTACTCTATTTTCTCATCACACTAGATTATTGCTGACTTTACAGAGCTCCCAGCTCACTCCAGACACATGCATGGTACTCTTTTCTTTCCTTTCCTTTCCCTTCCTTCCTTCTCTCTTTCCTTCCTTCCTCCCTTCTTTCCTTCCTTCCGTCCCTCCCTCCTTCTCTCTTTCCTTCCTTCCTTCCCTCCTCCCTTCCTTCCTTCCTTCCCCTTCCTTCCTTCCCACCCTCCCTCCCTCCCTCCCTCCTTCCTTCCTTTCTCTCTCTCTCTCTCTTTCTTTTTCTTCTTTTTTTTTTTTGACAGAATCTCTCTGTATCACCCAGGCTGGACTGCAGTGGTGTGATCCCAGTTCACTGCAAACTCCACCTCCCAGGTTCAAGTGATTCTCCTGCCTCAGCCTCCTGAGTAGCTAGGACACTAGGCGTGTGCCACCATGCATGGATAATTTTTTGTAGTTTCAGCAAGGAAGGGGTTTTGCCATTGTTGGCCAGGCTGGCCTCAAACTTTTGATCTCAAGTGATCTACTGCCTTGGCATCCCAATGTCATGGGATAACAGACATGCACCACAGTGCCCGGCCATGCATGGTGCTTTTTTCAGGCTTGTATTTCTGTTTGAGCCACTGGAAACTTGCGAGTCCAGTCGATGAGACTGATGCCCAGGGTACTCTGCTGAGACTGTCAGAGCAGGAACGGGGAGAGGATGGGCATTCCCAGACACAGAGGCAAAGGCCTTACATAAACCTCGTGCTGATGATTCAGGCCTTCCAGGGTCTCACGCCCATCATAACATGCTGTTAGAGCTGTTGTCTGGAGCTATCTTCTGTGAAGTTTTGTCCCCATCTTACCCTTATAGTGTTTTCGTTAAGGTCAAAATGATCTTCGCATTGTGAAATCCAATGGTCAAGTCTCAGATCTCATTTTCTTTGACCCATGGGCACCAATTAACATGGTTTATCAGCTGCTCTTCCTCAGAAGCTCTGAATTTATGAGGTCCTGGAACCCATCCTGTCCTGTTTTCCTTTCTAACTTACTGATTGCTCCTTCTCAGGGGAAGAAACAACTTATTTTCTGTTTTCTTCTTATACTCCCAGCCTCTTAGAGTCAGTGAACCTCAGAACTCACCCTTTTTTTAAAAATTTATTTTATTACATTTTAGGTTTTGGGGTACATGTGAAGAAGATGCTAGATTGTTGCATAGGAACACACGTGGCAGTGTAATTTGCTGCCTTCCTCCCCATCACCTACATCTGGCATCTCTCCCCATGCTATTTCTCCCCAACTCCCCACCTCCCACCGTCCCTCCCCTATTTCCCGCCAACACTGTGGTGATTTTTCAAGGACCTAGAAATAGAAATTCCATTTGACCCAGCAATCCCATTACTGGGTATATATCCAAAGGATTATAAATAGAACTCAATCTTTTAACCCTTCTCTGTCTACATTTTTCCCTGTGACATTGTTCAACCTCATGACTTCCAATACCATCCCTGCCCCAACAACTCCAAGCTTCTCTTCCTAGCATCATCTTTCCTCTGAGCCTTTTACTTCATGGAGCATTTTATGTGGACCAAGTCCTCTAATCCTGATACAACTCTAAGCTAGGTAGTCTTATCACCTTATTGTGCAGATGAGAAAAGTGAGGCACAGGAAACAAGAAAGCTAACTTTGGGGTAAAATCCCGATTGCAGGATTGGTCTTCTTCACTGCGTGTTAGTTAATCCCAAATGGCTGGTGAATGTCTTAGGAGAGACGAAGACTCAGGCTTTCAAAGTCTTCTCCAGTGGTTTCCTCTTTCCTAACACTACCATCCATATATTGGTTTTGTTCATCCAACAAATAATCACCAATCTCTTCACATATGTTACACACGGCCATGCATTTAACTAAACTTTGCAGTGTAAGGATGATTTAGGTATACTTTCTTTTACGATTTTCCCAACAAATCTATAGGTAGGTGACACAGGAACTTGTGTGACTATCTCCATTTTTCAGATATTGTCTCAATCCACTTCATACTTTTAGAGATTTCCTCCCATAAATTGGAAGTGCCCAAAGATCCCTTTCTAAGCCACCCTTTGTTTCCCTAAGAATGTCTCATCTCTCTCTCCAGTTCCTCTGGATGGCTCACCCCACTACCTTGCTAACCTCCTCAAAAGCCTTTGGTTCTCCCTTTGTTTTGCAAACTCTACCCAGTGCCTGTGGAGCTCCATTTTTTGGACAGCTGCCCTTAAGGTTGCTGAACACATTTCCACCCTAGATGCTGCCTTCACCAACCTCTCACACAGCAGGGTGTCATCACAAGTGACATCGGCAATTGACAGGTGGAGTCAGGTTAGAATCCAAGCCGTCTGAACACCTGTTTACCCACTGGGGGTTTTCCTGGTCCTCTCTGCCTGCACAGCCCCTGAACTACACTGATGTCAGACGTTGCTCTGCTGTGTAAGTGTTTCCTTTCAGCCTTTTAACGTAGCTAGCCAAATTATTATTCCATTTTTATTTTTAGAGCCAGAGCAGGCACAATCAATTTAATTTCAATGCTCTGATCATAAACCTCCATGTTAATATTGCCCCTTTAAATCAAGTGTTTATGAGACCTATAAGCACCACCTGGAAATTCTACCTTAAGGTCCTAAAGTCATTTAGCTACAAATTACTGAACATTCTCTTGCCCCTACTTCCTTAGTATGGATTTGATTATTTCTAATTATTATAAATGCCTCTCTGCATTCCAGACATGCACTGTTACAGTCACTCCATCGGCCGAATGGTTTATGTTCACGTTCAGAATCAAAGAGCAGAGTTTTAAGTCACCCACGTGTTCCCAGCCCAGGGGTGAGGCATTTAACAACCTTCAAACCTCTTATTGTGCAGGAGAGAAAGACCACAAGCCTTTCCTCCGTTTTCCAGTTGGGAACAGTAAGATTCTGTCAGAAGTCGTCCTTTCTGTCTAAGGTGCCAACCTCACGTAGTACAAAGTGAGACTTCTTTGAGATTATTTTGAAAGCTGGCTCTTTATATGTGCATATATTTGAAAATCATGTGAACTGTACTCCCAAGTGCAATTTCGTGTTCTTACCACCTTAGGAGATCATGGGATTCGATTCCTGCTGGACTCTAAGGATTCCAAGTGGCCCGAGGAGCTGGGTCCCGCGCTGGGCAGTGTTCCTGTGGGGACAGGGCCGGCTGCAGCTTCAATCTCCAACCCTACTCTTAAAGCTTCCCCACCTCCCCCACTGTGCTGGTCTTCACCGCAGCTCATCTTGCAGGCTGAGCACTTGCAGATATTGCTATTCAGGGCTGTCAAAAGTGCAGACTGTGCAGTCTAGTTAGGGCTGGAGCTGGCGTCAGGCCCACCCCTTGGACTTGGCTCTGACCTTTATGCAATGAAGGTCGCTGCTTTCTTCCAGAGTGAAGAGAACCTGACAGAGGCAGGGCCTGGACCACGGGCTCCCAGACACATGATTTCCACTCTGTGTTTCCACAAACTAGAGAGGCTTTCCCTCTGCTCCTCATTTTCTTCAAAAATACTGATGTGTTTCCTGGTTTAATTTGACAGACACTTCTGCTGGACTTCCTTGTTTTAGGTTCAGGAATACAAGGCCATTGAAAGTGGCCACTCTTCCCAACCCCCTTCTCATTCCTTCCAGGCACCTCTCCACGGTGCATGTTTTCCAGACAAACTTAAACTCCAGCGATTTCAGGGATCCATAATACAAGGCTAGATTTCTCACTTTGTGTTTCTCTTCTTCATCTTAAAAATCCAGATTAAATCACCTGACTACAATTGAATAAACATCATCCATAATGAGAAACCAAAGGAGAAAGAAACAAAGCCTTTCAAAGGAGGTGGGCTCTGATGACTTCAACTTATGATATAGATTTCAATGATTTCACTCTTCAGTTCTCTTAAGACCCAAAGTGACAAACTAGGAAAAAAAAAATTATATTGTAGAAATAATTTGAAACTAGGCTTTCAGTAATTCAATTATTTATTAATTTATAATGAATTAATTATAAATATGACTAATAGTCATAAATTAATAGATTAAACTTTCTACTTGATCTTTAATCATTACTATGATGAATATTAATAGCAATATGATTACTAAGGACCTTTAAATGGCTTGCTATAGATGAAGAAAATTCAATATTAGTTTCTAAGGGTTTTAGCTGTAGATTTAATGGATCATCACTTTTCATTTAAAAACAAGCAAAAAAACAAAAGCAGGACAGATGTTTGTGGGGTGACACAAAGCATTTTGGATACTTTAAGACAGCGACCAGGCCCCAACTGGCCCCAGGGCACTGAGCTCTGCAGAGTCCTGAGTCCTGCCACCACAGCTGCAAGGCCCCTGCTCACCAGGAGCACCCAGCGGCTAACAGAACCGGCACAAAGAGCTCCAAGAACAGGCAGCAGTAGTTTCTGAGCATGGCATGGGAGCCTTTGATAGGCAATGCAAATAGCACCTACACTTTTTCCCTGACTCCTCTCCCAGGACCCAACTCTCCAGCCACATTAGCAGCTCACACATCTTTTCCTGCAGCCAACACACTTCCAAGAGCAATTTTCATGCCCGTGCAGGTAACATATCACAAGGCCAGGTATTGCTCTCGCATCACCACTCCTCAGCGACTGCAGCCTCCCTAGTCTCCAGGTCAGAGGCCAGAATTCCACTTCCTCCTATACCGTCTTCCACCTACCTCTCAGCCCCTGAATCCCAGCGCCTCCTAGACCAGCCTTTGTCTCCCTCTCAGCCCGTGAATCCCAGTCCTTCCTAGACCGGCCTCTGTCTTCCTCTCAGCCTCTGAATTTGCTGCTCAGCATGTTTAGTTCCATCACGTCATGCCTCACATATGTCACCTTTTCTCCACTGCCATAGAGAAGGGCTACCTCCAACCTGCTCCTTGACCTCTGACCTCTCTTCTTCTTTATCATCCATCCTGCTGTGTGCCTAGAGCGCTCTTTCTACAAAGAAAATCAACTCAAGTTCCTCGCTTGCTGAAAACTAACTATAAGCAAGTGTCCACCCACCTTCACAATAAAATGCACCTTCCTTCCTGGGGAATCTCGACAGCTGCTCCTTAGAATCACGTGGAAGTTGTGAGACTATTTTGATGCCTAGGCTACATCTGAGATCAATTAAACCTGAATACCTGTGGGTAAGATCCTGTTATTGGAATTTTCTCCTACCCCGGTGATTCCAGAAAGCAGCAAGATTTTGCAAATGATCCTGCTTCCTCCACCTGGCAGACACGTTGACAAGATCAGCTTAGCCGTGGGGAAGCCCACCTCCCTCGGTCCGTGTGTCTTTCCCGTCTCCCCTCCTGCCTCAATTCATGAGCACCAGAAAATCATTGATCTTACTGACTCATTGACTGATTCACTTATTCACTTACATTTTAAAGGATCTCAGACGCACAAGACTGGATCATACGCAACTCATGTTTATGGCAAGCTGTCTTTGGACTATGCTGTCTTGCTCCTATTATTATTTTTAATGAAGTACAATCAGCCAGGCAGGCTGGCTTACACCTGTGATCCCAGCACTTTGGGAGGTCAAGGTGGGTGGATCATTTGAGGCCAGAAGTTCAAGACTAGCATGGCCGACATGAAGAAATCTCATGTTTACTAAAAAAATACCAAAATTAGCCAAATGGGCCAGGAGTAGTGGCTCACACCTGTAATCCCAACACTTTAGGAGGCTGAGGGGGGTGGATCATGAGGTCAGGAGTTCGAGACCAGGCTGGCCAGCATGGTGAAACCCTGTATCTACTAAAAATACAAAAATTAGCTGGGTGTGGTGGTGGGTGCCTGTAATCCTAGCTACTTGGGAGGCTGAGGCACAAGAATCAGTTGAACCTGGGAGGCAGAGGTTGCAGTGAGCCAAGATCGTATCACTACACTCCAGCCTGGGTGACAAAGTAAGACTCTGTCTCTCAAAAGTTTTCTCAAAAATATAAAATAAAATAAAATAAAATAAAATAAAATAAAATAACAAAATGATGTACAGTTGGCCTTCCCTATCTGCAGGTTCCACATCAGCAGATTCAGGCAACCACAGATCAAAATGGATTCAAAAATAATAATATATAATTTTACCACAAAATGTTACAAATGAAAATTCAATACAGTATAACAACTCTTTGTATAGCATTTACACTGTACTAAGTATTATACATCATCTAGACGTATTTAAAATATACAGGAGGATGTGTGTGGGTTATATGCAAATACTATGATGCCATTTTACATTTAAAAAACTTGAGCATCTGGGGATTTTGTTGCCCGTGGGGTGTGTTTCTGTAGCCAATCTCCTACAGACGTCGAGGGATGACTGTAACTAGTTTTCATGAACCCACCCTCAAAAAACAAGTGGATACTTAATAAAAACATGCACGTAACCATGTGTTCTCCTCCGTCCCTTCCTTCTGCCTCCTCTCACCCCTAATAAAAACCCCCTTTTAATCTATGTTCTTTATTGTCTTGCTTTCCTTTACTTACAATTTCATTGCAGCCATACGTATATCTAAAATTATATGCATATACAATTTTAGCCATTTAAGTTATCAAAAATACTTGTTGAATGAGTTTTTATCGCTGTGTTAATCAGGAAAGAGAGAGAGAGAGAGGGATTTCAATGAATTGGCTCATGGGGTTGTGGGGGCTGGCAAGTCTAAAATCTGTGGGGCAGGTAAGTAGGCTAGAAATTCAGGGAAAAGTTGATGTTACGATCTTGAGTCATTCTACAGGGCACAGGCTGGGAAGTTAGGTGTGTATTCTATATTGTGGTCTGGAGGAGAATTCTTTCTACTTCACAACCTCTGTCTTTGCTTTTAAGGTTGTCAGCTGATTAAACAACGCTAACCCATTGATGAAGGGTAACCTGATTTATTCAAAGTGTACTGAGTTAAATGTTACACACTTCTAAAAACTATCCTCATAGCAACATCTAGACTCACATTTGACCAAATGACTAGGCACCATAATCTTGTCAAGTTGACATATAAAGAGAACTGTCAAAGTATTTGTTGGGCTTAAAATTCACCACCTTGCTGTGTCACTGTGTTCATTGGTTTGCTTGCTGTCACATATTTCATTATGCCAATATACCCCACTTTACTTGCTCACTCTCAAGTTGATGGGCATTCAACGTGGGATCTAGGTTTCTGCCACTTGAAAAGTGTTGTCAAGAACATTACTGCACACTCCTCCCTTAGCAAGTGTTCCTTGGATGTGTTCCTAGAGAGGGAGAAAGTGACCATTCAACCTGACGAAATTATGCCAAACTCTATTCCAAAAAGCAGCACCCATTGCCACAAACATTGGTTACTTCTCTTCATCTACATCTTATTGGAGACTTCCAAAAGACTAATTGGAGGCTTTTTATTTTTTATATATATTTTTAATGTTTAAGATGGTGTTTCACCAAAGTCTTGGTTTGTACTTTTCTGTCACTAATGTTAAGCTTTCTTTGAAGTACTTAGTGTCCATTTGCTTTCCTCTTCTGTGAAATGTCTGTTTATATATTTTGTGCCTTTTTAATTGGATTGCTTGTATTTTTATTCTGAATTTGAAGGCTTTCTTTATATATTATTAATTCCAAAATCCATTCATTGTATATATTGCAAATAACTTCTTAGAGTTTGTAAAGTTCTTAAAGTAAAAGTTTGTAAAGCTTCTTAAACTTTTTTTTCACTGTATTTAAGGCATCTTTTGATATACAAAAGTTTTTCAATGTAAATGTCAAATTGGCCGGGCGTGGTGGCTCACACCTGTAATCCCAGCACATTGGGAGGCCAAGGCGGGTAGATCACAAGGTCAAGAGGTCAAGGTCATCCTTGTCAACATGGCAAAACCCCATCTCTACTAAAAAATACAAAAAATTAGCCAGGTGTGGTGGTATGTGCCTGTAGTCCCAGCTACTTGGGAGGCTGAGGCAGGAGAATTGCGTGAAACTGGAAAATTAATGTTGCAGTGAGCTGGGATCACACCACTGCACTCCAGCCTGGTCACAGAGTGAGACTCTGTCTCAAAAAAAAAAAAATATATATATATATATATAAATATGGTGAAATTTACTAATGTTTTCTTTTATAGTTAATTTTTTGTGTATTATTCAAGAAATATTTCATGGTATCAAGTTCTAAAATATATTAACATTTATTTTCTACTAAGAGTTTTAGTTTCTATTTTTGTTACTTAAGTTATTCTATTTGGAGATAATTTTTGTATGTGGAATGATATAGGTATCAAAAATATGTATATATATGCTTTATAGAAAATTATTTTTTGAGCTTTAGTTATTGAATAATCATCTCTTTTTTTCCATTCATCTGTCAAACCACCAGTTTCATAAAGTTCCATGCTTGTACGGTTCTGTTTCTGAAATCTTTATTTTGTTGTATTGATAAATTTGTGTCTGCCTGCTTGTTGTGTTTATTGAGAGTGCCTCACAATGCCATAGAAACAAGGGAAATAAATGCAAACTCTAATAGGAACAACTTACAAATATAGACGTGTTGTAAGTAGTCACCTGTGTGATAGAGCTTTACTTAGATAGACTATAAATGTGTGTTGGACATAGGTTTGAAAATAGATGGGGATATTAAAAGTAATGCTAATAAAAATAAAGGATTAAAAGAGCTCAATTAATAACTATAAAACATGGGCCTGTCACTTGCAGAATGACAGCTATATTGCACGTCCTTTGGTGACACATATTTGGACTCTCGTCATCTTCTGCCCAGAACAGCTATTGCTACTCGGCAGGAAAAAGTGAGTTGCAGCTGCAGCCAGTACGCTTGCTTCTGCATCTTCCCATGGAGCAAATGTTTATGATTCTAGGCTGCTTCCCTATGCTGAGAATCCTTGCTCATCTTCAGTCTGGTTCTCACAACCACATTATTACATTGGTACTGGGAAACACTAATGTCAGCAAGAGAGGGGGTCTTGTGTAACAATTAATTTAGATTTTCAATATGCTCCTTCCATTTCACCTTTTGCTTGCAGACTGCTCTAGGTGTTTGAATTTCCAATATATATTCTCTTACATATTGCTCAATATTTGTAAGTTCTTCAAAAACTTTGTGATTCTAATTTGTTTTGTGAGCCTCTATGGCTCCATGAAAAAAGCAAATGCTTGCCTGATAGTGTACTAGGACGTTGGAATTGCATTGGAGTAACTTCTTACCTTGATATAATGTCTACCTCTGTACTAGTACTACACACTTTCAACCATCATAGCTTTATAATGATAATGGCTTAATGTTTAATAGGCTAACCCCATTCTAGAGTTCTCTTCATATATTCATGGTCATGTACTCTTTCAAACACATTTAAAAAATCATCTAGATTAATTCTCCTTATTGTTAAATGGAGTATATCTCTATGTATTACTGTATTGTTGAACATCTCTTAACAAGGTTTTGTATTTTCTTATGTGTATTTATTGGGTCATTTTAAGACTTTGTTAATATTTAATGATGTGTTTCATTTAGTTAAACTTTCTAATCATTTTCCACTGAGACACAGAAATTAGGTTACTTTTGTATATTAAGCTTATATCTAGCAACTTTAGTAATTTCTACTGTTGTTTTCAATAATTTTTTGGGAGATTGAAACAATTTCAAAATAAAACAATTATTATTTAAAAATAATAAAAGTATTAGTTTTCTACATTCTGGTGAGTATTTCATTCTTATAATTTCCTTTGTTTTCATCATATTTTACTGCTGAGGACCTTTTGTACAAATTTAAGTAATAACATTGAGCATAAATTATTCTAGTTTTAAAATAAATGCTGTTAATGTTCCCCAAATTTTTATTAGCTTTCTCTATATTTTAGTGCATACATTGTTTCAGGTAAATCTGCTTTATTTCTTGAATTACTGAGAGTGTTATTGTTACCTTATCCTAAATGTGTATTGCATATCCTTTCTGTAACTACTGAGATGTTCATATGATTTCCTCTTTTGTTCTGTCAATTATAACTTATTTTATAAATTGCAATTATTAATTATTGTATTAAGCAATACTTACAACTTAGAATAAATCTTTCTTTTTCTTTGTGTTTTTGTTGTTGTTGTTGTTTTTAGAGTCTTGCTCTGCCACCCAGGCTGGAGTGCAATGGCATGATCTTGGCTCACTACAACTTTTGCCTTCCAGGTTCAAGTGATTCTCCTTCCTCAGCCTACCAAGTAGCTGGGATTACAGGCTTGTATCACCACGGCCTGCTAACTTTTTTGTATCTTTTAGTAGAGGCATGGTTTCATGACATTGGTCAGGCTGATCTCGAACTCCTGATTTTGTGATTGCCCACCTCGGCTTCCCAAAGTGCTGAGATTACAGGCATGAGCCAGCTCACCCAGCCTCTTTTTCTTTCTCTTTCTTTCTCTCTCTCTCTTTCTTTTTCTTTACTTTCTCTTCTCTCCTTCCTTCCTTCCTTCCTTTCTTCCTTCCTTCCTTCATTCCTTCCTCCTCCTCCTTCTTCTTCCTCCTCCTCTTCCTCTTCCTCTTCTTCTCTCTCTTTCTTTCTCTCTCTCTCTCTTTCTTTCTTTTTCTCTCTTCTTTTAAAAATCTGGGCAGGTAAAGAGACACTTGTCAATCGCAATATTAAATTATTTTTATTACGTGCATATAATAGATTTTTCAATGTACTTTAAATTAACTCACAGCTTCTTATTATTATGTTATTTTTATAATGAAGCCCCCAGGAGATAGAACTTACACCAGATTATGATGTTCTAGGTAAATTCAAACTCTGTTAATCTCTGCTTTGCCTGTAGAGCTATGATTGTCTCTGCACTGGGATTTTGTGATGATTGTGAGACAGTGTACAAAGAACGTTTAATATATGATATATGCTATGCTATTGCAACACACAGATAAAAACATTTATGTATTTTATTGCAGAAGTTATTTAGTCACTAAAACTTTTTATTTGTGAATCTAGGGACCCAAGGTGTTTTTGTGTTTTATATTAATTTAACTCTGAATTTCTTAAGATTTACTATAATAACATGGCAGCAACTTTATAATATTATCAAATATTTAGGTGTTTTAAGAAATGTATCAAAGATACTTTATTATTTAGAAATTCTACTTAAAATGCTATCTATATGTTCACAAGTAGCTGATAAATTTTTCTTTAAAAATAACAAAATGTTTTCTATGCTTAAAATTGTCATTAAAAATAGTACTGTTATTATTTATTAATAGTAAACTAATTGCAGAGTTGTCCAATATCTCTAGCTTTTTTTTATGTATAATTGCAGTGATGCAGGATTTTGTCCTCTTAATTATAAAAACCTTAATGTTGTTGCAGTTGTTACGTGTGATGAAGAAACTTATTTCTCAAATCTCTGATTTCTCCCATCTCTCAAATATGTCTGCCCAATGAACATAACTCTAACTCAGATTCATGAAGTGGGAACAGGCAGTGATGCGCTGGGAGATGTTTTACAGGCTGCTCTCTGGAAACAAGAAAACAAACCCAATTCTTAGCGTTTGCTAATTTATCTGGCATGCATAGTCCTACAATAACAATGCCAAAGCCACCAACGTGCCAACACTGAACAAAGAGTTGCAAAGATGTGTACAGTAATTACTCAGAAGATGATTAGATCCAGATCCAGGAGATTTTTTTTTCCTCAAGAAAAGGCAAAGGAAACTATAATTGCTTCCTTGTCTCAGTAGCTTACCCATGCTCTTAAGTGAGAAGGCAAGCTCTTGGCATTTTTTTTTTTTTTTACATCTTGTAGGGTGTTTCATTACACAAAATTCTGAAACACGTTATTTCTACCCAATATTTGTTCACCAATACCCAAGGTGGTTGCCAAATACATTTAAACTTTCTATATTAAATCAGTGCAGCTCTATTTTCTTACTGTATTTGAAGATATATGTTCACCTTTTTAAGTTTTTTTTTTTTCTAAGCACGACTCTTCTTGCAGTCATTGGAGCATACATGGCCAACTTGAGACATCATACTTTAGAAGCAAAGTTACTTGGAATCACTATATCAGTCTCCTTCAGAAGGGAAAGCTTAGAATCTAATGGCAGGGCAACTTCTCACACAGGCATGGGCCAGTAACCCTTTGTTTAGAAGAAAGAGTGTAATCCTCTATTTTGTACTTTGAGGATTTAAAGATTAGAGTTGCTTGAGAACCCCAAAGCAGGAATTTCTATGGTGGCAAAGAAAATGACTGTCCAAGGTCCAGGAGTGGATGGTTTTTGGATTCCATCTTTACTCAGGGCTCTTGGGCTGTCTTGAGTGGGTGGGTGGAAGTGAATGAATTGAGAACTAACATGCAGCCACCAGAGCCCAATCATGGGCCAATTGTGTATCTGCTTTAACCAAGAGGGAGAAGTATCAACCCTACTCCATCAGTAACCATGACAATGTACGTAGGCCTTGCACCCCAGAGCTCTCAGAATGACTAAGTACTAGGTTGCTCTGAGCCCACTTTAAAGAGAAATGCAAGAAGGCATGAAGAGTAAAAATCACAAGTGAGTTAATGGTATCTCAGTGCTCTCTCTCCGGGTGTGAATATCTGATTATCTTTGATTTTTGTCTAAATTCCTAGAGATCTTAGGAATTCGGGATGACAGAAAGCAAGAAGGGAGAGCTACTGGACCCACTGTAAGAACGTAGAGGGAGCCCCAGTGATTAACGAGAAACAACATAAACCTTATTACATTTTATGAAGCAGTTCATGATAATTACACATGACAATTTTGTAGTGCTTACAATGGGCAAATACCATTAGACATGCCTTAATAAACAAGAAGATGTTACATAGATTGCGACTTTCCCAGGCTTATGCTTTAGAATAGATATTTTTCTAACCACAATTAATGCTGAAAAATCCATGACACTTAGGCTCCAATGGTGACCAACACTGCAAATGAGCTGCAAGACGGAGCTGGCAATGGACGGGTATGAAGGTCTCTGAGTTTCTTCCTCCCCAACTTCAAATTTGGCTGGTGCATGGATGGATGGAAAGCCTTCTCCTCATTAGGATTGTTTGTAGCAGAACATTCGTGCAATGCTGCCTAAGAATAGGTCCAAACGATGATATAAAAGATGGCTGTGGCTCCGATTAATCAATGGATTGAAAATGATTCAGAAAACACAAAGGGAGAATTAAATTAAGAGTGTGAAGGAGAGATAGACCCAGAGCATTAATTACATTGTCACTGAGCTTTTCCAAGAGCAGAATTTTAGAGTAGACTTTGGAGTATAGAATTATCTTATGCAGAATGCTTTTGCTTAATAAAAATTATTTTTTTAATATTTCTTGTTTTGGTATAATCCATTGACACTTGAATATTCTTATTTTCTTCTCTCTTTAAAGTTTAGCATTAAGAACGGTGATTAAAAGTATTATTTTACATCCATTAAATACTAAGATTTTTCAATGACTGAAGTATTTCAGAGCTTGTTTTGTAAATTAAATATATTCTCTCTGGAAGATGGTGTGTAAAAGAAAATAAAGGCAAAAAAAGAAGAGACACATTAAAACCATAAGAGAACGACCTAATTAAGACTGAAACACAGTGCAAATTTCATAGAATGCCTATATTACACAACATCTACATTAGTACCAAGTAACTTCTGTTTTGATTCATGTTGGTTCAATATGTACAAAACAAATTAGTAACAGTTGGGATGTTATTTTAAAGTGGGAACAGAACAATGAATTTCAGTAAATGCTAGTTCTGTTGTATTTGATGACAATTGTGCGTGTCCTTATCAGCTTATGAACAATTAGATAATTTCATCCAGGCTGTGAGTAAGCTTTCTTCTTCTACAATGCAACTGAAATGTTCCTGCCACTCTGTTCTCACAGCTCATGAGAACCCTTGGCTGGGATGCCTAGATGTCTTGAAACCTTGTAAAATGCTCTGATTTGATGAGAACAAGAGTCATTGCATATAAATCCCCAACTGGGTTTGAGGGTGCTCTACCAGAACTCCTTCACAATGCTTTCATTTCAGTAAGCAGAGACTTTCCATTTTGTTTCACATCTTTACATCTTGTACACAGTTATGATTAAGAACAGACTTCTTTATTAAATACATGATGCAGGGTCAATGTGTATATCACACTGGCATTTACTCTAAGTATCAAAACACACTTCATATTAAAATTCTAAACAGCCAAGTAGAATAGATTAGTGACAACATGTTTTTGTGATGTGTCCTCCTTTTTTCATGACATCTTGTATCATTAAATAAATATTTATTGAGTGTTTGCTGTGTTCCAGGCACTGTTTTAGGTGCTGGGGATATGGCAGTCAATTATAATTAATGTGTTAGGTTTCTGCTTCCATTTGCAATGTAGAAAGGAATAAAGAGTTCTGCTTCTAACTTAATAAGAGGAAGAAGCCAGGTGATCTATACAGACATATTTTTATCCAGGCCACAAGAGAGCTGATGTAACCAGGCAACTAAAGAAAGAGAATACCAAAGAGAAATAAATCCCTCCAAGTAGAGGCAAGCAAATGAACACTTGCATCAGGAAACGGTGCAGGATAAGCAAGTGGACCTTTTATAAGTCGACGTTGAGAAATTAGATAACTTAAGAAAAATTCCTGCAGATCCAGTGATGGATACGATGTCAGTGTGGAATAGCTGTGGGCTTCAGAAACAGGCAGAGTTCAAACTCATGCATAACCATTTTTTCCTGGGCCTTCCTCATGGGCTCATAAGAAAACTTACAGGCAGGAGAGAACTGAGGGAGCAGCACAGGCATGCAGTAATTATTGGAGGCTCCTGAAGGATGAGCACAGAACTTAACTGGCTTCCCCAGATGCATTCCCCTACAAAGCAAAATTTAAGTCAGCAAGTTGCACCAAACCCTCCCACTTCCAAGACATGAGCTAAGGTCCATTTTTGCTTGTGGAAGGTATAAACAAATATACCAGAGCAAAGAAGGAGCAATAATCAGTCCTGGGCCCAGCATCCTACACTAGTACCAAGCATAGGACTAATACCATTGGAAGGAGTATCAGAAAACTCCTTCCCAAGGCCAAGTGGAGGCACAAGTAAGAAGTTAACCACCATGTGAAACAGGTACAGCTGTGCTGAAAAAGCACACACTACCCCCACCGAGACTCAGGTGCATGAGGCCCACTTAGAAGCTGGTCTTAGCCAAGAGATACTCACTCCTGTCCCCAGCATAAGCCCAACACTAAATATCAATCAAGAGCTGTCTTCCCTTTTGAGAGGGTCAAAAACATGAATCTAACCCCACTCTTCACCTCACAGCAATGAAGTGCAGGACTAGCTGGAAGCTGAGAGAGAAATCACTGAATAAAACTATTTAGCACCTCATCTTCCACTGTAAACTCAAAGTTACTGAAACCTACTGCCAGGAGAATTCAAAACCTATGAGGCATCAACACAATGATAACAACAACAAAAACCCACTCAGCTCAACTCCTGATGGACTGACTCAACATCTTACACTGAGCTTGCCAGATGAGGCATGACTCTCCCCAGCTACATATGAGTGACCACAGTCTCCATTCTTTCTTTGTTTATACACAACATCTGACATTCAATAATATATATGTAATTATATATAATAATACATTAATTTTATATAATGTATATAGCCTGTCTATCTATCTATCTATCTATCTATCTATCTATCTATCTATCCATGGCTTATACAAAGGGAAGAAAACAACCCATGGTCCAGAGATAAAGCAATTGAGAAAGCAGAGTCAAATATAATGGGAATAAGAACTGTTATGAAGAGATGTTAAAATAACCATAAATGTTAAAAAAAATCTAGGAAAAAAGTGGGTGACATTTATAAACAGATGGAAAATTTCACAGAGATAGAAACAATACAAATAAGTAAACTGAGATACTAGAAATAAAAAAGACAATATCAGAGGTAAAGAGATTATTTGATGGCTTCATTATTACATCAGGAACAACTTAAGCAAATGAATATAGGTTAAAAAGAAATTATACAAACCAATACAGAAAAGAGAGAAAACATTAAAAAATGTAATACAATAACTGTCAGACAATTTTACCAGATTAAGATGATAATTAAAAATGCAGAATAAAAAAAGGGAATGAAACAGGAGTGATAGTGACCAAGAATTTTCCAAGATTAATGAAAGACATCAAACTACAAATCCAAGAAGCTCAGAAAACTTCAAGCAGAATGAAATACAATTACTTTATAAAGCACTTAGACATGGCACAGCCAATCTACTGAAATCCAAAAATAAAGAAGAAAAATAGATGAAGACAGAAAAAAAAAACCATTACATAAAATAAAAAAGACATACAAAACAACACAGTTTTTGTCAGAAAATGCAAGATAAGAGGCAATAGAATGACATCTTTAAAGTACTAAATGACCTTTGAAAAAAAAATATAGAATTATTTACCCAGAGAAAAAATATCTACAAATCAAGATTTAAAAAAAATAAATAAAATGGAAACCAAGAGAATTCAAGGCTGTCAGATATGTATCATAAGAAATGATAAAATCAGTTCATCAGGCAGCAGATTTTTGACACCAGATATGAATTTGAATCTCTAGAAGGAAAAAATAATCACCAAAAATGATAAATATAAATGTGAATATATGATACATATTTTTTCCAGAGATAATTTATTTTATATAGTAAAAATGGTAACCACGTATTATAAGTTTAAAGCATAAGTAAAAATATGACAAAATTATACAGAGGATAGGAGTTAAGAATTGAAAATATACTATTGTAAGGTTCTTATACTGTATGTATATATACTTAAACTGTGTGTGTATGTGTGTGTGTGTGTGTGTGTGTGTGTACATATATATGGTTAAAATTTAGGGGAGATTGTTATAGTCAAATATGTGCTTTATAGATTATAGAGCAAGCAGTACAAGAAAACTATGAATTAGGGCAGATTGTTATTAGTCAAATATGTGCTTTATAAATTATAGGGCAGGCTGGGTGCAGTGGCTCATGCCTGTAATCCCAGCACTTTGAGAAGCTGAGGTAGGCAGATCACCTGAGGTCAGGAGTTAGAGACCAACCTGGACAACATGGTGAAATCCTGTCTCTACTAAAAATACAAAAATTAGTTGGGCGTGGTGGCACACACCTGTAATCCCATCTACTCAGGAAGCTGAGGTAGGAGAATTGCTTGAACTTGGGAGGTGGAGGTTGCAGTGAGTCAAAATTGGTACACTGCACTCCAGACTTGGAGACAAACCGAGACTCCATTTCAAGAAAAAAAAGGAAAAAAAGAAAAAAAAAATTATAGGGAAACAAGTAAAATAAAAAGAGAGGTATAACTAATGAGTTAGCAAGCTAATAGCAAAAATTAAAATGGAAAAAGGATAAGGTGGAACAGTAAGCAGGAAGCCAGGAGATAAGGCAAATTGTGGCCCAGTGTGGCTATGAAGACATGAGCAGAGAGAAAGTCAAGGGAGATGTGAATGTGGACCACCTGCATGTGCCCAGATGGGAGGCCAAGAAGGATTCACTGGCATTCAGGCTGCTACTGAGACTGTAGTGCTGGTCCTATTTGTGGAGCAGCAGAGGGCATATCTAAGGTCTACTGCTAGTGCCTGGTACAGGGATTCAGAGGCTATTTAACGGAGAGTATCAGCTGAGCACAGCAGGAGGCCTAGGCATCAGTGTCCAGGACAGCCCAACTCCATGTCTCTAAAAAAGGTGTCTGGGAACATTTTGGTAGAAAAATTACTATTGCTACAATATGGATTTAGGAGACAAATACATCCTCAGCTTTCACACCCAATCCATCACTTAAATCATACCTTTTACCCGAAATTGTCCAAGATCCTAGAGAATTTATAAAGTCAAGTTCAGAAGCAGGCTACTTTCATGTCTAATTCAAGAAGAGGCAGCCCTGGAATCTGATCTGTGCCCATCATCTTTGCTTCAAGCAACTAGGCCCCACTGTTTTAACAATGTTAGGCTGTGCCATCTGAAAGGCAGGCTGTCTGCTCCCAAGCCTGGTTCACTGGTCCGGGTTGCTGCTTAAGCCACCCAATGTCCTTGATGTGGGGATGCGCCCTTTTATCTGTCCTCAATGTGGAGCTCTGTTTTCACCTCCTCTTTACCCCATTGGTGAGGAAGGAAGTCCCACCCTCTAGTTATGGAGATTGTAGAATACATGACTGGTGAGGTGGGCCACGTTTTAGTAGCTACATATGCTCACAGCTTGAGGAGGAGTACAACAGACAGCAGGTGGGGCCACAAGGAGACTGCACGTGGGAACAAACAGCATCTGTGGGAGGCTTCAAGAAGGTGGAGTGACTGCTGGTTCCCATGTGTCTTAGGCCATTTGGGCAGGGTAACAAAATGTCATAAACTGGGTGGCTAGTAAACAGCAAACATTTATTTCTTACAGTTCTGGGGGCTGCAAAGTTCAAGATCCAGGCACTGGTAGATTTGATGTCTGGCAAGGGCAGTCTTCCTGGTGGATAGATGACACCTTCTCATTGTGTTCTCCAGTGGGGGAAGAGGCTCCCTTAGCTCCCAGAGGCCTCTTTTATAAAAGCCTTAATGTCACTTAAAAAAAATTGAGTACACAACATTTATTGAAGGGAAATTCCCAATAAATTTATACATTTCTTGAGACAAAGCACTTTTAAATCATTCCCTCCCCCCATAATAAAATAAAACTCTAAGGAGATATAAAATGTATGCTTTCTTTTATAACAAACTAGGCTTTGCCTTAATTTTTACTGTTTTCTATTGTCAGAAAGTTGAATTGCATAAGGTCCCTTTCTACCTCATCACCTACCAAGGCGGATGCTCCTAACACCATCAACTTGGGGGTGAGGATTTCAACGCATGCAGTTGGGGAGACACAAACATTCAGACCATTGCACTGAAGGAGTATGCCATTGGCTTGACGGAATCATTCTGTGGGCGGCATGAATGTGAGACTCACCTCTCAAGGATAAGCAAGAATGTACCTGGTTCCCCTGATAAGGAGCATTGTTTGGCCAGAAGACTTTATCTACTGAAGCAAGTGGGGAAGACAACTTGCAGTGAGAAATAGCGATGTCAGTTTCATCAGAGTTCAAGGTAGCACATAATATTGGGCTTTAATTTTAGGCCTCACACTGTAGGCTCCCAAGGTTTTAGGTGTCACAGTCCACCCCAAGGATGCTGAGTCAGGAGTAAGTCTTAGATTTGCCATCTTAGTGACACAGAATTAGTGTCTCCTGTACTTCTCTTTGGGAATTACAACTTAAGCCCTCAGCAGAGTTCCTTGTAAAATTCAAAAACCAACACATCCCGATGATGTTCTCTTGCTTAAATCACAGGACTCTGCCCATTCTTCTCTATAACTTTAGGGGGCCATCCACTCACCCTTCTTGCCTCACCATCATCAACCCATCTTATCTGAAAAGTCCTCAAGTGATATCAAGAGGTCCACACCTCTCCTCTGATATTGCCAGATTCAAAGACTAAATGAAGATTTCTGGCATCTCTCACTAGAGAAGAGAAATAATAAAAATATAACCACAGCAGGTTATCTCATTATGAAAGGCTCCCACTTACTAATGAATAAATAGCATCACAGAGGGAGGAGGCATTTGCCATATTATCATGCTGTTGAAAGTTAAACCCTGAAAGTTTTGATGTTTTTTTACCATTATGCCTGTCAGTGCAATAATTTACACATGCATAATTCATACAATATTTACCCCATGTACCGAACAACCCACTCATCTGCTTAGGAGTTTGGGCCTGGCAATTTGGTATGTGCTTTGCGGAAGAATTTTTTTTTTCCTCTCTTTTTTTTTTCTTTTTATTTTGCTTTAAGTCCTTTTCTTTTGATATCACTTGAAGTCACATATCTGGTGTCTCACCTGAGGTAAGATGGCCTATGGTGACCTCAGGCAACTGTCCAGGTTTGCTACTGCTTTTTAATCCACCATATGTCTATTGCAGAATAGCCTGGGCTCTTTCTGGGGTAGCTTAATTATCAGAGCTAGAAGATGTCAGGACTCTTACTTCCTATGCATAGCATTTACATAACATAATTTCCAAGATTCTAGAAGTCCAGACTAGATTCAAGGGGTGGGAAGGTAGAGAGGCTATACTTCTTGAGGGAAGGAGCCAAACATTTGGGTGACACTCTATTTATTATGCTGAATTTCTAGAAATGAAGTGTTACAATAAGTAGGTAAAGAGTTATTTCATCCAAAGATGCAGTAGATGTTCTGATTTAGTTGTTTCATTGGATATCCATAATCCATGAGCTCATTTCAAACTCAACAGATTTTTAAAAATTAAATGTTGAGTTCTTCAAATATTCTATATAAGATCTTAACAAATAAACCACTCTAGTCCTTATTCCACAAAGGGACCTATCACAGTTTTCTAGCTGGTTATGCTTTTATTCTTATATTGCCCGTTTGACAAGTACCTACCTGAGTACTTTAAGAAGAGGGTTAAATTCAAATTGATAGAAGGCCAATGACATGGCTAAATCTTGAAGCCACATGGTCCCTTTCAGCAAGAGAGGATAGGACATTGTGGCTTTGAAAACTATGGGTTCTGATACTGACACATCTAATGAATCTGAAAGTCATTAATGATCTCTATGTCATTTAACTACTTTGTCTATTTCCTCATTGAAATGGGATGTAATGATGATAATATTACTGGTTGTTGGGGGGTTTAAATTAGATATTTATGAATAATCTCAAAATATCAGTATTCTGTATTTCAGATGTTCTGTTACTTCTGATAAACTCATACTGCAAGCCTACTTGTTTTGAAGGACTCTGCTCCTTCAGGAAAATTATTTTTGTAACTGAGCATCTAAATCCCTTCTAATCCTCTTGATTTTACTTTAATCTCCGGAACTGATTTTGTCCTTAGAAGTAGAGTTTGTTTGAAAGCACTAGCAGAATGATCCCTGAATTAGGAAGGGCTCTGCTCTCCCTTCACCTCATGATGCAAAAGTGATGGTTCTCCAACCACCACCTAGAACCCAGGCTAGAGACGACAGAAACTTCCCCAGCACAGACTGAAAACCCTGTCCAGGGGGAGTGTGAGCTCCTCATCAGGCTCCCTGTAGCGGTCGCTCTTCTAGAACCCTGAGTCACTGCTTTAAGAGGTGTTTTGTTTTGTTTTGGTTTTGGTTTTGGTTAAAGAGTCATGAAACACTTTCTTCATTGCTTTCCACTTAATTAAAAACTAAAAATTGCAAACCATTTTCAAAAATCACCTAATAAAGTACAATTTTAAGGATGTCTAAAATGGCAAAACACTAGTTTTACATACGTACCATGCATATTTTTTTTGCCTATATTATAACCAAAAATTAGGGGATTTCTTAACCCTGTTTTTCTCTTTCTTAGAAACTTGGAGAGGAGATCCTTCTAATTGTCTTTCTGTTTTTTGAAATGTCCACTTTCTCTCTGAAGAATCTTGTAGGTGTTGATGATATTAATTTCGTAATTTAATTTAGTGATAATAGAAAATGTTACTATGTTTCTTGAATAGACAGAATATCTGAAACAATAAATGTAAAATATTGTGTCTATGAAAGTTGTCAGTACCAAAATGGAGTCCTTCTGTCAAACCGTAACAAAACGGAGCAGAGAGTGACTGGAAAGTGTCCTCACGCACACCTGCCTGACAAAAGGAAGTGTCACAAGATTCTGCAGAAGCCAGAACCAGCACTGAGCCTATGTCTATCTGCTGCAGCCCAGGGTCCCTGGTTTTCTAGTACATCCTGCAGAAAAGTACCCCTCTTGTAACTGTTGCACCTTGAGTTCCTGTTATTTCAGAAAGTTCCAAGATGAAGCTCAGTCCTGGGGAAAAAAAAAAAAAAACTGTTTGGATGCAGAGATGCCTGAGTTGGAGACAATCTTTGGCCAATGGCCCTCACTACCATACTGAAAACCCCCGCCCGGGGGGAACTTACCCACCATTTTCTATGCATGCGACGTATCTAGAAGCGTGATCAGTGATACCTGCACTGCCTTCACTGTACCTCAGTGTATGATGACTCAGCTCACCAGCCCAATAATGCCCACATCTTTGCCTTTATTCAGGGAGGCACTGTTTTGGGGAATTATCCCCAGTGTCCTCCATACTTGGTGCAAGTAATGAAATCCCATTGTTTAATCCTCCTTGGCTCTGGCCATTGAATTGTAACCCTCCAAGTAATAAAACTTACTCATTTTGTGGGCAACATTATGAGGACATCTGCCCACCAGCTGCCAGTTTCTTTAATGGACTAACAATGACACCACCTTATTGACCTTGTAGCCAGGATAATTGTTTCAGACAAGGGAGGTCACCTCCGTCATTTTGCTTTACACACCCTTGCCTTCCTCTGCCTCACTGGATGGACTTATGCTTTGTCATAGATGCCTCTACCAAATTGCAAGCCCCTGCTATTCCCAAACAAATTCTTGATTTTGGAGAGTCAATCTCTCTGCTGTTTATTTTAGGTTGGTATATCCCTAATCAGAGAACATAGAAAAAGTTTTGGTTTCTCAGTTATAAAAACAACAGACAGAATTTTACACCTCACTCCTTGTCACTCCTCCTGTGTTTGCTCATCTCTGTAAATGAGAACACTGTGCCTTCTGAGGTTCAGGTTTAACTCAGCCTTGCTCTTATATCTGGGCAAAAGGACCCCTCCCTTTGCCTTTGGGACAACCTCACTCTGGCCTCATTAGGCTCTGTCTTTCCCCACAGTTAGAGTATACCCCCTCCAGGCCCATTTGCATACCCAAGTCCCCATAATTTCTGTCCCCAAATGACCCAGGTATACTTCTGAAACCTGCATAGATTCTTTCCTGCATCAGCAGCCACTGTGTTAACCCCTACAGGAATGGGTGGCTGCAAGTCAGGTGCTTGTGATGGTTTGAGATGGGAGTTTGGACATGTGGCCCTGGATGGCCATAATTGTGTGAACTAGGTTCTTGTGTGCCTATTGTTACCAGAAGACAAAGAAAGCAGGTCCAGGGGCTAGCCTCCAGAGGAGTCTGAGAATTCCTCCTTGGAACCTGGTTTTCCTGATCTTTATGAGGCTATATCTGTCAAGGCTGAAAGTCGCTACGTGCGTGTATATAGATTATACATGCACACAAATCATGATAAACAGACTATTCAATATATATTAAATAATATATACTTATTAATTTAATGCATATAACTTATAAATTTAATAATTATAACTTAAATATTTAATATATATTTTTAAAACTTGTTTACTTGGTTTATTAAATTTTAGATATTTATACAGATGGTTACTGGAATCTCCTTTGAGTTCCTGCTTCGGACCCTATAAATGGAAGGGCTTGGCTAAAAAAGAGTTCTCTCACTTCCTTCATCCAGACTACAAAGTATATGTCTTACATCTCCAAAATGTATCACAAATCCATTCTCTTTTTCGTACTTCTTTGGCCTAAGGCCGTGTCTCTCCTTGCCTGGAGAAACCTCCCAAATTCTCTGCCTTCTGCTGTCTTCTGCATGTTCCAGCAGGATCTGATAGTAACGTTCCCCTTCCTTAAAATCCACAGCTGATTTTCTACCACTTTGTGTTTCAGACGCAAACTTTATATTTTTATAATTGTTCTAAATGGACAGAAAAGTTGTAAAGACAATACAATGTCTTTACTCCTTATACCCAGTTCCCTCTAGTATTCACATCTTACATCAGGGAGATATTTTGTCAAAACCAATAAAACAGCATTGATGTCTTCATGTTAAATAACTCTATACTTTATTCAGATTCCCTTGGTATTTACCTAATATGCTTTATTTTATTTTTTTTGTTCCAGTAACTCATTCAGGACATTATATTACATTGTGTCCTTAGGTCTCCTTAAGCTCCTCTTGGCTGTGACACTTTCTGAGACTTTTCTTATATTTGATAACTTTGAGAGTTTGATAAGTATTCGTTGGGCATTTTGTAGAATGCCCCCCAACTGGGATTTGTCTAGTGTTTCTCTCATGATTGCGCTGCTGTTACGGGTTTGGGGTGGAAGACCACAGAGTTAACGTGCCCTCATCAGGGTATTATATTGAAACTGCTTTGCAAAAACTATGACACTGGGAGAAGTCTAGTATGGCTGAATCCATCTTGTTTCTAGCCTCACAGGCTGGCTGTCCTCACTGATTGCTGGGCAGAGGCCAAGCTAACCAGAGAGGAATGTGGAGTTCAGCTTTAAAGCAAGTATGATAATAATCCCTCCCTAAACTTAGCCCCATCCTTGCTAATAAAAGTCAACAAGATTAGGATTATGGGAAAGGCCTGAATTCTGCTAAAATGTAGGCATAGTTCAGCCATTGTTCCAGAGGTCACAAAATTTATAATGTCCCCAGGTCCTCCTATGAATAACATCACCATTATATAACCTAAGGTTACGCTTTTGAGATTTTTCCCAGATTTTTGCATTCTGATTCTGATAACCAGCTGACCCCACCCAGACCCAGGAATCAGGATTCAACCCAACCTTTGGCCTCTACCGAGAGGCTGACTCACACACAAGGAACATTTTCCACATCCCTATGATTTCTTTCTCAATCAATCTGCATTCCACGTTCCTTAGCCCCCTACCCACCAAACTATCCTAGAAAAACCTTAGCCTCTGAATTTTCAAGGAGCCTGATTTGAGTAATAACTCCAGTCCTTCCCTCAGGCTAGCTCTGGATTAATACAACTCTTTCTCTACTGCAGTACTGTGGTCTCTGCAAATTGGTTTTGTCTGTGCAGTGAGTAGAAAAAATCCATCAGCCAATTATAAATTGGAGAATACAAACTATCAAGATGACTTACCACTGTTGATACAGACATACAGGCATGGATTGACTTGTTAAGATAATGCTTGTTGCATTTCTGTGAAGGTACACTTTTTTCCCCCTTTTCCACACTGTTTACTATGGAGGTGAGTTGCTAAGTATAGCCCACATTTAAGGAATGGTGATTTATGCTCAGTCTCATTGAGGGCAGAGTATCTACACGAATTGTTTAGAATTCTGTGGTGTGGGGGAAATTAGTCTCTTCTTCGTCCCATCACTTTTCTGGATAAAATCAAAACTCCTCATTTTGACAAATAAAGCCACCATGTATGTGTCCCTGCTCAGCTCCCTGACCTCATTTCCTTCCACCCCACTCACCCTCCCTGTGCTGGGATCACACCGTCCTTGCCTTCTCTCATCCATATTGAGCTCACTCCACCTCAGTACTCAGCACAAGCTGGCCTACATCCAGCACACTCTGCTCTTCCTCTTAGTGAAGACTGGGACAGGCTAGATGAGCTGTCTCAATGCCTGCAACACCAGAGCATCCTCCTAATTGTCTTCAGAGAGCTTGTCAATGTTTGCTGTGTGTATACATTGTCTCTTCCCACAAGAATACACATTTAGGAAACCAAGGTTTGGCCTGATCTTTAAATTGAAGGAGATTTATTTGAACATATATTTACATATACTGTGAATATATGGAATACATGAATTATACACACACACATGTGTCCCTCAATAGCCAAGGGACATTAGGTCTAGGATCTGCTAGATATACCAAAATTCATGAATACTCAAGTCCTTTATATAAATGGTATAGTATTTGCATATAACCTGCACATATCATTCTATAGACGGGTGCTTCAAATCGACCCTAGAGTACTTACAATACTGGAACCCATAGATATAGTGGGCTGACTGTGCGTGTGTGTGTGTGTGTGTGTGTGTATGTGTATGTGTGTGTGTGTGCAGTGTGTGTGTATGTGTGTGTGTGTATGCTATATATATGTATTAGAATTCTCCAGAAAAACATAACTAATAGAAGATATAGTTACATATATATTAAGAGATATAGATAGATAGACATACAGACACACAGACAGATTAAGGGAGAGTTATTATGGGAATTAGCACTCAAGATTCTGGAGTCTGAGAAGCCCCATTATGGATCATCTGCAAACTGGAGAATCAAGGATCCCAGTGGTGTGGCTGAGTCCAAGTATTAGGGCCCCAGATCCAGGCATGCTGATGGCATAACTCTCAGTGTGAGCTCTAAGGGCCTGAAAGGCTTCTGGTTCTAGTCCTAGAGTCTTGAGGCTGGAGAACCTGGAGTTCTGATTGGTTTCCCAGATCCACAAAAGAGAGCAAAGCTTCCTCTCCTCTTCTCTGCTGTCTTGTTCTATCCAGGCCCTCCGTTGATTTGTGGTGCTCACCCACTTTGGATAGGGGCAGATCTTCCTTACTCAGTGCACAGGTTCAAATGCTAATCTCTTCTGGAAACGTCCACCTCTGGGACACACCCAGAGATAATGCATTACCAGCTCTCCAACTGTCTGGGTATTGCCTAACCCAGCCAATTTGACACCTAAAGTCAACCAGCACTATATATGGCTACCATTTCCTTATCTGAAATTCAGAGAAGATACTAGCCTTAGAACTCTCTCAAATGTATCATACTTGATTTTTCTTGCTGTGTCATTTGTTATCTCTAAAGCCTGTGTAAAAATCTTGCTTCTTGCTTCTTATTTGATGCATGAAACTGGGATATTCATGAGTCAATCGAAAATCACTCATCCAAAGATTTATTTTTCTTTGTGGTCATACAATAGTAAACTTTGAGGAAAGAACTAAATCTAATATAATTGGTACTAGAAACTGGTCAATTGCCGTACAATGTAAGTACTATATCAACCATACCTGCAATTTTATCTATTGCATGCATTTTTATTTTCATAGATAAGCTATTAAAAAGTTAGAAATTACATAAAATCCACCATGATAATAATCTCTAAAAGTGTTGTGTATGTCTTTCTAGGAGTGTTTTTTATCCACATTCTTTGCACATAATTGAAGAATCAGAGATGAAGTCTAAAGCAATTTTATTCCCCTGACAAATTACAGTAGATGTGATGGAGCTATCAACAAAACGTCACTTTCTTTTCTTTGGGAACATCTTGTCCCCAAAGCCAAGGTCTGGGCCAGGTATTTGAGACCTGTCATTTACAGCCAGACATCTAGAAAGCTATGTTTTCAAGTCAGTAAATCTTTTTTTTTTTTTTCTGAATATAAGTGGCTGGCATATTCATTTTGGTCTTGCATTTGGAAAATATTTTTGTTTGTTTGCTTATTTATCTATTACTAGATGGTTTTACTTTTTGCTCCTGGAAGACATAATAAATCTGGGAGAATTTCCTCAAAGATTCCAATAGCACAATCCTAGGAGATTAGCTCCCTTGTTCTATGTCTGAGAAGATGAAAGGCAGATTTAGTATTTATAAACCATGCTTTATATTATACCAAACAAACATTTCAGTTAAGTTTTTACCTACCTTTCTTGCTGTGAACAAACTTACAATCTACATCCACATAATGCTAAGGAAATTTCTCAGATTCCTATCAAAACCTCACTGTCACAAATAGGGTAACTGAGTTCTATCAGAAATATAGTAAAAATAGCTACTTTTCATTACCCGATGAGATGATGGACAAAATAGTAAATGGGTTTTAGAGATGACCGTTTGCACTCAAGTTCGAAGGTGCTGAATGGGCGATCCTTGCTGCCATCCCTGGGCCTCTCCTGCGTTTCAGAGCTACACAGATTGAGGCTCCCTCGTGTGTAGTAAACAGGGCTGTGGACAAAGGTTTCCTTGCAAAGCTGAAGTGAGCATGAAACGAAATGAAAAGTTCAAAGCATGATGGATGAGCCGTCCCTGCTGAAGGTCACACTTTTGCCAGCAAACCTAGGAGGACCATGGAGAATAAGCCACTCACAATGAGCCAAAGTGATAAAAAGTTAGAATGACTTTGTTTTTCAAGTTCAGTCCCCATGCTTCCATGCGGGCACCGCGTGGTTATTACTGGTCTGTGTGCTAGGGGTGACCACGACACACAACCCCCCAGAGGTATGCGAGCTCAGGCGACGGGCTGCGGGACGCATAGCTCCCCTCCAGTTTGCTGTTGTCATTACTGTTGTCAGTGTTGGTCTTATCAGATCTCAAAAAAAGAAAACTAAAATGGCAAACAGATTCAGACAACATGCCAAGTGGTGATGATAATCTGGTCAGTACTGGTGGCTTGGCAGTCAAAACATGCCATTCAGGATTTTTAAAAAGTGGATTATGATTTTGGATATGAAGATTCCTCTGGGAATATAAAATCACCTAGATTGTGTACTGATTTGCATATATGCAAAATGGGGTAAGTGTGGAATGGGGGCAGGTCTACCAGGATATGTGAAACTATCAGGAGTTTCACCATGACCATCGTCAGAGCGTGATTACACATGTCCAGGGTCTCCGGCCACAGAGCAGAGGGTGGGAACTGCTGGAGACAGAGGCCTGACAGACACAGGTTAAAATTGTGCAGGGAGAACTGCCATTAAAATAGAAAAAACGAAAATCCAAGGAAGCGTTGGTTTAGTGAAAGGATGATATTAATTTCTACTCAATGGGAAAGTGAGTAATAATGGCTCAAATGCAGAAATAATTGCATGTATGCATAGAGATTACATGGTCCTCGTGAAGTAATTTCTCAACTTTTCTCAAGTGTGTTGCTTGTAATAATTGCCCCCACATGCAGAACCAAGCAGAGGATTTCATATGTGGAGTACTCATGCTAAAGAAACCTAATAAGAAATGTTTGCAACTGAACTGAAAGTTGTTTTTAATTGTTGGCTGTCATTGTTTCTATGTTCAGCCATTCCTGTCCAGCATAGGCGCTGATCTATGAAATGTTCTTTACCTTGAGCAATTCCAGTGAGGTGGAAAGATGTCTATAGCGTCCCATGAAAATTAGCCTGAGAAAAGTAGTTGCAAGCAGAAATAAATGGAAAGAGATTGAAAGGTAGAATGCAAAGGAATCAGGAGTGAAGAGGAGAAACATGCATGGGAAGAGGTGCCCAGAAAAAAAGACGAAGTCCCTGGTCTTCAAGTCACTGGCATTTCCTGTTGTACCTGGCAGGTATTCTGCATATGCCATCACATTGAAACATGAGGACAGACAAAATGTCAGTGACTTCTCCCAACTACACAGGCTGCTGCTAGAGTTATGTGAAGTCCACTGTTAGAAGCAAATGCCAGGTCATGAAGACTGAGGCTGGACGTAAATTCTGTCTGTGACTCTTTCAAAGCTCCATGTTCTTCCTGCATGTCTGGAGCCACGGGGACAGTCTTCACTGGGACTCTTTGAGTTCATCGTTTGCACTGCTTGAATCAAGCAGGTGTTACATATAAACAGAGTTTCAGCATTTGATCTTCTCCTCTGTACCGGAAGAAACTTTTTATATGGTTCAAAAGACAACCGGGTTACAAAATGAGTGTGCTTTTAATACAAAGATTACCACATAATGATTATAATAATATAATGAATACCACCAACGTTTCTTGGAAATAGCAGGCACACTATATCTTTATGTTTACTAATACCTAGAAACTATCTTGTTCACTATAGTATTTAAATTATAAATAATCATAGTGTTATTTTATATGTGCTACATGCACTTTGTAAAATATTTCGATTACAGAATAATTAAGACTTTTTAGCAATATTGGATATGTTATCAAATGACTTATAACACATACATAACCATATTAAAATTTAGAATCCAATATAAATGGTAATAAATTGAAGCAATGGAGGTGACAGATAAAAGATAAGACACTCTCAGATGCTCAGGCAGAGTGTGGAAGGGCCATCTCACAGACAGTCACATAACACTCACAGAGTACTGCGGATGTAAACATCAGCTTGCAGATATGGCTGGTCAGCCGTCATCTGGGGTTGGCCAAGTTCCCACTTCAAACAATAGAGCTGTTCATGCTTGCAATACCTGTGTAACATGCTCTCTTTACCCATTCCCTTTTATATATTGCTGCCTTCATAATTAACAGCTATCCACCAGTTTCAAGGTGTTTTTTTTTTTTTGTTTTGTTTTTGTTTTGTTTTAATATATAAAGTTAGATGAAATCTTATGAGGAGTAACTCAATGAGTCGTTGAAGAGTTTCACTGGCCCTAACTAACATAAAGCAAAGGGGAAATTCACCATGTGTGTATCTCAGGCATATGGTCACAACATGGGGACTGGGGAGGCCAAGGAAAGAAAGGATGAAAGACTGAGAACAATTTCAAATACCAAGAGAAATCCTTTTGGCTAAGAATAATGTACCTTCTGTGTCTTTCAAAAATTTCCATAACAGATGGACTGCTGGGACTCCCTCCCCACAGAAAGTTAAAAACAGTAGGGCCGATTTCAATTACGCACTTGGATTTTGAGAAAATGGAGGAATCGGTCCTTACATTTTCAGTGTTTAAATGGACCAGGAAACTAAGTCATCAGCTGAGATGAAGTCAGCATTCCGCATGCACATGAGAGCACAGCACACAGTACACAGTCAGTAAGCTGTGCAGTCAGCTTTGTGCATGCGCAGGAGAGCACAGCGAACAGGCCACACTTAGTAAGGCTGTGGGGTCAGGATTCCTAGTGCACACGAGGGAGTGGCATGCAGAACACAGTACGCTGTGCTTCTGTGAATGCCGACTTCATGGACTATCATGGCTTTGAGAAGACTTAGAAATGTGTTTCTTCACTGCCGTCACCTTTTCTTTTCCACTTTATGCAGTGCAATTGTGAGAACTGCAAGAAGTTGTAGATGGAAGTTTATCCTTTAGCGCTAAGCTTAGAAGGTCTGAGACACGCTCTGGTCTCCTTCCTGCTCTCTCAGCGTGAAGCAGATCAAAACTCAGCTCCTTGTGTGACACGAGTGTGTTAACATCTGTTCAGTTTTACAAATCTTTCTCCTTCTTTTTCCATCAAAAAGAGAGTGCCTTCCAATTAGTCCACCTGACTGACTGAGTCTGCAACACATTTTCGGCAGGAGGAGCTGTCTCTCCAAGGGGGTTATGCACTTTTCTTTCCTTTCCTCTTCTTTTTTAATCTCAGTGGAGAAAATGAACATCACATGGTGGAGAACGGCCCATCATGAGTCTGCTCTGGGACGGCTCCCTTCCCTTGACACCCACATAAGTTACTAAGTGCTTCCCTGCCTGCCAACGTTGTGGGGTAATTTTCACTGCGTTTCTGACTATCCTTTTCCAGATGCTGGTCGGAAGGCACCGGGGAGGGGAGCCCACCTGCTCCCTCTGCACACTCATGGATTAGAATGCCGTTAAGCAAACTCAGGACCCCTGAAGAATAAAGAGAAGGCAAGCATAAAAGAATGAGTTAAACGTTTGGGTCAGTTCTTTTCACAGTTATTTAACTGTGGTCTTTATAAGCGTTTGGCAGTGGGGAGCGGCAGAGGAGTACTAGGCCAGGGGCCCAGGCCGAGCTCTGTCTCCAAGGCCAGCACCGTGTATCAGGGCCCCTAGTGACCCTGGGTCCTGGCCTGATGGCTAAATAAGAATAAGAGTGCCCACGTCAGGATGAGCAGAGACCAGGAAATTCAGAAAGGCATGCTAGTCTTCCTTCTTCTTTTACTTAGCATTCCCTTTTTCCTCGTCCCTTCCTGGTTTTTATTGCTTGTTGTTTTTCAACGTTTAAAGCACATTTTTATTTTTTTTCTTAAGACACTTGGGAAGACTTCTGATACAATGTCATTAATTCTTAGTGGTGGTGTTTACATCATTCTTAGAACTTTTCTGTACTTTAACTATATTCTCCAAGCAAAAAGGAAACTCAACTTAAACAATGCACCTGAAGGTGATTTAAAAACTGCAGTGATCTGCAAAGGTAGAATCATTTGGCACAGGAAGGAGTGAAAAAGGACGGTTTATCCAAATCCTAGCCTGTTAAAAGGATCTAAGCACTAATCTTCCAAAACCACCCCTGAAAATGAAAAAAAAAAAAAAATACACCAGGTCTCAAATCCAAAGTTTAGGAAACATAAATGCTTAGGTTAAAAGGCTTGAAACAAGGAATTTCTGCATCTCATTGTAATGTAACCTCTCTTTTCTCATAGGTCTGCTGGTTGACTTGCTACACACACCTACTTAGATTGTGACCTCATTTCGTTATTTCTGAGAATCTTTTCTCAGTTCCAGAAATCATCTGTTTGGGAAATGACCTTGATCATGTGCAGAATCCTATGTTGTAAAGGGCGGCAATGGGCATGATTAATATGGCAGAGATTAGTGGGATATTAAATAGCAATCACCTCTCTGTTCTAGTATTGATAAGTGTCCAAAATTTTACGAAAAACGATTCTTAATTTTTTACTGAATTCAGCACTCTCTTACCTCTAGTCACCCACACAGAGTCACCTGAGACCCACTGCACAACCTGAAGCTCAGTCTGCAGCATATTAAGTGATAACACGTGAAAAATAATCCCCTTATTAGAATCGTTTCTTTTTTTGAAAATTTTATTTTATGTTCTGGGGTGCAAGTGCAGGATGTGCGGGTTTGTTTCGTAGGTAAATGTGTGCCATGGTGCTTTGCTTCACCTATCAACCCTTCACCGAGGTATTAAGCCCAGCATGCATTAGTTACTTTTACTGATGCTCTCCCTCCCCTCATCCACCCCCAACAGACACCAGTGTGTGTTGTTCGCCTCCCTGTGCCCGTATGTTCTCATTGTTCAGCTTCTCCTTATAACTGAGAACATGGTGGTGTTTTGTGTTCTGTTGCTGCATTTGTTTGCTGAGGATGATGACTTCTGGCTCCATCTATGTCCCTGCAAAGGACGTAATCTCCTTCCTTTTTATGGCTGCATAGTATTCCATAGTATATATATCATATTTTTTTTGTCCAGTCTATCATTGGTGGGCATTTGTATTGATTCCGTGTCTTTACTATTGTGAATATTGCTGCAATTAATATACGTGTATCTTCATAATATATTTATATTCCTTTGAGTATATTTCCAGTTTGGGATTGCTGGATCAAATGTTATTTTTGATTCCAGGTTTTTGAAGAATCATAGCACTTTTTCCACGGTGGTTGAACTAATTTACATTCCCACCAAAAGTGTGAAAGCATTCCTATTAGTCTGAAGAAGCCTCACCAGCATCTGCTGTTTTATGACCTTTAAATAATCGCCACTCTGACTGGTGTGAGATGGTATCTCATTGTGATATTGATTTGCATTTCTCTAATGATCAGTGATGTTAAGCTTTTTTAAGTATAAATGCCTTTTATACATTTATACATTTAAGTATAAATGTATAAATGCCTTCTTTTGAGAAGTACCTGCTAGTGTCCTTTGCCCACTTTTTAATGGGGTGGTTTGTTTTTTTTCTTGTAAATTCGTTTAAATTCCTTGTAGCCTCTGGATATTAGACCTTTGTCAGATGAATATATTGCAAATCTCTTCTCCTATACTGTAGGTTTTCTGCTTGTTCTGATGACAGTTTCTTTTGCTGTACAAAAGGTCTTCAGTTCAGTTAGATCTCATTTGACAATTTTTGCTTTTGTTGTAGTTGCTCTTGATGTTTTCATCATGAAATCTTCACCTGTTCCTATGTCCTGAATGGAATTGCCTAAATTTTCTTCTACTGTTTTTATAGTTTTGGGTTTTACATGAAACTCTTTATCTTTAGTTTTGTGGAAGCTGTAAGTTAATTTTTGATACAGTTTGGCTGTGTCCCCACCCAAATCTCATCTTGTAGTTTCTACAAATCCCCACATGTCATGGGAGGGACCAGATGGAGACAATTGAATCATGGAATCTGGTGGTTTTATAAGGGGTCTCCCCATTTGCTGAGCACTCATTCTCTCTCTTGCCACCCTATCAACAGGTGCTTTCTACCCTGATTGTAAGTTTCCTGAGGCCTCCCCAGCCATGTGGAACCATGAGTCAATCAAAACTCTTTCCTTTATAAATTACCCAGTCTCAGGTATGTCTTAATTAGCAAAATGGGTCCAGTTTCATTTTTCTGAATATGGCTAGCCACTTCTCCCAGCACCATGTATTAAATAGTAAATCCTTTTTCCATTGCTTATTTTTGGCAGGTTTGTCAAAGATTAGATGATTGTGGATGTGCAATCTTCTTTCTGAGTTCTCTGTTCTGTTCCACTTGTCTATGTTCTAGTATCAGTGCCATCCTGTTTTGGTTACTGTAGCCTTGAAATATATAGTTTGAAATCTGGTAGTGTGATGCCTTCAGCTTTGTTTTTTTGGCCTAGGATTGTCTTGGCTATTCATGCTTATTTTTGGTTTCATATACGTTTTAAAACATATTTTTCTAATTTTGTGAAGAATGAAAATGTTAGTTTAATGGGAATAGCATTGACTCTACAAATTACTTTGGGCAGCATGGTCATTTTAACAACATTGATTCTTCTTATCCATGAGCATAGGATGTTGTTCCGTTTATTTGCATCCTCTCTGATTTCCGAGAGCAGTGGTTTGTAGTTCTTCTTGAAGACATCCTTCATTTTCCTTGTTATCTGTGTTTCTAGGTATTTGATTCTCTTTGTAACAATTGTGAATGAGAGTTCATTGATGATTTGGTACTCTGTCTATTGTTGATGTACAGGAATATTTGTGATTTTTGCACATTGATGTCATATTCTGAGACTTTGCTGAAGTTGCTTATCAGCTTAAGAAGCTTTTAGGCTGAGATGATGGGGTTTTCTGGATACAGGATGATGTCATCTGCAAACAGAGACAATTTGACTTCCTCTCTTCCTGTTTGAATACACTTTCTTTCTTTCTCTTGTCTGATTGCCCTGGCCAGTACTTTCAAAACTATGTTGAATAGGAGTGGTGAGAGAGGGCATCCTTGTTGATCTTTTGGCTAATATCAGGTGTAGGACCTTTTCTTATCAGTTTATTAGAATCACTTCTAAAATCACCCAGGAGAAACGTGCTGTGTGGAGATTCGCCACTTTTTCCTGTGTGTCCTTGCTCATATTTTCTAACTGCTCCATGCTCAGTCTTCTTCTGACAATTGGGCATAATAATAGCAACGACTTTATAGAATAATCCTAAGCATTGAATAAAGGAGTAAACTGTAGTCATCAGGTGCAGTAATTTGAAGTAATTATTAAATCAGTGTAGTTGTGTTTTCGTGGTAGTTGATAGAAATCCGAAAGCAAACAACATCCATGGATTTTGAAATTCTGTTTTACAAGATAGTGTACAATGAAATATTATTCAGCCTTAAGAATAAGGAAATCCTGCCATTTGTGACAACATGAATGAAACTGGGTACAGTATGTTATATGAAATAAGCCAGGCCCAGAAAGACAAATACTGCATGATCTCACTCATGGGTGGAGTCTAAAAAAGTCAAATTCAAAGATTTTGCTTATGGTGGTGAATTGGCTTTGCTGTTTCTGGGCAACAGAGACTCTATCTCAGGAAAAAAAAAAAGAAATGAAGGTGTGGATGTCCCATGGACCGGGTGTTCTGACTCTGAGCACAGCAGGTGAGTCAGGAGTGAAGGTGATCTTCTGGTTTCACCTCTGGTGCCTGAGGGTCAGCAGGACAGCTTTCCCAGGCAGGGCCGATATGCAGTGCAAGTGTTGGCTCAGGGACTTCAGAAAGCCACACTCTTTATATTAATCATGGGAGGAAACATTCACCTATTAATACCAAAAAAACAGTTGAAGACATTTAAACGGCTGAAATTCAAAACCTTTTGTTGTCTATCGAAAGCAGCCATGGCGTGCTCAGATGGCCAACTTGACCTGGTGCCAAGAGGAGAAGTGTCTGAGACTTTGTTTTTTTAATTCAAAGTGAGCTTGAGAAGGCATTCATGCCCAACACATTTGGACATGAGTAATATGTGAAAGAAATCAGTGTGTAATTGTTCAGAGAAACACTTAAACATACTGTGATTATTAGGCAGCTGCTTAATTTGGTGGAATGAGAAAATCAGTGGCCAACATTCTACAAACACATATAGACCTCATCAGATTTTAGAACTTTTGTAAAGCTAAATAGAATACGCAGAGGATAAAATAGATCGTCTGCTGTCTGGCAACTGAGAATCTTCTTAGGGAGGTAGAAATGAGCATGAGTGACACTACAGAGTAGTATATATTACAATAAAGAAACTTAGAAATTGTTTGCCATGGGAGAAAAAAGGGTGAACATTTTCTTTTGCCTGTAGTGACCTGGAAGGAATTCCCAAAGAATACTGAATATCAACTAGACAGCAAATGTTGGATATAATGAGTAAATAATTCCTCTGACTTTTTTTCTGTTCCCCTTTACCCTGGAAATTGGATAGGATGGAGAAATTGATCTACAGTGTAAAAGTCTTAGGAGTTACAGAAGAGATCTGGGATGAGAATGAGAAGTAAACATTCTCTAAGAGAGTTTTAGGGGGGCAGTTATGTGGTACCCTGAGGCAAAGATCCCAGGAACTTGGGTCACTGCGTGTGGGATCCACACACGTTCCGCTACTTTGCTAGCTTTTCCCAGTGGACAAGGACATCCTGGATGCAGAAGATGGTCCAATCACCAGTAGAAGAGAAATGATTTTGCTTATGGTGGTGAATTGGCTTTGCTGTGGCTGGGGTTATTAATTTAGATAGGAAGATGGTCCATGCTGTACTAAAATAATTTTATAGGTTGTATTGTTTTAGCTCCTAAGAACTCATAAAAATGTGATGGTAATTATCATGTTAGATCTGTTCCATCAGGCTTAGTTTTGCCTTACTGAACATATGCAGACTGATCAATAAGATTTTCATCTTGAACCTTATCCCTGAGAGTGGCTGCAGACCCATAGCACCCAACTCTGCAGACCTGTCTTGCTGCTTTACACAAATAGTTTAGCCTAATTTGTCAGAATCTATCAAATAAACTACTTCCAATTAAGTAATACCTTAAAAACTGATACCTTAGGTTTTCATTCTTTTTTTTTTTTCCAATTCCATAACAGGCACAACAAAACTGCAGTTCCTGTCAAAGGGCAGATGGTAATTGAAAAACTGACCTCCATTTTCACTGCAAAAATGGGCTACCCCAGTGGGCAAAATTGAAGGCCAGGCAGGTCACACCTTGCAGCATTGTGTGGTGAGTTTGCCTGGTACCCGGGCCCTGAGCCGTGTTCGGAATTCCAGCCCCTGGAGAGGCAGCATTGGAGAGCTTCTGGCTACACCGTCACACTACTGATTGGGTTCCTCAGCCACCTGATGCCCAGAGCCAGTGCCAGCCGGTCCCTGGGGGCGTGGAAGGAGTAACTACACAGACCAACACTGCTTCAGGGTACCAGTTGGTTTTCTTTCTGCTGGGGAACTGTGTTATTTAATTAAAAGGTAAGGTTTCCATGAGTCGCTAAAAATCCTAAGAATTAAAACAAAATGCTTGGCCATAGTATGACCCAGGGTTTTTTTTTTATTTTCACACACACAAGACAAACAAACAAAACAAAAAATAAATGCAAATGAAACCCACACCCAGTTCCCTCCTTCTAGTATTGTTCTGGTCGAATGGTCTAGAATATTTTCATAAAATTGGACCAAAGGCATCAACAAATAACAGAAAGAATTGTGGTCATGATTCACTGGTGTGAATAGTCTAGTATCAATATTTCTTAAAGGATGAAAATGGTTGTATAACGTTTAGATAAAATTTACAAAGAAAAAGCATAAATTCCGTCTATGCCATTGCCAAAGCATTAACTGCCCACTAGTGTGTTATTTTCAGATGTGTGCTCATAGCCTCGGGGAGACCCTGTGTCCCAATTTTTGCTAAACTTGTTATTATAAGACTTGAGTTTACAGTCTTCATTATTCTAATTTCCCCTCTCTGTCATCACGATCTCTGTCTGAGATGGACGCCAAGGCTGTCCACCAAAACCCGAATCTCCAGGGCCTCATGGTGAGCCGAGTGCTGGCTGCTGCCTGAGTGTTAGGGCAGAGCTGTGGGCGGGCCAGGAAAGTGGGCAAGTCTAGGTGGTATTGCAGAGATCCCAACACCATGCTGTGACTCTAGTTGACTGAGATTTCAAAGGCACCCCCCCCACACCCCTCCCACCACCATGTTTCCATTAAGATAACTTATGCCACGTTTCTGTGACTTGTAACATGGAATCCTGAGGCTGGAGGACAGAGAACATGGATTAGTCAACCTAGCCGAAAAAGCCCTGGCATGAAAGCAGAAATGACTGCACTGTAATGATGAACACACAAAATAACTTGGGAGGAAGAGAGTGATGAATGGACCAAAGTCTTTAAAGGAAAGCTTCCTGCACAGACCCAACCCCTTGTTCTGGACAGTAAATCCTCTGAAGGTGCTTGTTCATTCTAATGAGATATAAACACCCATCATGAAGCTCCAGGGACCTGAGTGGTCATCAGATTCCTAGAACTTGCTGACGTGGAGAAGGGAGGTCCTTTAGACATGGTGGGAAGGGAGAAGGAGAGAGAGAGAGAAAAGAGGAGGAGAGAGGGAGGGCGGGGAGAGAGGAGGAGACAGAGTCAGACCAAGAGAGAAAGAGAAGTGCGTAGGGAAGAGAAAGGAAGAAAGACAGAGACACAGAGAGAGAGAGAGATGTAGCAGAGAGAGAGGGAGAGAGAAAGAGGAAAGAGAGCTAAGAAAGAGAAGAGAAAAGGAGGAGGCAGAAGAAGAGAGAGATAGAGAGGAAAGAGAGAGAAGGGGGGGGATAGAGGAAAGAGGGAAGATGAAAGGGAAACAGAAATAGAAGGAGACGAGAGAGAGAGAGGAGAGAGGAAAGAGGAAGGAGAGAGGGAGGAGGAGAGAGAGACAGAGAGAGAGAGAGGAGAGAGGGGGGAAGAGGGAGAGGGAGGAGGAAAGAGACAGGGAATGGGACAGAGTGGAGGGGGTAGAAGAGGAAGAGAGGAGAGGGGAGGGAGGAGAGGAGGGAAAGGAAGAGAGAGAGAAAACAGGTTTCATGTCAGAGACGGCTTAGGCGCAGTAAATTCCCTGAAGTGTTTTTTTCTAAAGCAACCAAACTTTTTCAGCGCTCCATCCCCATCTGACGTTGGAATCAGCAGGAGCTGATCCAGGATAACTTAAGCAGGAGGAAATTTGTGGGACAGAAATTACAGGTTTAGAGGATCTCTGAGAGGCTGGAGAACAGGCTTGGGTAGTGAAGAGAGAGGAAGGATGCTCCTGAGAACCGAGAAGCAGACACATGGTCAGTCTGTGTTCTACTTGGATTGCCCACGTCCATGGGCTCTGCCTGTGCGGTGTTTGCCAGAGCCTCAGAGCACAGGAGGGAACACCTTGTCATGACCTTTGGGAAGAGGCTGGTGAGGGAGGGTCCTCTCCCCGCACTGAGGACAGTGAGAGACAAGGAGCTGCCACATCCTCCTCCCAACACTCATCCAAACGGGAGGGAGGTGATGCCACCAAAGGAAGTTTGGGTGCTGCTAAGAAGGGGGTTCATTCGAATGGTTCGTGTCCCCCGAGGAAGTATCACAGTTTATTCCAACACCGTCAACACATTCACCAGTATTGCATGTGTGCAAATATGTATAGAATTACTATTTTAATTAGTAACTAAGGCCATTTAAAAGGATTTCCTATGCTTGATTTATTTGATGCTGTTAAAATTTGGTTAATTTTGTTGAATTTAGCAATGAGATTTTTTTTTTAACTTTCTACCCTTTACCTTATGTGAATTATTTGCATCCTTTAGTACTTTTTAACAAAAAAAATACTCATATTTCAGTGTCTAATATGCTTGGGAAACTATGCCATTCTCTTCTCTTGACATACAGGATAATATTTAATTTATGAAGAAAGCTTTGAGGTGTTTTATATATTGGTCATGTGTCACGCTGGAGGTGATTTTGTAAGGCAGACATTTTTGGTTGTGAGGAAGAAAAATAAGGCAGTACAGGTGGCAAAAAGACCAGTTATAAACTTGAGCAATCTAGAAATGGGATACATTTGAATTTATTAGTAAAGAGTAAGAAAGCATCACTGAAGGTATATTTTCATATATGAACGTGTGTGTGTGCATGCACATTTAACAGACTTGTCAGTTCTTACAGAAGAGTACAACCCCTCATTAAAATGTGTTTGTGCTCTTACCTTCTTAAAATATCTTGACGGGAAGGTATTTATTTGTTTTTCACTAATTCAGAAACATCAGTTTGAATGTAAAGAAATCTTTGTCACTTTCATGGTAGGAGTAATCATTTGCTATAATCTCAAATATTTTTTTCTTTATAAGGGACATTACTGTGAGGTAGAGCATAGATTCAGAATCCCTGGGTATGTTTTCCATTTCTCCTTCATAGAGTCATGTGACCAAAATCAACAGACAAAAAAACAAACCGAAGAAACCCTCTGCCCTCCACAGGAGTCAGGCTCCGCACTGCTTGACAAATTTCACACTGTTTATGCATTCATATATTTCACCTTTGTTAAGCTGAAAAGTTGACATCTCTCTAGGAAGTTATAATAATTAAAAATACATTCTAGAAGCACATTCTAAATAATTATATTTACATGAAATACAATCAGCAATTTTTATCAGCCTTTTTATTCTCTGCACTTCCCATTATTAATATAAATGAAGTTTTGTCTATGTTTCTGGAAAAATCGTGAGATATGGAACTCTCTAACGGCATAGCTCCAAAGAAGTCAGATGAGGCTGGGCATGGTGGCTCACTCCTGTAATCCCAGCACTTTGGGAGGCCAAGATGGGTGGATCACAAGGTCAGGAGTTCAAGACCAGCTTGGCCAGATAAAATCCTGTCTCTATTAAAAATACAAAAATTAGCCAGATGTGGTTGCAGGTGTCTGTAACCAAGGCTACTCGGGACACTGAGGCAGAGAATTGCTTGAACTCAGGAGGCGGAGGTTGCGGTGAGTCAAGAATGCGTCACTGCACTTCAGCCTGGGCTGAAGAAATAAGTCAGACGCAATGGTCGCACATGGGACTGTGAGCAACCCTGGGATTGCATTAGACAGGCAAGGTGAACTCCCCTGTCAATCATCAATCCATGTCCTCAGTTCACTTAAATATATGCCACCCATCTGCCACACGACAGGGATAGTACCATGCCAGGAACCTCAGATAGATCAGGTGTGGCCCCTACCTGGAGGATTTACTCTCTAGTGAAGGAGACAGATGCCCCTGTCTTAATGAGGCACATTTAAAGCCAATGCGTGCAGTACTGGCCCTAGAAGCAAACAGTAGGGCTCTCTGGGGCTCAGGAGAAGACTCCAGGGCAGGCTCTCAGGCTGGACAGGGTCGGTACCCGGTCCAGATCTCCTGGATCCCCTTCACCAGCTTTGTGAGGGGCACGCTGTGGCCTGCGTGTTTTGCTGCTGAAGGACAGTACTGGCCATCTTCTTCAGGGGACCCTCCTTTGGCCCTTGAGCTGCTCCCCATGTCCCCAAAACCAGGAGTGGCAGCAGTTTGTGCGTTTCCAGGCCGGCACCCACCCAGGAGCCTGCATCTCAGGACTGGCTGTAGGGGAGGAATAAAGCCCAGGGGACCGGCAGCTCTCAGTTCGGAGCTCCTGAGGATCCATCTGCGGCAGGCGCCTTCTCCATGCCCTGCTCTCTCAGGTCCCGCCGGAGCACCTGCTCAGAACATGGCTGGCACTGCGATGCCACAATTCTAGGTTTGGGCCTGAGCCTGCCCAGGACAGACGGGTACCCAGAGATTACTTGAATCCTTAGAGGAAGGCAGGTGGAGGAGGAAGAGGCACTTGAGCACTGTCAGGTCTGGGGAGGACGTTGCCGCGCGGGCTCTGTGCTGTGGCACGCACCCATTCGACAGGTGCCTCCTCAGCCCCTGCTCGCGCTGGGCCGCATTCCGGGGACTGCCAGGCAGCAGTTGCATCGGTTCACTTGGGCTGTGGCAACGAAGTAGCCTGGACTGGCAGCTTAAACCACAGAGCTTCTTCTCCCTCAGTTCTGGAGGCCAGAATCCTGAGATGAAGGCGCTGCAGGGTCACGTCCTCTGAGGCCTCCCTCCTTGTCCTGCGGACACCTGGACCCTCACAGGGCCTCTGTGCACGCCCACCGCCTCATCTCCTCTTCTTAGTGCATGCCAGGCAGATTGGCTGGGGGCCCACCCTGCCGCCTTATTTTAACTTAATTGCCCCCTCCAACACCTATCTCCAAATCCACTCTCATTCTGTGGAATTTGGGATTAGGGCTGAGAAGTAAGACGGACAAGTAATAGAATAAATAGGTAATGTATACAGCATCTCAGACACTGCGAAGGCATCAGAAGGAAAACCGAGCAGGGATTCATGCAGTGTGTGTGTGTGTGTGTGTGTGTGTGTGTGTGTGTGTGTTGGGGGTGGGTGATGAGGGCCAGAATGACAGGGCCATTCTGGGGGCCTCAGAAGTCTCCCCCAGGGCACGGCATTTGAGTAGATGCCTGCCATTCCCAGGAGTTTCGATTATTCTCTAGACAACAAGGGGACATTGAAGATTTCAGGTCGGAGGCTGATGTGGTGAAGGGGAAGATATCACATGTCACGTCGGCACATTTCCCACATAGTTCTTCTCCTCCAGGCACGGCCCCATGGCGTCCTGCAGGTATTCCTGACTCTGGCTGGATTCCTGCTCCAGCCACGCAGGTGACCTGCCCACTGAGGCTCTCCATCTTCAGGCTTGTCCACGCAGCAGCCACAGTCATCCATCTAAAATATGGATCACAGTGTGTCACACACATCTGATTAAAACCCCTGTTCACCTCCCCACCTCCAAAGCAAAGCTCCTTAGGGGAGATTCATGATATTTCAAGAGACCCAGGTCCCCGGTGTTTATGTATGGTTATTCTGCCCTTTATAAAATAAGCAGGCCGGGAACAGTGGCACATGCATGTGATCCCAGCACTTTGGGAGGCCGAGGCCAGGGGATCACTTGAGCCCAGGGTGTCAGGGCAAAATCCCATCCGTACTAAAAATACAAACAATAGCTGGGCATGCTGGTACCTCTGTAATCGCAGCTACTCAGGAGGCTGAGGTGGAACGATACCTGAACCTGGGAGGCTGAGGTTGCAGTGAGCTGAGACAGTGCCACTGCTCTCCAGCGTGGGCAGCAGAGTGAGATCCTGTCTCAAAAAATAAATACATAAAATAAAAATAAAAAACAAAATGAGCATCATTTACATAAGGCACGCACACAGGCACACATAGATACACACACACATACACACATTCTGTCTCTCATTGTCCCATCCCCAACACAGACGCACACACACACACCACATACACACACACACACACACACACAAGCATATACCACATACACACACACATTCTGTCTCTCATCCCACCCCCAACGCGCGCGCACACACACACACACACACACACACACACACACACAAGCATATAATCACATACACACAAACACATTCTGTCTCTCATCCAACCCCCAACACACACACACACACACACAATCATATACCACATACACACACACACACATTCTGTCTCTCATCCCACCTCCAACACACACACACACACACACACACACACACACATACACACATTCTGGCTCTCATAATTCCACCCCCAGTATGCACACACACACACCCTCACACACACATTCCATGCCAAGGCCTATATAGATATCTTGGAAGCTAGTTCATCACCAATTTATCTTAAAGTCTTACTGGATTCATGGGGGTCACTTACTATTCCCTTTTATTCTCGAGTAATAGATACTAGAAATAAAGCTGCCACCTCAGACTGCAGGAAGTTATTGCTGGTGAAGAGGGGTCTTGTCTAGTGTAAAAATCTGGCTGTACTGGCTGAGGCTGGATATGGGACAGCGAAGGTGGCTTCAGTTTCCTGCCTGTGTCTCAGCCTCACCCGCCATGTCCACCCTCAACCTGGGCCCAGCAGTGGGGGAGCGCTGCACATCCTCTGACCCACAGGTGACCAGAGCATGGCTTTCCAAGGACCCTCCTTACAATCCCCCACACTGCACAGATTCAGGCCTGCTCACCTCTTACGACCAGCTAGCTCAGGCTTCAAGTGTTTCTGGAAGCGCCCCTTCCCTCCCTCCCTCCCAGATCAGGGTGTTGGTACCTGACTGTGATTCTCATGAGCCACAGCTATGCTGGGTGGTCCTGCGCACATCTGCTTTCCTCCCACTGAGGCCCACAGATGCTCTAGTGCCAGTCGCACTCTACAGATGATGACATCGAGGAGAAGAGGCATTAAGCTACCCGGGAGAGCCCTGTGGGGGGTAGGTGGGAGAACCTGCATCCCTGCCACCTCGCTGTCTCCAGGGTTCACACTCCTGACGTGCTCCTGGTGGGTTTCTCCATGGGGCATGTGGGCATCATCAGGATTTCCTCACTGTGGTGTGGCATTTCAGTCTCCTGCAGGGGTCATCTGGAGAGAGGGGCTGCTTTACCGGCAGCAGCCCCATGCCTGGCTCACCCGTGGCACTTGTTCAGCATCTTGAAATAATTCGCTCAGTTATGGGTCACCATTTCCTTCGCCTCTCAGGAGCGTCTGCCTTTCGGTGTGCATTCCACCATTTATTTATTTTTATGGTGTTTTTTTCCGACTTTAGGGATACAAGTGCAGTATGTGCATGTTTGTTACATAAGTAAACGTGTGCCATGGTGGTTTGTGGCACTCTTCATCCCATCAGCCAGCATTAACCCCAGCATCCACCAGCTATTCTCCCTGATTATCCCCCTCCTTACACTTCCCACCCTCTGACAGGCCCCAGTGTGTGCTGTTCCCTGCCACATGTCCACGTGTTCTCATTTTTCATCTCCCACTAATAAGTAAGACATGTGGTGGTTGGTTTTCTGTTCCTGCGTTAGTTTGCTAAGGATAATCACAATAGGTTCAAACAATTCTCTGAACAATTATACACTGATTTCTTTCACATATTACTCAAGCCCAATGTACTGGGAAGGAATGTTTTCTCAAGTTCACTTTGAACAAAAAAAAAAGTCTCAGAGACTTCTCTCCTTGGCACCAGGTCAAGTTGGCCACCTGAGCACGCCATGGCTGCTTTTGATAGGCAACAAAAAGTTTCGAATTTCAATCATTCCTGCAAAGGACATGATCTTGTTCTTTTCACAGCTGCATAGTATTCCATGGTGTATATGTATCACGTTTTCTTTATCTGGCTTCTTATTGATGAGTATTTAGGTTGATCCCACGTCTCTGCTATTGTGAATAGTGCTGCACTTAGTATATGTGTGTATGCATCTTTATAATGGAATGATTTACATTCCTTTGGGTATATACCCAGTAATGGGATTTCTGTGTCAAATAACTCCGTTTTTAGGTGTTTAAAGAATTGCCACACTGTTTTCCACAATGATTGAGCTAGTTTACACTCCAACCACAGTGTATAAGTGTCCTTTTTCTCTGCAGCCTCACCAGCACCTGTTATGTCTTGGCTCTTTAGTAACAGCCATTCTGACTGGTGTGAGATTGTAACTCACTGTGGTTTTGTTTTGCGTTTCCTTAATGATCAATGATGTTGAGCTTTTTTTTTTTTTCTCATATGTTCATTGCCCAAATGTATGCCTTCTTTTGAGAAGTGTTTGTTCATGTCCTTTATCCATATATTAATTTTTTTTTCTTGTAAATATATTTAAGTTCCTTAAAGATGCTGGATATCAGACCTTTGCCAGATGCAGAGATTTCAAAAATTTCCTCTTATTTTGTAGGTTGTCTGCTTACTCTGTTGATCGTTTATTTTCTGTGCAGAAGCACTTTAGTTTAATTAGATCCCATTTGTCAATTTCAGGACATACAGACGGGCAAAGATTTCATGACAAAGGTGCCAAAAGCAATGACATTCCACTATTTAATCCATGTATTAAAAAGATGTTTAAGAACAGCACAAGCTTGGGATCAGTATATTACCCAAGTTATTTAAGAATCCTTCTGTAAGCATGCGCCTTACCCAGCATGCCTTACCCAGGTGACCACCTGGAAAGAAGCTGATGGCCTCTGCCATTCGCTACGCTCTGAGGACAGTTTTCTCTTCCCTTGAACCCAATGCACACATGGGCAGAAGGACACTGAGGGAGGACGTAACTGTAGCACTGAGTCGTTTGGCAGGACAAGACACAAGGTCCCTGTGTATGGCAGGCCCTGGAGGCCTTTTCTCTGCCAGATCCACACACGTCCACACCAATGTGGATTTTTCTCTTCGTCACCCATCTCCCATCACCCCGTCATGCTGTCATATGAAAATCTGAAATGATGATTATCCCTTTCCATAAGTTAAAAAAATACATTTTCACACGATGTGCCCCATAGACTGGGTGAGGGCTGTTATCAGGATGTTTTGGTTTGGAGAAGCCACATTTTCACGGGCACTAGAGAGCCTGCACATTAGTATCTAGACTAAACATTTTGGTCCTGAATATTTTATTCACCCCCCCAACACACTTAATTGGCTTTTATGTCAAAGCTCTTCTTTTCCTCTCTTGCATGGAGGACGGGAGTACACAAAATGCCCAAGATTTCCCTCTAGCTTTGTTAGATGATTATATTCACTGGTCATTTGACAAAGCTGCATTTTTAAATTCAAGCCAAATCTTTATCAAAGAAAATATCATAAATCTTATAACTTTCAACAGGCTATTAACTAAGCTATTGCAAAGGTTTCTTATCATCAGATATACCTTTTCACCAACAAAATTTATTGTCACAATATGTAGACTTCTATGCCTCTCAAGAAATTAGATTGTATGTACAAGTATGACAGGAGAAGGAATTTTCAAGTTATCTGGTTTGTTTAATCAGTAGAAATAGGCCAAAGGGACTGCTCCAAACTTCAAGATTTTGTGTGTGCTCTGCCCTCAGTTTTTCAATTAATGAAATAATATCTGCAAACATTTCGACACATGTATCTCCAAGGCAGAAGATAATAGTGAGTTTTCCCTTTGGCTTAAAGTTGTGTCCAAATATTGCAGAGGGCTGTGCACAGCTCTCCTTCTCCACTGTGGGAGGCTGAGCAATCAGCTGTAGAAGTGGCACACACGTCAGGCCCCCTCGGGAGAGCCCCATGGCACAGCAGCAGTCAAGCCGTGAACACCAACATGCCCACTCCACTTTGGGCCGTCTCCTGTCTCCTGCCCCCTGTCACAGAGATTAACTCCTCGGAAACCAAGGTGTCTATGTGAACACGATTTCTAGCTCAGAAACTCCCATTCCAGCAGGTACACTGACCCCTGCGGCATCACCAGCATGGAACTAAAGAGGCTTGCATATTGAATAAGGGCAGTAATGGGACAAGAAATGTCACTGGCAACACCTTCACAGGCACCATGACAAGTACTGTCATAATTTCTGTGTAGCAAGTGAATTGTGTCTTTGGTCATCCTTGGTCAAGGAAAAGGGGAACTAAAATAACTTACTAATTTCTCAGGACATAACTCCTCCCCCGTATGGAATCATGGCCCAGCTCTCTCAAATCCAACAGCCTGCGTTCAATCTCACTTTAGCCCTCCCTAACCAGACTATTTAGGACACTTCTCCGTGTCTCATGTCCTCAAAGGGTTTGTGGGTATTAAATGAGATCCCTTTTACCTGGCAGACTTTGCTGTTGCTGTCATGTTATGAGTGGAGATTCTATCTCTGTTCACGCATCGCCTCCGCAGTGCCATCCTGCCTGCCCAGGCATGTGCCATGGGTGGCCTGTGGACTTGGAATGGCATCCCACAGGTGTGTAAGGAGCATTCAGTGAGATATTCTTGTGCATGACTTCCTGACACCCTGAGTGGGTACCCTCGCCAATCTGTGGCATGTTGGTTTGCTGCACACATTTTAATGTTTCTGAGTCAGGGATTTTTATGTTTATCCTAAAACACTGGAATCAAATGAACAGGTTGAATTAATGATGTTTTAGAGTTCGGAAAGTACGATGTTTGGAACTAAATCATTCAAATACTACTTTTGTTTGAATGATTTAGTTATAATAGATCTCCAGTCATGTAAAGATTTTTCTGAGGAGCTAGGACATCAACCTGTCTCCTGTTTTAGTCTCTCTGCCAAGAGTGTTGACCGGAATGCTTGATGCTTGTGATAGGTTGTCACATTGCTGACTGATTTTCTGGTTTCCTCTAAAACAATTTGCTTGTTTATGAATATATGCCACTATGATATATAATACTGTCTTTGACCTTAATTCTAAAATTCTTATTTGACTAATTTTTTTCCAATATTTGTCAGTTAGACCTTAATGCTATATAAGGCTTTACAATTGAGTAAAAGCATTGTAATGATATGCAATTCAGTCCAGTGTTCCAATAGGCACCCATGGGTGCATAGAGTCATTTTAGTGGTAGGTTTAGTAAGAATAAACTTTTACCTGGGAAGAATTTTCTCAGAATGTAAACTCAACCTCATAGAAATCTTGTTTTTTTTTTTTTTTTTTTTTGTACATTCTGAATGTAGCAAATTCTAATGTTTTATTAGTATTAAATTTCTATAATGATACCTCCATTTTACAAAGGAAAATTCATCGCATGTACAAAATAACACACAAAACTATCAAAAAATAGAATTTATCATGAAAATGGGGTCTTCTAAAGAAAAAAGATGGTTTTGAAGAAGGCATTTTAGATGTTAAAACACTATTACAGTGAATTAGAGTTATACAGGTTTATTAACCATCACCAGAATTTTTCATTAAAAATTAATTAACTTATGGTCACAAATTTAGATAGTAAATTTTATCTTTAAGTCAATGAGTAACCAAAAATGTAGAATTCCCTTAACTGAAATTTTAGATGAAAGTTGTTTATGTGTGTATATACTTATGCACCATTGTGATTGCTGCGTTTATGAATTTACCTGTTGATTTATCTAGAAATAATAATGAAAAAAGCTTAATAAGAAATTATGTATTTTTAGAAGAATAATTTTGAGGAGGCCATACGTAAAATATATGTGTATGATGTGCTCATCGATTAAATGATGTTATGCGAATTCAGAGAAGAGAGACATTCACCTCTACGAGACAGACAATTCTTTATGTCTGTGATGCCCAGCATGCTGGTTTAAAGACTGAGGGGTGGGAGGAGAGGCGATAACAACTTAACCCTTAAGCTACCGGAGAAGAACATCTTTCTTTTCCCTGGCGGGGTGAGAGGAGGCCTGTGAAAGAACACGTGACTGAAGTCCCAGGACTCTGGGTTTAAGACTTAGTTCTGTCACTCACCAGCGCATGGCACTTTGGGCAGGTCAGTTTATGCCTCTGCACATCAAGTTTCTCATCATGAACCCAGGGATCTGGTGTATGAGACTCCCCAGCTCTGCAATGTGATGGATCTAAGGAACCTTTTAAAGAGCAGGCAAGGCTGGGGGGACTCAGTCAGCCTCCCTGGCGCCCATCACCAGCCAGGGGACATTTGATCCTAGGGGACGGGAGTCTCAGAACAAATTCCTCCAAAGCAGCAATGGGAACAGGAGACAGAGGAACTCGGGGAAGATGGGCTCCACCACCTTTCTCTTCCCTTTGTTGGTAAAATACAAATTCTCGTTTTCACCCTGACAGAGATTATTTGTTCATCTTTCTCCTGGTAGCTCACTCCAGAGGCTCTAGAGGGTCTCATGGGAAATTCTTGCCACTGATTTGAGAACCCTAAAAGCATTTTCTAAAGTGCTTTGAACACCAGCCAGACCCTTGGGTTATATCTTCTAGAGAGACATCTTTAAAATAGGAAGAAAAACATATTTTAAAATGATTAAGTTATGGTCTTCAGGATACAGATGTGCACATTTGTGTGTATGCTTATTTGTGTGTGAATGTATAAAGCGTACCCTGCAACTTGTTACACCTGTGGAGGCTTCTGTTTACAAGGGCCTGCTTCCTGATATTGTCCAAAAGGCAGCGTGAATAGGAGTAGGTCCTGAGAAATATACACAAATGATCATTAAAATAATAATACATGTGGAACGAAATACCTGGAATTCAATGAAGCAAACATTTTTTTGCCAATATGCCAGAATTAAAAATAATAATAATTATTATTTGAGTTGATCCAAAAGAAAGACAACTCAGAGAGAGTGCAAAGAAAGAGCTGAAGGCTGGGCTCGGGGGGCTCACGCCTCTGATCCCAGCACTATAGGAGGCCAAGGTGGCTGGATCACTTGAGCCCAAGAGTTTAAGATCAGCCTGGAAAACATGGAGGAATCCCGTCTCCTCAATATTTAAAATATATATATGCAAAAATTAGCTGGATGTGGTGGTGTGCACCTGTAGACCCAGCTACTCAAGAGGCTGAAGAGGGAGGATCACTTGAGCATGGGAGGTAGAGGTTGCAGTGAGCTGAGCTCATGCCACTGCACTCCAGCTTGGGAGACAGAGCAAAGCCCGGTCTCAAAAAACAGAAAAAGAAAGAAAGAACAAGAAAGAAAGAAAGAAAGAAAGAGAGAGAGAGAGAGAGAGAGAGAAAGAAAGGAAGGAAGGAAGGAAGGAAGGAAGGAAGGAAGGAAGGAAGGAAGGAGGGAAGGAGGAAAGAAGGAAAGAAAAAGAAAGAAAGAAGGAAGGAAGGAAGGAAAGAAAGAAAGAAAGAAAGAAGGAAAGAAAGAAAAAGAAAGAAAGAAAGAAGAAAGAAAGAAAGAAAGAAAGAAAGAAAGAAAGAAAGAAAGAAAGAAAGAAAGAAAGAAAGAAAGGAAGGAAGAAAGGAAGAAAGGAAGAAATAAAGAGCGAGCCAAAATCAGAGACAATAGCAAAGAGGAGAGAAACATTTGTGGGTAGCTGTGAATGCACAGAAGCAAACACCTCTTTCAACACCAGACATGCAGACCACGGGGACATTGCAATTTTCTTGTTGTAAGAATTACATAATTATTTTAATCACTGAAAATAATGACACATCTACTTCAAAGCAAAAGAAATGGGAATCTACTAAATTAGTGAAAATGCATTGTCAAGAGAAAGATAATTTCCCAAGAGCTGGAAGGAAAGGAAGGCACCTGAGATGGCGCACCTGCATCCCACGTGTGGAACCCTCTCTGGACACCAGGGAAGGCAGATCACAAACAATGGGGCCCCAGTCTGAAATCTCCCTCCACCTTCCGAACTGGTCCGGAGTTGGCCTTCCTTCAAGCCAGGATTGCCCAGCCCTGGGGCTCTAAACGCTGGAGGCCAGGAAATGCTGAACTGTGGAGAGCTGTTCCATGTGCAGCAGGGTCTCAGGGGTCTTCCCGTGTCCCTCCCCAATGTGGCAACCAAACGCCCCTGGATGCCGTCATATGTCCCCTAGTGCTAGGGTGGGAGTCACCACACTGAGAATGCCTGCTTCGAACCCTCTGGCTGGGAGCAGGGGTACCTGCTCAGGGCCTGGATGCCTCACCACCGCCACCTGAGAACATTCGCAGAGTCAAACAGGGCCACAATTCAAGATACAGCACTTTTAAGGATGAGGCCCAGTCTATTAACTGGAAGTTCTAAAGACCTTTTTTAACAAAACAATTTGAAAAATTGCAGCATTTGGATGCCAATTTTTCCTTCTTAGTTGATATAGCCACAATTTAGATTCAATGAATTTAAAATAATTAAATTTGACCCTTTGAAACAATAATAAAGATACATATTTCTTGAGTTAACAACTTGAAAATTATTTCTGTTGTGCAGAGAACAAATTCAAGTATTCCCTTTACAAGAGGATATTTCAAAGCAGTGAAAGAAACATCACACTGTGCTTGTCCTCATGTGGTTGGTGAAGAATGGCCTTAATGGTGGTCCCCACTAATGTGCAGTTAATCCCAAAGACCTCTCCGCGGCGAAGATGCTCCATCTGCACCCAGCATGTGCTCGTTCCTGGACTGTTGGTCATTCTCGCCAGTGCTGGGGATGTGTGAGGGGTCAGAGCTGTAAACCAAGCAGCCGCTCTCAGCCTCGAGGTCTCATAGTTGTGCTGAAATCTGCCTTCATATAAGATGGATTAGAGTCATTGAGATAAACCTCTTTATTTCGTCTTAATCATCAATTCTTTTCACATCATTTTTGTTAATCTATCTTTTAGTTGCTTTTTAATACACATGTTTATTTCTGTGTTTTTCAATATCAAGATACCGAGTTATATTTTCATTGTTTTATTAATATTTCCAAGGTACTTTAAAGTGGAAATTAGCAGACACACCTGATTGACTCTCTGTTCTGGCCGGGTTCCTACCTCTAGGAGAAGGCTACAGCCCTGCCAGGAATTGGTGGAGTGGGAACTAGGCCAATGTCTACCATCTGAGTTATTGCCACTGGATGGGGTGACTGCTCATTACCCCGAAGACCTGCTTTGCTTTAAACAAACTCAAATGCAGAGCAATAATCACAACGGCCAACAGTGTTAGTTGCTATATTGTGTGTTCTTCTTTAAGCATTCACATACATCATTCATAGCCCAAGGGTCTGGCGTTGCCTTTGTCTACATTTTTCAAAATAGATAAATGGATACTTGGATCAGTTAACAGAATTCAAATCCAGGACAAGATCAGACATCCCCTCTCCCCACTTACTTACATTGCTCTGTCCTTTGCAATTGCTGATGGATAAGGACCCCCAAAATATACAAAAAAGGCCATTAAAAATTTTTTAATTAACATGTTCTTTACTATTTATAATAATTTAATTGTAAATTATATAGAATTGCCTTTTAATATACAAATCATTATGACTTGCAGATTTAGCACACTTTACATTTTGAATTCTTTACTTGCTTACTGACTCCCAACAAAGGGGGTCCTTTATTGTGGTGGTAAAGCCATCAGATATGAAAACTATAATAACAGAAAGGATCTCATCATCTAATTTATAAAAAACTGATACGCGTTTCTGATCTTAGATGGCCTATCGGCCAAATATAACATTTCTACTACTGTTTTTCAGTTTTTAGGATTCTATTCTCAGTTACGTAAAATTGGAGTGAAATCAGACCCTGGATATGGCTAGGAGACAGGTTTACCTCAGCACCTGTTCAGGGAGCAGGCGTGTGAACTAGGAACATGGACTTCTGCAAAGTGCTTCCTCCTTGACGGCGTCGGCTCCACCGTCCACCCCACAGACGCCCTCTTAGCCCCTCCTTGCATTGCCAGCACCTTGGATCTTACTCCTCCTTTTCCTCTCATTCTATACTGTCGGGCTGGGAGTCTGCGCTCTTGTGGAGATTTGTGCTGACATGGGCTTCCCTTTAAGCATGGACAGTAAAAGTCACATGAGGAGTGGGATTGTCATACTGGGATCAAGCTTACCATGCAGGTGAAAGCCTGCATTCTCTGTCCACTGCACCTGTCCCTGTCTACCACACCTGTCCCTGTCCACCGCAGTTCACTGTGACAGGCAGCATCCAATGCCTGCTACGGCCCAGACGCCCCAGGGTAATAGTGCCCACTCCTTTTTTTCTGCCTCATTCCCTTTACCTAGAACTTTCTGGAAGCCAGAAACTGTGTCTTTCTTGCTCTCCACTCCGCGCTCAGTGCTTTCCATTCTGCCTGACACATAGTGGGCACTTAATAAATAATTACTGAATCAATAAGTGAATGAAGGAGTAAAAACTGATTTCTATTATAGAAAAGAAATGAGCTATGTTAGGCAAAAAATAATCTAAATTTAAAATGACCGGATTCCCCAAATCAGCAAATAATTACTAATCAAGACAATACACAATCTTTAATTAGGATAAATGCCATGTTAAACAGTCTCCAGCTTTGCTAAAACTTTCATATTCCATTTTACAATGTTAAGTATGTTTGGATCTCCACTGTTCTTTCATTTTGACTGGTGATTTCATCTGCAGATTATCAGGTCATTGTAATATTACACATGCAACCTAGAAAACTATGTACTAGCGTAAGACATCCCAGGCTACTTTTATCAATTTCCATTCTATATCAAGCTTCAATTACTTTTTATAAATATGTTCCCAGGATTTTATCATAAATGATTTCCAACACACCATAAAGTTCAAGAAATTTAACACTAATATACCCATCGCCTATATTCTACCAGTAACATTTTCCTATGCTTGTGTTACACATAGCTACCCATACATCCATTCATCCTTCATTCTTTCATTCCCATACATTTCATGCTAGATTGTAAAATCCTGTGTTTGGAGGTTGATACTTGGTTTTGTTCAGATATAAAATTGATATTCAGTGAAACACAAAAATCCTAAGTGGTAACTCACTGAGTTTTGGCAAATGCATGCCCATGTAATCTGAACTAAAGATACAGAATATTATACAACCTCAGAACATTTTGGGTTTTGGGGGGTTTACTTTTTAAACCATCAGTTAGATTTGCTTGATTTTGAACTTGATATACATGGGTTCTTACACTTAGTATTTTTTGTGTAAAGTTATTTCACTCAGCCTGACGTATCACTGAGCCTGGTGTACAGATGATCTGTTGCCTGTATTAGGAGCTCATTCCTTTTTATACCTGAGTAATATTCCATTGCTTGACTATCCTACCATTAATTCATTTTCCTGTTGATGGGCACTGCCTGTTTCTCGTGTTTTGCTATTATAAAGAAAGCTGCTGTGATCATTTATCTACAAATATTTGTGAGCATGTTTTCATCTCTCTTGAGTAAATGCCTACAAAATTAGAATTGCTGAACTATAGGATCATTTTATGTGTAATTTAATAAGAAACTGCCAACAGTTTACAAAGTGGTTGTAAATTTCCCGTCCCCAACAATATCTAAGGTTTACAATTGCTCCACATCCTTAGCAATGTTTGTTTATTTATTTATTTATTTATTTATTTTTGAGACAGAATCTGACTCTGTTGCCAGGCTGGAATGTAGCAGCACAATCTTGGCTCACTGCAAACTCCGACTCTCTGGCTCAAGGTATTCTCCTGCTTCAGCCTCCTGAGTAGCTGGGATTACAGGCACGCGCCACCATGCCTAGCAAATTTGTTATTGTTAGTAGATATGGAGTTTCACCATGTTGGCCAGGTTGGTCTCAATCTCCTGACCTCATTATCAGCTTCCCTCGGCCTCTTCCAAAGTGCTGGGATTACTGGCGTGAGCCACCATACCCAGCGGGTTTTTTTTATTTTTATTTTTTGAGTCCTTCTAGGGAGCGTGGGGCGGTGTTCTGGTGTCACTTTGTATGCCGCTGGTGGCTAAGGCAGCTGAGCACTTTTCCACGTGCTTAGTGACCAATTTTATATCTTCTTACACAGTGTCCTTTATCATCTTTTGCCCAATTTCATTAGATTGTCTATTTATTATGAGATGGAGGAGATTAGTTTCCTCAAATACATATTGGAAGGGTAATGCCCTCCGCAGGTTACCACTCAGGAAGAGGTTTTGGAGAATTTTATTTTCAGAACAGCTTTCCCTAGCAGTCTGTCGGTTAATCTTTTTATTCTTAAAAATACGGGCTACATATTTCGTGTTATGATTGTTTTTGTTGGTTTTAAAAGCTGCAAGTCATTTTATGTATGAGTTCCCAGACAAAAGTCTTAAAGTTTTTGATCTAAATTTTCTTCTTGTTCTTTACACACAAACCCTCTTTTTCATCTTTTGCACATGTTATGAAATATGCGTTTATAGGAGAGTCCACTGGGCACACTCTTTTTTTTTCTCTCTCTCCCCGCTTTTTAGAACTAGCCATATCATATATCAGAATTATGCTTTTGAAAGCCTTGAAACCTGTTCACTCTCTTCTGAGGCTTTCAGAATTGCACGCGGTATGATGTGAGTGCCTCATCTCGTCCTGCTGGTGATCTCCTCTGGGGTCACACTGTAAGCTTCATGATGACATAGCAGCTTTCCCCAGGATTTCCGTCTCTTCTGCTTCAACCCACAGCCAGTTCCTGTTACTCAGCATTAATTCCAGAGTAACAGTTGCCTTTGATTCTCGCTCCACATTCTGGGAGATAAAATTGTCAGCAGAGCAAGTTTGAAATATATCAGATACAGCATTGAGGCTGAATGAGACTTCCAGCCGATGCCTTGAAATGGGAATCTCCCATCAGAACGACGCCGTTTCTCTCTATCATGCTTGTGATCTGTGCTACAAATGTGCATAGCTCATTTCTTTGCTCTTGCAAGCATGGTCTGTTATATTCCTCAGCCACAATGTGGTTTTTCTCTCTCCCCTTTTATCTTCAGACAAGTCCTTCAGAGTGCAGCTTCCCTGAAGGTTTTAGGGAATTTCCATGCAATTATATACCTTTTCTGACACACAGAACTTATCCTACTGCATTCTAGGAGATCTGTTCTTTTTACTTAACAAGTGCGTTAGAGCTTTCCCACAAATAGTTCATCTGGGTCTCGTGATAGTTAATAAATCAGAGTTGCCTCCATCTGTGAAAGGCTCTGGCCCCTTTGCTGGTGGCTAGAATTTCATGTTTGGCTGTGGGACCCACAGGTGCATGTCCCTCACTCTGATGGCCTTCCACTGGAGTCCCAGTCCCTTCCTTGTGTGCCCCATGGAAGATGTGATATTGCTTCTCATTCAGGCCTCTAGGAGAAGTTTCCCATGCCTGCCATAAGGTTCAAACATCCATCTCAGTTACCTGAATTTCTGAACTTCACAATCCTAGGCAGTTCCGTCTAGAAAGTCACCTGAGCTTCAGGATCACAGGGGCTGAGGTGCTGGCAGCTCTGCAGAGCCCCGGGTGTCTCTGTGCCTCCTGCTCAGTCCTGTGGCTGGGGACTGCCTTTCTCACCCCTGCTCTGGGGCTGAGGAATGCCTTTCTCATTGTATAGGGTCATGAGGTCCTGTTTGCAGAAACTTTGTATGAGCTACGAAAAATATTAGATATTTGAAAGAAATTGCATATAAGTTTAAACAAATAAACACCTGCTTCATGTAAGTGTTTTGAAAGCTAAAGGAGCATGCACAGCGTAAATGGTAATACATGTGTATATGTATACATATGTGTGTGCATATATCATGTGTGTAGATGTGTGTGTTTGCATGTGTGTGCATGTGTGTATATGGAAATATAATAAGACTGTGTCTTCGAAACACTTTCAGGCATTTGAGCATGTTCTCTGCCTTGGCTTCCTCCTGCTCTGGAGGTACGCAGCAACTCTAAAACAGACAACGCCAATTGTTTAGACTTCAGCCTAGAAAACCTACTCCAACGGTGGCACTCTGGTGCTACGTTGCCTCAAACTATGCTACAGGCTGATGCAGAAAGAGACCACAGCAATATTAATTCTGTCTTTATTTACAATTTTATATTTTATTCATCAGAGATACCTTACAAACATTTTAATTTTAAAAAATTGCATTAAAATAGTATTTATCTTGATTATTGATTTTTTAATGCCCCTTAAATTTTCTGTTTCAATTTAGTTCCTCTTCTGCACTTCTTAGTCCTGGCCGGTAAATATTCTGGATATGATTAATGTTCAAATAGTCCACAATACATATGGAAATTAGAGTGTGGCATTTTTCCTGTCTCTAAATAACTGACAGCTACAAATCACCGTCTTTCCAGTATTCCCTGCCTTCACCCAGGCATCCCTGCTTAACATTTTTAAGGTTGTCATTTTGGCGATGAAGGCTGAAGACCAGTGATTCTGCTGTCAAAGCAAAGTTATGAAATACGTTAGTAAAAATTAGTGAAATGTGGAGGTGTATCCCAGAGCAATGGACTCAGGGGTCCCCAAGGATGGGAAGTGGAGCCTCACGGTCGAGGTGAGAAGCAGGTGGCAAGGCTCCGTCTGTGCTCATTCCCCAGGCCCTCCTTCATTGCCAAGGACAGCAGACCACATTCTGCTCCCCAAGGCAGACACCCTCATCCATTATTTCCTGATGACACACACCTTACCAAAAGGGTTTTCTGCGTTATAACATTTTAATGTTGTCACTTTAGGAGAATATTTTGTCTTTATAGAAGAAAAGGTCAAACCTGGAAAGTTTTAGATAGCTTTGATAGAAATCAATATGGTGAAGGGCACATTTTCTACACAATATTTTTGAATGTTTTATTTATTGGATGTTCAGCTGTACAAATTAGACACATGGGATCTAACACAATTGGAATCCAAGGGTGTGATTTTTATAGACTGTCTGCACCACCCGCACCACCCCCATCAAAATGGACTTATCTTAAAAAGTCTTGCTGCAAATGTGCAATAAGACCAAGGAAATAAAAAGTGGCTTTAACTAATTTACCGTAAAGTAAACAAAGAGAGACTATGACTAATTAACCGCAGTCGTACTGAAGCTGATGGCTTCACATCTTCCACTTGTGATAGCCCAGTTTTGCTGGTTTTAAATCCTATGTAAAATATAATTTGGAAAATACGGTTTCATAAAACGGCTAAGCAAAACAATGACAAATACTGAAATTGAGCTGCTCCTGGTGATTACAAAAAATTTGATTCTGAGGTGCCTGTCTCTATATGGAACAGTGGCTGAAGATATTTTTTCCTTCATTTTTAATACAATCGAGGAACAGCAGACATGATTTTCTGAATTGCTGTTTTTTTTGTTTTTGTTTTTGTTTTGAGGCAGAGTCTTGCTCTGTCACCCAGACTGGAGTGCAGTGGCGCAATCTCAGCTCACTGCAACCTCTGCCTCCCAGGTTCAAACGATTTCTTCTGCTGCCTCAACCTCCCAAGTAGCTGAGACTACAGGCACATGCCACCACACCCAGCTAATTGTTGTATTTCAGTAGAGACAGGGTTTCACCACGTTAGCCAGGATGATCTCGATCTCCTGACCTCGTGATCCTGCCGCCTCGGCCTCCCAAAGTGCTGAGATTACAGGCATGAGCCACTGTGCAAGGCTGTGAATTCCCATTTTTAAAGAACTGTTAGGAAACATGTTCTTTCATCCAGCAGTAAGAGATGGAAGTTGGTGCTTGTAAGGTAGAAGGTGAGAGGCCACCTGCAGCCTCACAGGGAGGACATTTGCACACTTCCTTTCCCCTCTCCCAGGGACTTCTGTCTCCACTGCTCACTGGGTGTGTGACTTGGTCATTCTCAGCCAAAGTCCCCTTCTGCCAACTGGGTAGATCACACCATCTTCACAGGACTCGGGGTGGCTTGAGATGTTGTTGATAACGTGCTATGGTACAGAAGCACACAGAATCCCTTCCCAGTAAGTTAGACACGGGGTTTCCTGGACCTGTTGTTACTTCCTGATGGCAGTTAGTCCACAGAGGTTGGATTTAGGTTGCCAAATAAACCTAAGTTAAAAGCCAGGCCATTGCAATGAAAGGCATGTGCTTGGCCATTCCCTTTTCCTAAATTGTCTCTCCATAACCACCAAGACCACAGAACCAGCGGCAACTCACTTGCCCCCATGTGCTTTCTTTCCAGGAGTCTTCAGAAAGGAAGACTCTCAGCACACGTTAAATGGAGCACAATCACACTTTGCACACTTGCTCATCATCATCATCATTGATAACACAAATGTTGTTGCTTGTTACTGATATTTTTCAACTTTTATTTTAAGCTCAGGGGTACATGTGAGGGTTTGTTACATAGACAAATTTGCATCATGGGGATTTATTGTACAGACTATTTCATCACCCAGGTGTTAATCCTAGTCATCATTCGTTATTTTTCCTCATCTTCTCCTTCCCCACCATCTACCCTCTGAAAGGCTCCAGCGTCTGTTGTTCCTCTCTATGTGTCCATGTGTTCTCATCATTTAGCTCCTCCCTATAAGTGAGAACATTGGTATTTGCTCTTCCATTCCCGTGTGAGTTTGCTGAGGATAATGGCCTCTGGCTGCATCCATGTTCCTGCAAAGAACATGATCTCATTTTTTTTTATGGCTGCGTAGTATTCTGTGGTATACATATACCATCTCCTCTTTATTCAGTCTACCATAGATGAGCATTTAGGTTGATTTCATATTTTTGCTATTGTAAATAGTGCTACAATGAACATGTGAATGCATGCATCTGTATGATAGAACGATTTATATTTGTTTGGGTATATACCTAGTAATGATATTTCTTGTTCGAATGGTAGTTCTGTTTTCAGGTGTTTGAGGAATCACCACGCTGTTTTCCACAATGGTTGAACTAAGTTATACTCCCACCAATAGTGTATAAGTGTTTCTTTTTCTCAGCAACCTCACCAGCACCTATTATGCTTTGACTTTTTAGATAATAATCATTCTGACTGGTGTGAGATGATATCTCATTGTGGTTTTAATTTTCATTTCTTTAATGATCAGTGATGTTGAGTTTTTTTCATATACTTGTTGGCCACATATATATCTTCTTTTGAAAGGTCTCTGATCATGTCCTTTACTCATTTGTCAATGCATTTTTTTTTGTAGATTTGCCAATAATTTTTAAGAAGCACTTTTTAGGCCAAATGAAGTGGCTCATACTAGTAATCCCAGCACTTTGGGAGGCCAGGGCAGGAGGATCACTTGACCCAGGAGTTTGAGATAAGACTTGGCAACATAGTGGGACCCCATATACACAAAATTATAAAAAGATAGCCATATGTGGTGGCTCACACCTGTAGTCTCAGCTTTTCAGGAAGTTGGGATGGGAGGATCTCTTGAGCCCAGGTGTTTGAGGCTGCAGTGATCCGTGATGTTGCCACTGCACTCCAGCCTGGGCAAAAGCCTGTCCCCCCAAAAAAAAAACCAAAAAAAAGAAAAGAAAGGAATCCAGAAAGAAGGAAGGAAGGAAAGAAAGAAGGAAGGAAGGAAGGAAATAAGGGAAGGAGGGAAAGAGGAAAGAAAGAAAGAAAGAAAGAAAGAAAGAAAGAAAGAAAGAAAGAAAGGAAGGAAGAAAGAAAGAAAGAAAAGAAGGAAGATGTCTATGTTAATTTCATCTCACAGTTTCAGACAACGATTTGTTGCTCAGAGAGGTGGGAAAGGGCAAACACCACCTTTGAAAGACAGGACCCTCTCCACGTGCAACAGCAGTGTTGCCTCTGCTCCCAGGGCTGGGGGATATTTTTCGATGGGTGCTGTTGAGCTGAGCTGGTGCTGCTGTCCTCCTAGACATTTGGATTTGAGGGTGAAGTCCTATTTCACCTCTCGTTTGTGGATGACTCTGTAAGACAAACGCCTGGAACCAGGGACAGCTGTGCTCCACCCGGAGCTTGTGAGAACCACGGTGCATGTCCCATGCAAATCCCTGCTCCCCTCTCCTAGCACAGAAGACCCCAACCCTGTGGGTCTGTCTTCCTGCCCAGCTCCTGTGTGCTCTGGGAGGACTTCTTCTGTAGCACCTCCTACTGTCTGCTCCTTAGGTCTGGAGGCAAAGGTTATCACATATCCAAGACTGTGTTTTCCAACCCTTGATCATAGGGGAATGATAAAGGATACAAGTGTACAAGCCATAGTGTCACCCAGACATAGTGCACGTAAAACACCTGGCAGGGAGCTGGCATGTGATGGGCACTCAGGGTGCCCTGGCTTTGACTTGCCAGAAATCCCAGGCAGCTCAGTGTTGATAGACTCCCCCTTAGGTGAGGAAAGAAGCTTGGAGAATGTCCACGTCTTGTCCCAGCAAATATAGAGCAAGACACACTTCAAATTAGTTTTTTCTGTCTCTCTCCAAAACTCACATACCCACGCTGAGCTCTTCATTGTACAGGAATCAATTCACAATGGCAGCAGGCAGAGGTAGGAGAATTGCTTGTTCGTGCTTGGTTTTAGGTAGAAATAGCATACTGCTGTTGTTATCTGAAACAGAATCCTACGGTGATATTAATGTTTGAGTACCTACTATGTGCCCAGCTCTTTCAGGCATTTTTCAATGTGTTTCATTCTCCACAGAAGTCCCTGTGGGGTGGACATTGTGGCACATTTAAAGGTGAAAAAGCAGGGTGGAGAGAGGTTAAATAGCTGTTGAATCTCACACAGCTGCAAAGTGGTCACTCTGGTCTTCAAACCCCAGGTCAGCCTGCCTTCTGAGAGGGAATTCTTTCCACTTTCCCTTCCTGCAGATGAGACCAATTACCTAAGGATGTTTTATTTTTCACCAATTTAGGAAGAACAATATTAAAAATGCATTGTAATTGGGAAGATAGAAATCAGAAACGAAGTGTAAATCCTAAAGTTAAAATGCTTGCCCTGACCGGAAATCTGTTTTTCTTGTGTTAGAGTTGAAGATCTCTTTTGAAGATGGCTCTGTTGATCTCAGCAGCACAATGAACCCCTGTCACATTGGCTAAAGAAAAAAACACAGTTCCACCAAGAAACTAAAAGGGAGTGCCTCCCATAACCCAAGGATAGGAGGGAGAAGGGCGATTGCATCCAGATTCGGCAAAACCAGACTTCAATAGAAGAAACCCAGCTCGCCCGAGAGCCTTGCAAATAAAAAAGTACACAACCTGGCCACAGCAGACTGAACCCATGACTAAATGTGTTCTAACTCTGAAATTCTCCTTGATTAACAAGCAGGGTCTTTTGGATTTTGCATTGCTTTACATTTGTGACTGCCACAGAAAATCACCATCTTGAAGATGGCACTCATAAAGTGCCAGGACACTCAGAGAAGCTGAGTAAGTGCCCTTGTTTCTTTTGAGAGGGTCTGCTTGAATGGAGGGTGTTGTGGTTGTCTGTCCTCAGGTAGAAAGCCTGTGGTAAGCACATCTTCCCCACCAAGGAGTACTGGAGAGTCATCACAAAGATGTGTCTGTGAAGCAATTTCAGTGAAAAATGGAACCAGCTCTCAAAGGAGTTCCATTAGAGGATTGTAATTAACATGTGGCAGAAGGTTCCAGAAATCAATTTTCATGCATAATTGCGGTGTTTATGACTGTTGATAATCGCCATTACACAACATTAGATGTAACATGCAGATAATTTGGAGACAGAAAGGGTTAATGAAATGACTCCTGGAATGTAGCAGCGAGGTCTGTTGGTAAAAATAACAGCAATGTTATAATAAGTGGGAATGTGTGTTCTTGTCCCAAAAGGTTTTTACACATACTTATTTTTAAGCATTTGATAGTTACAGGGAAAATGTCAGGAAGACATTTTCAGAATTGCTAAAGGGCAGAGTCCTCAAAAGGACAGCTTTGTTGCACTGTTGCTGTTCTCCTTTTGCAGGCGGTAAGGCATAATTCCTATCACCAAAAACGAGTCCCCTGCCCTGTGCTAGCACTCACACACGGAACAGGTCAAATACATAAAACACACAATTTTATTTCATTCTACTTTCCTTCCTCTTGCCCTTTTTCCGAGATTTAATTGAATTATGAGACACCTCTCCTTGCCAGTATACATGTTTCTTTCTTCCAGTGGGCATGTAGTGGTCATCTGCAGTGAAAATGCGTTCTAACTTATTTAATTCCCTTTTGATCTACAGTTACTGTTTTCCTCTTCTTTTTTTTTTTTTTCTTCTCGGCTGTGATGAATAATGCAACAATGGGCATCCTTGTAATGATAGCTTTGTATACATGTCGGAGTTCATACAAGAGAGATTCTGGGGGCTGGGCATGCTCACTCTGCACCTTGATAGTTACTGCCCAATTCTGCACTAGTGCATTTCCGTGAGGTTTCCTCAGCAGTACGCAGCAGTGCTCACATGCCCACATTCTCATCACCTATGGCTGTGTCTGCGTGAGCTCCTGTTCAGAGGAATTCATCTCCCTACCCTTTCTAGTTGCCTATGCTGGCTGACCACTGGTGAGGCTGTACATCTTTTTCAATAATTGTCACCAATGTATATGTCTTTTTCTACATTTGTTCATTTCATTTCTTGCCTGTTTTTCTGTTTCTATTTTTTTCTCTGATTTACCAGTACTTTATTTTGGGATCTTAGTCACATTTGTTGTAGACTTGTTCTCACAGTGTATGGTGTATCTTTTCTCTTCTGTGTGGTTTTCTTAATTTCCACTTGCTGCTTTTTGTGGGAATAGCAGGGTAGCTAGGAAAATGCCTCACATGTCAAGATCTGCAGCCCTGGAGAGCCGATAGGAAGTAAAAGATTTGAAGCAGTTAGGAGAGCGAGGCTTCCCATTAGGAGTGCCTGCATGGCCATGTGCCCCTAAACGCCCGCCTGCTCTGGATGCAGTACGCTACTTTTCTCTGGCCTTGGGAATGGATCTGTAGAACCAGATTCAAGGAACTCTCAGGAGAGCCAAGCACTGCCACCCAGTCTAAGAAAGCACAACAGCAAACTCCAGGAATTCCTCCCTTTCACTATGTTGCCTACACATTAGGAAATTTGCAAGTGAATTTCAAGGGTACAGATTTGGAGTAATGCACACAGTTAGGGATATTATATGTTTTACTTGATAAGAGACATACATTTAAGTAGTTACATGAAATGTTTTCCAAGCTCAATTTTGACAACATTAGATTCAGAAAAGGATCACCAGGGATAATAGCTAATGTCCCTTCTTGTTTTCCACTGGACATGTAACAGCTGGTCACTCATGTTACGACAGTCTTGCAGTTTACGGTCAGCGGTGCATCTGCTGTTATGCCAGCAAAATTCATTCAGTGTTTGCTCTGTGGAGGGACCTTGCTGGTAGTTGTGAGGAATGAGAGATGAACGGACTTGTCTTGGAGGACCATAATCTAAGTTGCAGTCATTTCAATGTGTCTGCCATTTTATAGTTTAATGGACTTTTCTCATACATTATCTTATTTATATCATCAAACTTAACTTTACTCAAAAAAAGATCAAAATAAAATTTAGCATCAGGATTGTAGGAAATGTGAAACCCAGATATAATTTTAGAGTTCTTTATTTATTGTAGACATTCAGGGATGTCAGTCATTGTGTGGCTAAAGTCACAGCCTTGGTGACAAGTCGAAAATCTGCAGTCTCCACCTGGCCCACATTTGCAGGGTCTGAGAAGCTGCCTTTTGTGCCTCCAAGCACTGGATGCCTCAGGCCCATTCTGCTGAAACTGCTGCTGGGAGCTGGAATTGAAGCTGATAGAGACGGTCCCCGACTTAAGATGGTTTGACTTTCGTTCTTTTTACAATCCTGCAAAAGTGATATGATTTAGTGGAGACTATTTGAAACTTTAAATTTTAATTCAAAATTATTTTGAGAAAGATTTCTTCTGGAGAGAGGAAGTCTCACTTTGCTGCCCAGGCTGGTCTTAAACTCCTGGCTTCAAGCGATCCTCTTGCATTCCACTTAGTGAAAACTGTATTTAAAATTTCCATTTTAATTCAAAATTTGTTTGAAAAAAATTTCTTCTGGAGAGAGGAGGCCCTGCTTTGCTGCTCAGGCTGGTCTCTAATTCCTGGCTTCAAGTGATCCTCCTGCATTGGGATTACAAACACAAGCCACTGTGCCCAGCCCAAAATTTTTCATAATAATTATAAACTAGACTGGTGCTCGATGGCTTGGCCCAAGTGTAAGCTAATGTAAGTGTTCTGAGCACGTTTAAGGTAGGCCAGGCTAAGCTAGGATGTTCTGTAGATTAGGTGTATTAAGAGCATTTTCAACTTTGGTATTTTCAACATAGATGGGCTTCTTGGGAGGCATCCCATCATAGGTCACACAGCGGCACACACATCATTAAGCCCAGAAGTATCTGTATCTAAGGATGCAGCCTACAAGAGCCACACTTGCTCAGTTCATCAAACTTCAAGTTTTTGACTCGCTTTGCTAACAGCCTTTAAACCACTCAAAGCAGAGGGTGCCCCATTCCCCCAGCTGACTGGTTCACTAGAGTGTGCTTGAGATTTTCACGGTGTGTGAGTGTGGCAGTGTGTGTCCGTGCACACAGAAGTGTGTCAGTGCGTGTGGTGTGCATGCCTGTGCATGTGTGTGTCTGCATGTGTACGTGGAACACTGTGTGAATTTGTCATCCTGTGCATGTATGAGTACAGCATATGACAAAGTGCGTGTGACCTGGTCTGTGCCACCATGCACTCATACAAGGCTGGTGACATCATGTCTGTGAGAACTGTGAACTGCAACCTCACTAAACTTGTGGCTTGGGCCTCCAGGCTGTGGTCTCTCTCTTGAAAATGCTCTTGGATTTGACCCCACAACTATGATTTGTTTTAGAGGAGCAATCATTTTGTGCCAGCAATAATTAAGCTACAAGACTAATTGTTACAAATGACAAAATGATCTCCGTCTCTGCCAAAATAGACCCTGTTTTATAATGGAAGCCTGAGTATCAATAATTTAAAATAATGGATAGAATATAAAAAAAGAACTTTGGAAAATAAGTAAAGCAGAAATAAAAGACTCTTAAACTCCAGAAAAGTGGAACTGTACATGTAATGAAAAATTCCTGCTGAACCAGGAAGGGAAATGGGGTCACAGAGACACAGCAGAGTTATCTGTGGCTCGCCCTTCACAGGGAGTGAGTGGCCCACTGCTCACGAGTGAGGTATCAGCTGAGGCCGCACGCAGATTTCAATTATCGCAGGTTTTTAAGTTGCCCTCCACCCCACTCATCATCACGCTGACTCCGCATATTTTCATCTTAAGGAGTGTGGGTGATCTTGGGCCCGACCCTAAGGACTCTATCCATAGCAGAGGTCCTCAACTGAATACACGTAGCCAAGGCACTCCTCATTTCTTGCTTAAACTGATTTGCATTTATAAAAGAGAAAAATACAAAAGTAAAACCAAAGCAAACTGAAAATGTTAATAAGTTTTTTTTTTTTTTTTGAGACAGTTTCTTGTTGCCCAGGGTGGAGTGCAGTGCTGCGATCTCTTGATCTTGGCTCACTGCAACCTCCACCTCTGAGGTTCAAGGGACTCTTCTGCCTCATCCTCCCTGGTAGCTGGGATTAGGGGCATGTATAAGGTTCTTTTTTAGGTTTTAAAAACAGCAGTCTATGGCTTGCTAAGCGACCTGCTGTTCCCACCTGTCAGCTGCCTGCTCCTTACTGCTCCAGTTTTTATCTCAGAGCCCCAGGCTCCGAGTCGACTTTCGGTCCCTGCCCTTCCATCTTCTTTGGGACACACGCCCGCCCCTTTGCTCTCAGGTGCCCAGACCCTGAGGACCACCTGCCCTGCGTCAGGCCCCTGAAGCTCCTGTCTCCCGTTCCCCCTGCCTTGATCCCACACTGCCGCTTTCTTCTCTCAGCAGGAGTGGGATCAGCTCCCTCCATCTCTTTCTCAACATCTCAATTATTGTCAAATTAATTTCTCAATTCTTCAAGAGCCAAGGGAAAGAAATCTCCAATGAAACATTACTAAATTGATACTTCAAGTACTCTGAAGTATCTGCATTCAGGTTTAGTCGGATTAAACGGTTTTGTTAAAGAACAGTATGTAAACACTTTTCTCATGTTTTGTAACTTAAGGGCTCATTCTAAAACCAGTGCTCAAAAGACAGTTACAAAGAAAAAATCAGAACTCCTCTAAACCAGACCTACCCCCCAGGAAATGTAAGAGCTGCGAATAGGGTCCACTTACGCCATTTGCATTTTTCTTGTAGCCACATAAAAAGGTAAAAGCAAAAGGGTGAAAGTGAGTTTAACAATGCATTATTTACTAATGAATCATAACCCAGTCTAACGTATCACCATTTCACATGTAATCAAGACAGAACCCTGTGAATGAGTTATTGCACAAACTCCTTTTTACTCAGTTTTGAAGGCCATTGTGTATTTTGCACGTTCAGTGCACCTCAGTTGGACCAGCCACCTTTCCAGGGCTCGAAAGCAGTGTGTGGCTAATGGCTACTGCGTTGGTCAGCACAGATCCCCAAGGGTCAGCGTACTTTATCTTAAACCCAGAATGTAGGTTCTTCAGGCTCTAATGGCTTTATGCTCTCTAATCTCTAATATAGCTACTTCACTCCTTTGTGTAGTGAAAGCAGCCACACCCAATGTGTAAATGAATAGGCACGGCTGTGTTCCAACCAAGATTTATTTACAAAAGCAGGTGACAGGATGGATTTGGATAACAGGACATCATTAGGCCGTTTCCTGTCACTTTGTGTAGGCCAGTGCAATTCAGTGTCCAACTGTGGTCCAGTAATTGCTAGTAACACAAAATAAAAAAGTTTCATTTACATTTTTCCAACTTCAGTAACAACAGTTTTATGGGCTAACCCGTGTCCCACCAGATTGACATGTGGAAGCAATAACAGTAAATGTGGTGGTGTTTGGAGATGGGTCCTCTGGGAAGTCATTAAGTTATGGGGGACACAGCAAGAAGGCAGTCAGTCTGCCTGCAAGCCAGGAAGAGGGTCCTTACCAGAACCCAACCCTACCGGCACCCTGATCTTGGCCTTCCAGCCTCAAGAACTGTGGAAAATAAATCCCTGTTGTTTAAACCACCCAGCTGTTTGATTTTCTTACGGCAGCCCAGGCTGACTAATATAAATAGTAGAGCCCTAAAAAGGTAGTATATGTGCTTAGTACTAAAATTCCACCTTGAGGCGGGGCACAGTGGCTCACACCTGTAATCCCAGCACTTCGAGAGGCTGAGGTGAGTGGATCACCTGAGGTCAGGAGTTCAAGACCAGTCTGGTCAACATGGCGAAACTCTGTCTCTACTAAATATACAATAGTTAGCCAGGCAAGTTGGCTCATGCTTGGAGTTCCAGGTACTTTGGAGGCTGTGGCATGAGAATCGCTTGAACCTGGGAGGTGGAGGTTGCAGTGAGCCAACATCTTGCCACTGCTCTTCAGCCTGGGTGACAGAGTGAGACTCCATCTAAAAATAAATAATAAAATAATAAAATGAAATAAATTAATTAAATTCCATATTTAAACCTCAAATATTCGCTTTAAAAAACTCTTTAAAAATTAAGATATTTAAAACATTTTGTTCCAATACATTTTCTTCCCTACATATCAACTATTTTTTAACTCTTAATTAATTACACTAAGAAATAATAATGAAATATAATTGAAGAGGCAGTCAATGGGGACTTCACAGTTGCTGGCGAGTGCTTTGAGCTAAGGTCATCTTTGGTTTTCCACCCTAAGTGTTATACTAACAACTACTCCCAGTTTCTTGTTTCTGTTTTATGTCTTATAAACCTAAGTCCAAAACTATGCAGTTTTCTCTGCAGCATGTGGAATGGACATGGTGAACACATTGTGTGGATCATATCACGGCTCTGGGCAGAACCATGTACGCATTTTTTCAGCAACATCAGAGGGATACTTTTCCTCCTTCTTGAACTTTTAGCCTTCCTTTATACTATGAACATTTGTTTAACACAATGATTATATTTCTTTCATGTTATTGTTTTGAACAGTGCAGTGGTGCTAAATTGCTTGTAGTTAATTTTGAGAGCTCAATCGGTTGCTTTTGTATTTATATTTCTTCTAATAAATACCTTGCTTTAATATTTTTCTCATGTGTTAATACTTAACACATTGTAAATACAAACTAGACCCATGCTGTGTTTCAAGTTGTGAGTACCAGTTTAGCTTTTTTATTTTATTTTTTTGTTCCCCCACCTTTCTTTACAGCATTCTTCTCTCCCTCCCACATCTAATCCTACAGAGCCAGAAAGGAATCCTGGGTCACGTCTTCCCTTTCTATTTAGAAAGGATACTTCCTTCTTAGATTTTTCCCAGGAGCTGCCAGTTAACATGACATGCTTCCAAAGGTGCCATCATCCCATTGGCTTGTTTGGGATTGGACATTGAATCTTATCACAAGAGGGCATTTTTCAAATTGCTCTCGTCTTTTCAACTTCAAAGTTGCAGGCAGTGCAATGCGTGTAGTTCTCTTGCTACTTCAGGGGAACTTTGATAAGCTGTAAAGTGATATGTATCGACAATATAATCACTTAAAAATTTAATAAAAGCGAAAACAAAGGAATATTATTTTTTCTTTGAATGTGTCAACAGGGAACATATTTCACGGTGTTTTAAAGTTTAGTAGATATTTTGATAGAAATGCTTAATTTATCTGACACAGGTATCATATTCATTATTTTCATTTTGTAATGTGGTCTAAATTCCAAGCTCATATGTGTTTTCACTATACTGACTCACCCTTTTTAAGGAATCGCTCCTCGATTCAACTTTAAAGCAAATTTTTCCAGAACTTCTTTCTCTTCCTGTTCCCCAAACCCCTCAACATTGATTTATTTTTATTACAGCAGGACATTAAGTGATCATTATGTTCTTTCCATGGGAACAAACCTTTCCTTGAATATGGACAGCTCTTAAAACAATTGCTAGCTAATAGATAGTCCCCATTTACTTGCAGAGGCAATTCTACCAGAAGGGCTGAATTTCAGTATATTTGACCTACTTTGACTGAGGTAGATTCTGAAACAAAGCTTGAGAGACTGGGAACACTGGAAAAAAATAATAAACAAATCCAGTTGCATCTATATAATTTGCAATAACATTGACTTGACAGGAAGGTTTGACAATTTCTTCAGTTCACAGGTTGTGACTGAGTCTCGTCACCTGGGACCAAGGTTCCCATTATAGGGTCAAATCTCAGTGACTTTGCTTTACATTATAGGGCCGAGACACCATGACACCATTCCAACTGCCCAATCTTCCTTTTGTAGACATAATTCCTTTATATTTCATAAACATTTATTTACCAGTATGCTCTTTAAGGCCTTTGAGCAGTTTCAGTTGATATTTGGAAGCATGGCTTTAAATTCTCCGAGTTACAAATTTGTTTACAATGAATCCCAGTTTCATTGCATTGAAGCAAAAGCAAACAGCTGTCAAGTTTCTGGTCTTTGGAATTCACTATGTGCTCTCACATCCTCCTTCACAAGGGCTTCCACAGATGTTTCTTGGGTGTGTTAAAGAAAAGACACACTTTATGTTTTTCAGAAACTAAATTGCTAGCACATCTATAATTCAACTTCTTTATGCAAGTAATTCTATAATTAATAAATAACTTGGCACCCTGAGTTATTGATTAATCTGTTAAGAGTCTGAGGGAAATGGGTTAAAATGTGCAGGAGAAGGTCAGCACGGACTCCCTGTGGACCACAGCATCGCAGCCTAATGGCCGCCCCTCAGATAGCCTTCATTGCTGTGTGCTGAGCTAAGTGCTCTGCGGAGCTGAGCCACTTGCATCCTCTTAGCAGCCCCATGAGGAGGCTGGTGGTATGGGTTGAAGTCCTAAGCCCCAAAACCTCAGGACGTGACCTTACCTGGAAATAAGGGCCTTGAAGATGTCATTAGTGAGGATGGGACCACATTGGAGTAGAGGTGGCCTGAATCCAACATGAATATATTCCCATAAAAAGGGCGTCAATTTGAGCACAGACATGTTCACAGGGAAAAGGTCGAGAGCAGGAGGGAAGAGAGAGGGAGAATGAGCTGAAAAGCTCAGGAACACCAGGACCCTGGTGTCAACAAGGCACCCGAAGCCAGCCACAGCACTCAGAAGCATCAGCCCTGCCGACGCCTTGACCACAGAGTTCTGGCTTCCAGAACTGTGAGATGATGCATTTCTGTTTCTTAAGATACCCAGCTTATGATACTGTATTACAGCAGTCCCGAAACGCTAGTACAGACCTCATTATTACCCCATTTTCACAAATAAAATGAGGCTTGCTTTTTAAATTTCTTATTTATTTATTATTCGTTTTATATATTTTGTATTGTACTTTAGGTTCTAGGGGACATGTGCAGATCATGCAGGATTGTTGCATAGGAACATACATGACAATGTGGTTTGCTCTCTCCTTTCCCCGTCACCTATATCTGGCATCTCTCCCCATGTTATCCCTCCCCAACCTCCATACCCCACACTGTCCCTCCCCTAGTCCCCCCCAAACAGACCCCAGTGTGTGATGCTCCCCTCCCTGTGTCCATGTGTCCTCACGGTTCAACGCCCGCCTGTGAATGAGAATATGCAGTGTTTGATTTTCTGTTCCTATGTCGGTTTGCTGAGGTTTGCTTTTGTTATTTGATTTGTCCAATGTGTCTCAGCTAACAAAGGTGGTGCCCAGCTGCAGAGCACACTCTGCTCTTACCACAGGGTCGTGAGGCCCCTTGGCATTGACCTGGTGAGCTCTCTCAGTGCTGGGGCAGGTGGGCCCAGCCAGTCTGTCAGGCTTGATGTCCCCTGCTTGGAGGAGCACACTGCCATCATCACCCTCAACACCACCATTGAGGGTCACTGGTCTACAGCAGCGGCTCATTGCCCCATCCCTTCCCTCATGCTCACATGGCCTTTTCTCTGGAGCATGTCCTTGTTCAAATAATCCCCTTTTATGAAGACACGTTCATGTTAGATTCAGGCCACCTCTATCCACTGTGGCCCTGTCTTTACTAATTACACCTGCAACGCTCTTATTTCCAGGTAAGGTCGCATCCTGAGATACTGGGGGTTAGGGCTTCCACACATGAATGTTGGATTTCAACCCATACCAGGAGCCTCCTCCTAGAATTGCTGAGAGGATGAAAGAGGCTCATCTCTACAGAGCACCCAGTTAGCCCAGCACCCACTGGTGAGTGAGGGCTACCTGGGAGTCGTCCATCACCCTAAGATGCTGTGGCCCATAGGGAGTCCATGCAGTAGCTGTCTTTATGTCCATGTTCTTTCTGCTTTCTATGTCTTGATCCTATAGGATTTGTCAAACAAAACATCAGGATCATTATTCACAAGGAATGACACCTTTTATCAATAAAAAGGCCATGTCTAATCTAATGATTTTGCATGTTAAATTAGATTTCATTGTAAGCTAAAGTTGTTACCTCTGTTTCTTTTTTTCCTGCTATATCTTTCCATATCTCCTGTTTTCAATAACTGCCTGAAATTTTTAGTAGACTGTGATACATTTTATTTTTAGGTTCAGCTGGTCATCTCCCCAAGCATCTGCTCTCTTGAAACGGCCTCTTCATGACTGAAGTGTCCTTTGTTGCATCTTAGTTGGGGCCTTGGACATATGACTTATTCTGGCCAACAGAAAAATAACAGATTTGAGAGTGTGTTAATTGCAAGCATAGGCCCGTAAAAGCTCCAGGTGTCTCTACCTGTCCCCTCAGGTCTGTCCCCCTGACCCTCTGACCTGCCGTGAGGACCAGAGCTGCTCCAGCTAAGACCTGCCTGTACTAACTGACCACTGGCCAGGCACAGACCTCTGAATGCTAAGTCATGGTTCTTGTTTAAAGCCACTGAGATGTGAGGTATTGGCTCAACAGTGGACATCTTTCTAGAATTTTGTTCAGAGGGATTTTTTAACCTATAGTATTTTTTTTTCAGAAAAAGTGAAAATAAATATATCTATATCCACAGATACTGTATCATTTTATTTTATCAAGTATTTTCTCTTTTTCATGTTTTTCAATTATTTTCCTTATTTTTCTACCCTTTGCTGGATAAACTTTTATTGAAAAGATCTTTAGTAATTTAAAAGAAACATTTACAAGTGATCACTTTTAGTTTTCTTTTAAAATTATTTTGATTTATCTCATTAATTAGCAAATTACATAATTAATAAGTTAAAAGTAAAGTAATATTTGAACGTCTATGTAAATTCAAAAATTATTTTTTTTGAATTTCAAAATTATTTTCTGATTTCAAAAATTATTTTCTGATCCATTGCTGTTCACTCTCTTCTCTTTGTAAGTATCATCTAGGATAATAGAATACAAATGTCCTAATATCATGTTTGCTGAATATGTAAACTGCTTCAAAAAATGCGTGTAACTTTTTAAACTACGTTGATGACAACTTGTGACATTTAAGTTTGTTTAATTAATATAAATGCATATCCGACATTTATACATTATCTTCTAGATCCTTAACATTCTTAATTGAATTATTTTCTGGGTCATCTTCATTTACTGTCCAATTTTTATTCCTTCCATCAATTTTTGTAACTTTTCCCTAAATACTTATTGAAATTAAAGAAAAGATTCAGGATATAACTTTTATTATTTATTTGAGTTGGAGTCTAGCTCTGTCACCCATGCTGGCGTGCAATGGCAGGATCCTGGTTCACCGAAACGTCTGCCGTCCAGGTTCAAGAGATTCTCCTGCCTCAGTCTCTTGAGAAGCAGGGATTACAGGATCTTGCCACCAAGTTCGGCTCATTTTTTGTATTTTTAATAGAGATGGGGTTTCATGATTTGGTCAGGCGGGTCTCAAATTCCTGACCTCATGTGATCCGCCTGCCTTGGCCTCCCAAAGTGCTGAGATTATAGGCTTAAGCCACAGCGCCTGGCCTCAGGATGTAACTTTAAATTAGTTTTTATGTGGCCCATAATTTGATCTGCACTCCCTAAAAAAAAAATTTTTTTTTCAATTATTTTACGAGTTAATTCTAATTCTTGTAGGCTTCTAAGGGTGTTTTTCTGGGCTCGTTTCTTCCTAGCAGTGCTTGCAGTGAGCAGTTTGGAGCTCCATCCTGTCACCTCTGTAACCACTATCTTCTCTATTGTCATGTCAGTTCTGTTACTTCCCTCTACTGGTTTGATGTCGCCTTCAACATCTATGACTTGCCTGCTAAGTATCCACTCTAGTCTTTATCCACTATCATCATTGAGTTTATTTTTTGTTTTCAGCAGTTCTTCTTCACTTCATCTCTCCTAATACCCTGCTATCCGTTTCCTTCCCCACTCCTGTTCTCTCTTCTCTCTACCTGGCTCTTTCAGAAACCGTAAATATTTTGCAAACAGTTTTGTCGTGCGCCTAGTACACGTTTTCCACAGGCTTGTCCATCGCGTCTTGGAGGATGATATACAACACTTGCTAAGCTCACACTGTATGCTAATAACTGTGCTAAGTAGTTCAGAAAGATTACGTCCAATAGTGCACTGAAAGAAGAACCAGTCTTAGCTTCATCTTTCAGATTGGGACACAGGCTGGGTCTTTCCTTTATTTGTCCTATTCCAAATGGTGACCTGCTCACACCTTTCGGAGTTTGTTCTGCCTGGGACCGGCCCCCACACCACTTGATTCTGGAAAAATTTCTTCTTTGGCTATCTGATTATGATTCTTACCCCTGAGCCTTAATTTTAACTTCCGACAGGACCTCAGCTGGCCTGAAATACAGTGTCAGCCTCCTGTAGCTTCTACCTAGCAAAGATGGTGCCCTCCACTCAAGCTCTTTCTGACTCTGTGACCCGACCAACTGCTCCTGCGTGGGAGGGCGTCTTCCAGCCACACATTGCCTCTGCGACATTCCTGCCTGTGCCTGGGAGGCTCCTGTCTACCTGAGCCAAGGGAATGTCACATTGAGGAAGAAAAGGCTGGGCAGATGGCATCCCCACAGGAACCAGCTCACAGGCAAAACCAGCTGCCGAACTTTGTGGTTGAGACTGACCTCCTTGTCCTGACCAGGGGCCACATGCTGGGTGAGGGACTCATATGTTTCACCTTCTTCCTGAGGCAGGCAGCCTTGCTCCATTTTTACTTGATAGTGTGGGGAAACCAGCTTGGTAGGCTGATAAATCACCCCCAAAACATACTCATTTTTCTAAACCTTGGAATCTGCCAATGTTACTTTATATGGCAAAAAGGGGGATTTTGAGGTTATAATTAAGTTAGGATTCCGAGATGGGAAGATTAGGCTGCATGATCTGGGTGGCACTGAATCTGTCACATGTATCCTGAGAAGGGACAGAGGAGACCGGGCCCAGACCCACAGAGAGGGCTGTATGGCGACGGAGCAGAGAGCTTTGGAAATGCTAGTCTTGAAGATGGCACTGATGTGACCACAGCCACCAAGAACTGGAGGGGCCTAGGAATAGATCCTCCCCTAGAGCCTTGGGAGGGGCACAGCCCTGGCAACTCCTGGATTTCAGGCTTTCGGTCTCTAGAATGGTGAGACCATCCATTTCTGTCATCTCAAGAGCCACTCAGCTTGCAGTTATAGGTATAGCAGTCATGGAAGCGAATACAACCAAAACGTTTGCTATCAAATCCGAAACATTCCCACATTTCCTTGGATTCTCTTCCCAAATTATGATGACATATGGAGGACATGTCAGCCCTCCACAAAGACCACATCAGCTTCTCCGGCCTCTTCCTGGGAGACCCTTTTCTCAAACTTAAGATGCTTTTGCTTCCAAAATACCACCTGCCTCTTTTCCATGGTGAGGTGGCAAAGATTCGGGGGTGCCCTTGGGCAGTGAGAGTTTTTTTGTTAAAGACAGCTGAAGTGCCTGGCTGTGCAGCCCCTTACCCCACCCTGCCAGGGTCAAAGCGTAAAAATCCAGCCCTCAGCCTTGAATATGATCGATATCCCAAGCTCCCTATGGGACCAAGCCCCTGGGTCAGCACTGAGACCACACCTTCATGGGTTTCTTCCCTCTAACCCTGTCTCCCTCACTCCTTTACCAGGTTTGGTTTCCCCTGGGAACATCTGTTTAGCTGTCATTTGCAGACAGATCTTTACTCAGGTGTTTTTATTATTTTTGAGGGGGAGGTGGTGCTCAAGGTAAGACAAGTAGAATGTCAACAATGATTTGTAATAATGATATATTTAATGTGTCTTCATATGTGTAAGTGCTTGAGAAGTTTTATAGCAAGAGAAAGAGACGATTTAAAAATCTCCCTCCCTTGAAGATTTCAAGGGCAAGAATCAGTTATAATCAGACAAGAATAATGCGAGGGAGTTAGGAGCCGTCAGCTCCTCATCCTGGAATGCTACCTATTCAGCGTGCGTTGGAGATGCTCCAGTCTCTTGAGTCTGTAATAAGCCGAGATCCCACTGCTGTCTGCGGCTGACAAACGCAGGGTTATGTCTGGTTCAGCCCACACCCTCCCAATGTTTAGAAAGAACATGCACTCAAATAGGAGTCATTTTATCTGCAGCATTTCTCAGAAGCACTCTCCGGAGCCCTGCCCTTGAGGAGATTAACTTTTCTCACTGGTGGAACAGTCTAGAAACAGGCAGACCGGTTGTTTTCTTACTGTTGGAAATCACCAGCTTGTCTTTTAAAATACAACATAGCCAGAGATGGCAGAAACCACTGAAAGCAAGGGGACACTGATGGGGTCCCAACACATCCGGCCACATTCTGACTTGTAAATGGATTATTTTTTTGTTTTCAAGTTGTCTTCGGGAGAATGGAAGTTTTACTTGGATGATCCCTGCAGGAATGAGAATTCTTGCCCACAGCGGCAGCGCACCGTGAGCCTGTCCACACCTGCAGCCTGGGTCCATCCTGTTTCTCTGCGCCGCTTGGCAAGCTACAAGGCTGCCTTGAACCCCAGGGAGTTACCTGAGCCTCTCCTCCGGCTTGGCTCCAGTCTTCCTCTCTCTGATCTTAGATTTCCAACCCTCCTTAACTCATTTTAAAACCAAAAGTTCGGGAACTTTGGGCAGTTGTTTTTAATGTCGTGACATGTATTCTACAATAAATGCTCATTTATCAGATATGCAACACGATAGATGAACGAATGGTAAGTGACAAATGAACATTAAGCACAAAATAGCAGTATAATGTAAGCATGGAACAGGCCATTATATATGTATGTGTGTCTATAGATACATGAGATCTCTGTCTTTATTAAAAACAGGCCGTCTGGCCTCCCTGTCTTCTCATAAACAGTAAGTGCTCCCAGCACACCGTGCATTGCAGTCAATTGTCCCAGGTGGTGGAGTGCATTCCTGTTCACGCCCTCAGGAGTCCTCCCCTGGGAGCAGCCTGCTCTCCCGCCTTAGATCCAGCAGGCATGCCCTTGTGGGCCCCATGCTGACAGCAGGTGAACAGCAGAGACACAGGTCACGTCCAGCCTTCACTGTGGAAGCGGGTGCTCACAGCTAGGGTGTCTGTACAATTCCAGAAAGCAGCTGTCTTGTCACCTGGGCCAGGGGAGGCAGGTGAGGAGGCAGGTAGAGTTCTCTGTGTGGATGAGAGGGTTCAATGGCCCAGGCTTCTGTGCCCACACATCCTCTTCCCTGAAAACTGTGAAGAACTCTGCTTAGAGTGTGGATTCTTTTGAATTTTACTCTCTTTAAAGTTCCCAACCCAGTGACTTATCCATGGGAATGATTAAGACGTGTTTGCTGATCGCTGGTTAGAAATGCCCTGGGTTGGTTGCCTTTGACACCTCTGCCTTGACCTATGGGACTCGTCCCTGAGGCCTTCAGAAGATAGCTTCAGATGACGAGAACCTAGTCCCAGAACAAGAGTGAAAGCGCTCAGAGCTGCTTATGATGAAGAAGAAACAATGGAAAGTGATTCCCGACCTATATTTAAAATGTGAACACTTCTGCACGGGATTGCGGCCAACTAGTGTTCTCACATTTTACTAAAGGCAGAACGAAAGGCAATGGGCTTAAATGACAGCATGCAGAATTTAGGTTAGATATGGGGAATGCCTCTCTGACATTGAGTTATGACTCATTAGGCTAGGTTACCAGGGAAGAGAATATTCTTTGAAGATTTTAATATATACATATCCCTTCATACAATGCACACATTGTGACCTGGTGGATTTTAAAGTAAAACCTCACATATCATAACCCATTTTCCCACATAAGTCAATTTTACAGTGACAGGTGGAATTGAGTGGGTCACCAGATCGTGCCCCGTTTTGAAATAAGAGTCAGTGGTCAAAGGATCTTCTGGATGGCACGGCGCAAGTGTGTCTTCCTGCGTCTTTGTTTCAGCAGTTGACACTTGTCTCAAGGACTGCGGGTCCTCTCTCGGGCCATGTGGAAGTCCCCAGGGGCAACGCTTGCCAAAACAGTCTCCAGGACTCAGGAGCCCATTGAGGCAAGAGGCCGCTGCCCATGAGTCAGACGGCCAGGGTGGAAGAGTGCATTTTGATGGCTGCATAATGCAAAGCTCAAATGCGAAGTGCTTTGAGTACAGGAATCCTCACGGGAGAGAAATACGGTCCTGTGATCTTTCTGATCTGGAATTTCCACTGCCTGTGTTCCAGGGAGGCTGAGTACGCTGAGGGAGAGTGAAAGCGTGTTTTGGCCGTGAGGTGGCTCAGAGCAGCCCTGGAAGCAGACAGTAGAATCAGCTGAAGAGCCCACAACCGTTTCTTCCGATTTAACTAAAATAAAACTTTTTGCTCATTCTCCTTTAAGACGCAATTACTTCATTTTTTAAATTTCTATTCACAATCAAGACATAGAAAAGGAGCTAGTCTGAAGTCATTTTCAGAATGTTTGGAAATATACTCCAGAGAGTTAGAGGGTAACAGGTGTTGATTTGGTGACCGTGGGCTACTCCTCTGACCCCTGGAAGTGTTTTTCCTTTTCCCGCTGCTCTCCTGTCGGGTTTCTTATCGCTGACAGGGGAGAATGACTGATGGGCCTTGGCATCCACTTGAAACCCCCCTGTTGACCCATCCTTTCGTAGTATGCATTCAGCAGCAAACAGATATTGTTCGCACATCCTGCCGACTTCATGGAGTGGCCTGAAAAGGTGCTGACGGACACTGGCCTGGGACCAGGAGATTCCTTTACGTGTGAGTTTGCTGGCTTTCCGGGGCCTGAATCACCTTGATTGTGTGGAGTGCCTACTTCTGGATGGCATTTTCACTGAACATAAATAATCCAAAATAGTTTATGTGGTATGTTTTGTTTGTTTGTCTACTTTTGTTTGCTTTATTTTATAAAGGTTTACAGAGGAGATAAAATAATATCTTAGAAATGTGGCGAAATATAGGCGGGTAGCCATGAATAAAGGAATGAAATGAGCCTTCTCTATCACAGATTGAAAAAGCAGGCAGAGCGTTAGGTCGAGAATTCCACTCTAAACCCAGTCCAAATATGGGCGACTTTTATCTGAAGATCTCTGAATTTGAAAGGTAAAATGTCTTGGCATTCTCCCCACCCACACATCTTGAAGTGAGTCCGGAAGGAAAAGATAACATGAATGTAAATGGCCTGACTTCATTCTCCTGCCATTCGGCTTAAAAGCATTTCCCATTCTGGGGCAATTTATCAACTATTTTAGACTATTAAAGTTACAAACATGTGAACAATGAATCTCAAGTCTTATTATCCAAATTACCTTTGGATAAGTTTAGCAAAAGTCTTCTGCAGAAATCAGAAAAGTAAGATCATAATTAAAGGCATTATAATTTTTTTCTTCCCCTTAAAGGGTTCCTAAACGCAGTGATATAGAATTTCACTTATTTCACAGCTATACATTTTGGGGACAAAAAAAGGAGCTTCTAAGTTAACAGGGTCATATCTGGCCCTTTGTGTTTTCCAAACAAACTCTTTAAAAGATTAAAATCTGTGTCTTTCTATGTGCTTGTTTTTTAAATGGTGAATTCATTCTTGAAACATTCTGCATCAGAATTAGGAAATTATGCGACTCTGTGGGAAAACTTCACTGGCTCAGTTAGAAACACTAAGGATTTTGAATGAGATTGTGGAGAAGCCCTGAGTTTGTACAGGGATCCTAGAGGCAGCAGGTTGATGGGGAGTTAGACACGTGCAGAATGGAGACCCGGCTTAACACTTCCCAGCTGTGTGGTCTTGGGAAAGCTACTTAACTGCACCGAGACAGAATTTTTCTGTGTAATAGGGATATCAGTATCTGTCTTGCAAAATTGTGAGGTTTGAATTATAGATAATGTGCATATAGATTTTGAACACAGAGGATGACATTACATCTGAGCCTGCCTGGGCACAGTGTCTAATGGAAGCACAGACTCTCCTTTGTCTAAAATGACCCAAAACTCAGCTTAGCAGTTGAGGATGGGGTTTGTGCGGCTCTGCTATGGCAGCTGCTCCCCGCCTGTCGCTCGCTGCAGCTTAAGAGAGCTGCTGACAGGTGGTATTGGGGCCCTGTGGTGGTCTGCATGGTCATTCAAAGTCACAAAACACATAGACACCTGTGAAAATGTTCATCTCTTACTGAGACTCTCATCAGTATTCGATATTACTTGTATTATATAGAAAGGCACATACGCAATCTATGTGGAATGTTTTTGGTGACTAAGATAACAGATGACAGAGAAACTCATGCAGGTGCTTAAGGCACTTTGTCTTTTTATTATTTTTTTTTGAGATGGTGTCTCACTGACACCCCAGGCTGGAGTGCAGTGGCGAGATCTTGGCTCACAGCAATCCCCACCTCCCGGGTTCAAGTGATTCTCCTGCCTCAGCTTCCAGAATAGCTGGGATTACACACACCACCCCACTGGCCAATTTTTGTATTTTTAGTAGAAATGGGGCTTCGTCATGTTGGTCAGGCTGGTCTTGAACTCCTGACTTCAAGTGATCCACCTGCCACAGCCTCCCAAAGGGCTGGGATTATGGGCGTAAGCCACCACGCCTGGCCCAGGCACTTTGTCTTGACCTATCTCAAAGCTCACTAGCCAACATTCACTTGTTTTTGAGACATTGTCACCCTCTTTATCTCTTACTATGTTGGTTTGCTGGGGTTTCCATAACAAGGTGTCACAGATGGTGGCTTAAACAACAGGTTTGCTGGCCAGGCATGGTGGAGGTTGTAGTGAGCCAAGATTGTGCTATTGTACTGCAGCCTGGGCGACAGCATGAAACTCTGTCTCAAAACAACAAAAACAAAACAAACAGCAGGTTCGCGGTTCCTCGCGGTTCCGGAGGCAGAGGTCCTACCAGCGGGACTGCTTGCATGTGAGCTCTGGAGGCTCCTCTCCTTGGCTCCTAGACAGCCGTCTTCTCCCTGTGACTTCACAGCGCCTTCTCCAATATCTGTCTGTGACCTCATCTCTTCTTCTTATAAGGGAGCCTGTTGTAGAAAATTAGGGATTACCCATATGAGTTCATTTTAACATAATCACGTATTGAAAGGCCCTGTTTCTAAATACAGTCACATTGTGAGTTGCTGGGGATGAGGGTGTCAAGGCAGGTGTCTGGGAGGAGGTGCCATTCAGTCTGGAGCAATTACTGACTCTGCAACACTGGCTCCCCCATGTTGGCGTGTGTGCATTTGGGTCCCCAGCTTGCTTGCTGGACCCCAATGGTCCTCAGTGTTTCTGATTCAACAGATCTGCTTGGGGCTGAATAAACGCGCATGCCAAATTCCAGGTGATGCTGATGCTACCGGTCTGGGTGGGACAGATTGAAAACACAGCAATGCTGTGGAGAAGGAAGGCCCCATCAGTGGTCCATGTGACGGGCGAAGACCTGAACTTGAGCCCACAGAGGGTGCTGCTGAGAAAGGCCCCTTCTCTTGGGTATCCGGAGAGCCTCCCGACTCTCTTGCTTCTCAACATAAGCAAAAAACAACTTTATTCTGTTCTAAAATGAAAACAACCACTCAACATGACAAAGAGCAATCTAATAAACCCTGGAAATATCTCACCAGTAAAGGCACATAAACTTATTAAAAAGCAGAAAGAATATGCTCCAGAAACCCAGAGCCCAGGAAGCAGAGGCTTCAACGGCGATGGTCTTGACTGGAATCAAACCCAGAGCTGGAAAATCGGTGGGGGCGGGGAACAAAGATTAATCACATTTCAGAATGTTCATCATTTTCTTTCTCACCTTCTTCTAGGCGCTGACCCACAGGATCTTTCTTTTTTACTGAATTTGTGATGCTCTTTTGGAAAGGAGAATGTACATGTGGGTTCCATGAAGGCCCAGGCAGAAAACTGGGGCTAGAGATTTTTCCACAACCACTGTGGGGAGAGTGACGTCCTCAAGGTTGAAGGAATCTGAGGAAAATTGGACATTATTCCCCTGTCACGGTAAATTAAATACAAATATTTGGTAACAATTTTATTATAAAATGGCATTTGTCCCTCATAAGAGGATAATGAAAGTATTTATCTATGTAATTATTTTCTAACTACTGTTAAGCTAGGATGTTGGTTGACTTTAATCACTCATCTATTCAAGTGTATCTCTGAGGATAAGAATGATGCCTGGAAAATGTGTGCTTGGGAAGAAACTGTTCAGCATGGAATCACAGCCCAAGCACAGGGCTTGGGATGTTTCTATAAATATTCCACTTAGAAGGCAAACTTTAACCACACATATTGGGACTTATGTTTGCTTTACCCCAAACAATGAGCTGGTCATTTCTTCTGTGATATCCCTGGAGGCCAGTAATTAGATCTACCCTTAAAAATGTGGGTTAACTACATAGACCATCTAGAAAAGTTCAACCATGAATACATGAGTGGTGGCTCATGCCTGTAGTCCCAGAACTTTGAGAGGTGGAGGCGGAAGGATCACTTGAGATCAGGAGTTCAAGACCAGCCTGGCCAACATGGTGAACCTCCTTCTCTACTAAAAATACAAAAATTAGCTGGGTGTGGTGCTATGTGCCTGTAATCTCAGCAACTAGGAAGCTGAGGCAGGAGAATTGCTTGAACCCAGGAGGCAAAGACCGCAGTGAGCCGAGATGGTGCCACTGCACTCCAGCCTGGGCGACAGATTCAGACTCTGTCTCAAGTAAGTAAGTAAATAAAAAATAAAATGCAGTTATCCACATTCATCAAACAAACACGGCTTCCTGTAGTGAATCCACTGCCGAGGAGAACACCTTTTTCAAACGACAAAATTATCTCACCCTCTCCATCAGGTCCCCTCTCCAGCCTCTAGCACCCCTGTGACCACAGGCTCTTGGGCTAAGCATGCTTACCCATTGTTGAGCTGCTGACATCTGTAAGCCTGGCCAGGCAAGGAAAGCTTACAATTGGGTCAGTCTTTCCTATGATAAACAATCTGTTTTTGTGCTTTTGATTAAAACTTAATTAAAAAAATATTTCAGCAAGATGAAGACTCGTTAAAAGCATGTGAGGAAAGATCAACATTTACTCGACACAAAACTAATTCTTCCCTCTCTCCCTTCTCGGATTCCCTATTCATCTGAGTGAGCTGGGCATCCTAGGAAACACCGGCTGGCCCCCAACAGGAGGGCATCTTTTCTCTCTGCATCCAAGCCCTGAAGGCATCTAAAACTTGATCTGGGAACTTCCACCTCCACAGCTCAACCGACTGAAACTGGAGTCCCTTATCCAGCAGCTGCAAAGATGCTGCATTCCATTCCAGTGAGGGCGGCGGGGGTCTTAGCATCTCCTGTGCAGAAATCCACCTCTGTGAGCTTCAGAAAGCAGAATTCCGCAATGACAAAGCTGAGCCAACATAAACCACCAGGTGTGAGTGCGGGACGCAGGCCACAC